>NW_023340257.1:8925137-8935507 GCF_004916995.1 Morone saxatilis | reverse complement strand
TGAATAGTATTTGTAAACACATTTTAGTTTAGCTGCTTTTTAAGGTGGAAGATGGGTGGAAGAGCCAGATTCCAATCAGGAAAAACTAAGTATTTAGAGATTTGAATGTTTTGTTGCTTTCTGTGGTACACCCATCTCAAGAGGTCTGACACGGTAAACCTGAGAAATTGAGTCTCCACAGATAGGTACAGGTTTACAAATACTATGAACATCTATCAGGTAAAAAAAAACAAAAAAAAAACAGCCAACATGTAGATAATCTTCCCCATCTACAGTATAATTACCTTCTTTCACCGTAGCTACCTTAGATTTGCTTAAACTTTGCTTATTTTTCTGTAAACCTTTTTACAGAGCCATCTATCTTCTCGTGACACATCGCACACACTGGTTACCTCTGGCCAACCCACCTTAGAGAGATATTCCCTCATGACCTGGATGAAGTATGGCATGGAGAAGTCCATGATGTTGTGTCGCCAGGCGGTCTCCAGCACCACGTCGGGCCGCAGCAGGTCGTAACAGGTGAATAGGCAGGCTGCAAAACACTCCTTCTTGTCTTCATTCAGGAACCAAGCCAAGAGCTCCTCTGCCAGCTCGATGTCTTTCGACTCGGATGCGTACTGCATGGCATCCTGCGAGAGGAAAGCGCAATTACAGTTTAATACATTGACTCGGCGAAAGTGACCACATCTGCGAGTATACGCTTAAAAGTTATTGTGTTTAAACGGCCATGCACCTTGTAGAGCTTGTCCTTCTTGCAGAGCTCGACACTCTGTTTCCAGCGGTTGTTGCCCTTGAAAAGGTAGGCTGCGATCCTCCTGAACTCAATCAACTCGTGTTTCTCCAGGCCCTGGGCCAGTGAGATGTTGTCAAAGTTGTCATAGGCATCGATGGAAGTGCGCAGTGCCTAGATGAGAGAGAGAGAGAGAGAGAGAGAGAGCGAGAGAGAGGGGATTATAAGATACAACTGAAAATGCCACTCATTAAAACTAAATGCGACTTATTCTGGTGCACTGTGTTGGAAATAACAAATCCAAAATGTTTTTTACCTTCAACCAACATAAAGACATCTTAATATATTATACTGTTACAATACACAATATATAATATTAAAATATCATACCGCATAGTCTTCCTCAATGATGAAGAGGTTGTTGAGTGCCTCATTTACCGACTTGTTGTTGTGATTCTGGACAGACCTTAGGTAGGGTTTAACCAGAGGCAGCTGTTTCACCTAAACAAAGAAATAAAGAAAAAATCCATTTTCATGTAATCTCTTGATTAAACTGCGTCACCACCACACATTCATTAACTACAGACAACTTCAAGGGGTAGTAGGCACTCCAACTTTAGACAAGTGATCTACAATTAAATGAAATGTAATTAAACCCCAAACTTTGAGAATTGTTTACAGAAAGCAATAATGGCTCAAGACCTTGCTGAAGAAGTTGACGGCGCGTGTGTGGTCCAGTCTCGGAGAGAGTACGATGAGCAGGTCGTTCAGTAGCAATGGTTTGAACTCCAGATAAAAGTGGATGGCCTTGTAGTACAGCTCCACATTGGCCACCTACAATGAAAAACACACAACTGAACACCTACAAATAATTTCTTACACACTAATAGGTCAGGGATGTCAGTAATAGGTCTGTTACCAGAATGACAACTAGCATCACTAATCAAGTATAGTTGTGTTTGGGCTTTTCTTACCTTGGTGACAATGTCTTTGAACTGTCCCTCCTTCCAAGCATCAGCTGGGTGGTTCATCATGGTGATGATGGCGTTGTCGTACTCCTCGTACTTGTCGTAAAGGAACACCAGCTCTGCCCAGAGGTGGGCCTGCTCTGCTGCCCTGAGAACCTGATACACACAGACACACAGTTGAGTTAATAAGCTCATATTTAAATTGGTAAACAGACAAGGAACTCTCTTTACAGCCTTTGATAAGTTCAACTCTAACTGTCTTCATAAAGACAGACACAACTGTTCTTCAGCAAGCCACACTTCTGTAAAATAATATCAGGGGATGTTACATGTGTATGTTGTGAAGTTTGAAGGCGATGTTGTTCCCCCCTCGCCTACCTTTGGAATGTTGACACGGGACCAGAAGAGCTCCAGGTGCTCCCTCATCTTCTGGGGTTTGAATTTGGAGTAGAGAATAGCCAGCTCAGTGAACATACCCATGTGGGCACGCTCCAACCCGAGGGCGGCCTCCAGCATGGTGATCAGCTCCTCAAAGTAACCACGGTCCTAAAGGGTACAGACAGACTTAATGACCATAACCCTTTAAACCATTAATACGAACACAATACAAACTACAAACCCATAAATTCTTATTTTTCAACACTTAATTTCATTGGAGATTAAGGGAAGTTGGGTTGAATATCTCTCTTGAGCCAAGAAAAGGCAGCTTCTGTTGAACCAGCGCCAACAAAACTAGTTTGCAGACACATCGAATTTACTGCCATAAAGGTGCAACATAAGGAAATGCCACCTGTAAAGCTTTGACATTTAGTATCTAAGTGATAGACATCGGCAACTGAAAACCTGACTGTCATATGCCCTATAAGTAGTATATAATATATAAGAATATATAATAGTATATTTGCTCAGTTGTTACTCAGCATTCATAATAAGTGGAACAGGTCAGATTTACACTGGTCCCAGTTACCTGGTAGTAGTTGATGAGTTCCTCCAATTCATCAGCGTGGACGACAATATGCAGGCCACACATCTGGGCGAGGCGGAACTCTTTCCCATCTACACACGCAAAGCACACCTTCGAGAGGAGAGGATAAAATCAAAGTGTTTAATATAGGCCAGTGGACAGTACACTGACCAACGGTATTGTTTCTTAACTGAGACAACTCAGACAACTCTGAAGTGCTTCGTTTCACTATTCATTATTCCAAACACTCTTTCTCAGTAAAGAATTCAAAATCAAAGTATCATCATTCCTCACCTCCTTCCAGGTGCGGGTGCTGTTGGCCTTGCGAGCGCCGTCCACAGCTGCCTGGTACTCTCCCAGGTGCACCAGAGTGGAGGCCAGACGGCCGAAGTTGGAGACGTTGTTGTAAAGCAGTTTGGCTGCCTCATACATTTTGTCGTCATAGCAACGGTCACCCACCTGAAGGAAAATTGGACAGAAATAGAGAGCAAGATCAGCAAAGTACCAACTGTAAATAGGTGAACGAGAACTCAGTGGTAACAACTGTGTATGTGACTTTGTGCTTTATGCTTCCCAGGACCTACTTGCTGAATATGAGCGTTATTCGGTCCGTTGATGAACTCTTCAAGCTCAGCCAGGCGGTTGGTCTTGGCCAGGGCAAAGATCAACTCTGTTTCAACGTATGACTCGCGGGCCTTCTTTCGGGCCATCTGCAGAAACTTCACCAGGTCCTCCCAGTTTCCTGCACAGAACAATCAGCTCTGGTCAGTTTCATGAGCACATAAATCTACCATATACGTACTAAAACACTGTTAAAGTGTCAAAAAACATTCAATTTAGCATCTATCCAAAATTCTTCAGATCTAAGCACCAAATGAGCTAATAAAGTTAATCTTACCACTTTGGGCCGCAGCTTGCCCCACCTCCATATAAGCAGAGGGGTCATCAGCCTTGATGTAAGAGTCAATGGCTTCCTTGACAAGGCCCTTCTGAAGCTGGGCTTTTGCCAGCTGACTCCACACTGGTGGCTCATTGCAGCGCTCAGCAAACTCATAAGCTCTGTCCAGGTTACCGATGTGCTCAATTAGAACCTGCACAAAAAGAGATTCAGATGTTACATAAAGCTCAATAGCACAATTCTGGTTGCCATTATAATCAGGGGCTTTTAAAGTCAAGCCGTTCTTCACTGACCTGCACAGCAGAGGTGTTGACATCAAATTTCCTAAAAATAGCAAAGGCTTCCTCAAATAGCTCATTGCTGATGGCAATGTTCGCAATGTCTGGGGCATCGTAGTTGTCCAGACGGTTGATGTACTCCATAACACGTGTCCTATCAGCTTTGATGGCTGTCAGGATGAGTAGGTTCTGGAGGTTTCTGAAAATAACAAAAAATACAAACAAGTCTCAGTCAGAGTCTTATTTTAATGCATATTTTGGAATTACAGCTAAAAACATTTGGGACATACAAGTTACATCAAATCTCACCTGTGCTCGCTAAAAACAGAGTTATCCAGGACAATCTTCTCCAGAAGCTCGATGAGCTCATTGGGAAGGTCTGCGGTCATGAAGGCCTTGACTGTGACAGACACCTCCTCTGGATCCTGGGTCTCGGACAAGGCTGTCTGGACAACCTGCAGCAGAGAGGGACAACAGACTTGATGCATGATGTTTTAAGTAAATATAAAAAGGTTACAAGGTTACAATTTAACAAGCTTATAACAAAACAGGTAAATGAAAAAACAAAAAGAAAACTCAAAGATGCAAATAGTTAAATGTATCCAATATGAATTCTAACTCTGGCGACATGAAAGTTAAGACTGTAATACCAGCAGATATTTGCAATAACAATTTAATTAAATTAGTTAATGTAGCATAATTTAGTATCAAAGACGCCAAGGGGTCGAACCTGGTCGATGAGTGGTCTTCTGTAATTGTTGGTCTCCAGCAGAACGCTCGCCCACAGCTCAGGGTTCTTGCGACGTACAAGGTAGCGCGACAGACTCTTGAACAGTGAGTTCTCATTGCACACCTAAGGCATAATATACAGAAACAGTTAACACGAGAGGCAACAACAGTTTAGAAATGTCATGAAAGTAATGTATGGACATCAGAATAACAGGAAACATTAATAATAAACAAAGAGAGAAAAACAGCATGCAACTTATTGCATTTGTTTGAGAGTATAGGAATTAGCACAATCCATATGCCTCTTAAAACAATAATGCTGCTCGGCAAAAAAAACCTATGGTGTAATGTTACCATTACTGAGAAAATGACTCAATTATTAATTTACAACATAGTGATCACAACTCAATTGCCTTCAATCAAACTCACATGAATCAGTTCCTGGTCACACTGCCCTCTTTCATAGGCCACACAGGCCAGGTGGGGGTCTCTTTTCTCACAGTACTTGCCCACCACGCGGCTGTCGTAGTAGGGGTTCTCCCTCAGAAAGCGCTCAGGGTTATTGTTACTGTCGATGTAGATCTTGGCCAGGGCGTTGTGGGTAGCAGGCTCCTCACAACCTTCATGAATACGAGCCTCCAACCAAGGCAGCAGCAGCTTCAGTCTGTAGAAAGACACACAGTAAGAATTCTAGCAAGGTTTGAAGAGAAAAAAAACTGCTGACTAATGACTCTGTAGAACTAGGTTACGAAGGGTTGACTCAGGGATTCCACTATTGCTACGCAGTTAGCTTAGTTCCTCTCTTCTTACCGATTTCTTTTCTCCACTTCGGCCACGAGTTCATCTGTGGAGAACTGCCCTCTAACGACCATGATCAAGTTCTTAATCACGTCCTCTGCACAGTCCACATCCAGTAACCCTCCAATGACCACCGGCAGACGGCTTGGGTTCACCTGGAATAAATGATAAAGTTACTACATATTCAAGGACAAATGCACAACCATATATATATATATTTTTAAGTGGAGTGAGGCAGTCCATTCTTTTCAAGCTTGAGTCTTTGCATTAATGAGCAAAACCCTTTAATAAAGTTAAATGTTACTTTATTTACTGTTGTGGATGTTAAAAAAAAGTTTCCATCAGGCTCGAAAGTAGTGTACCTTCTGCACATAGATCTCAATGTATTTCTGCAGGCTGTTGCGGTACAGGTACAGGACCAGATCATGGACGAAATCAAACCGGTCACACACAATGATCAGAGGCAGCTGGTCAGTCAGCTTAGCTTCCTGTGAAGAAAAACAGAAAACAATTGTACTGGCTAATGAATGCCTGCTTTGTTGAATAATGGTCTGGGTAAATTAGTGGCAGAAAGGTTTGATTATGTTAGTGAAAAGTTTATTCTGCACTGGTTCACTTCTGACCTTGAGGAAGTTCTTCACACGTTCAGGGTCGTAGCAGTTACTCTCCCGGCAGATTCTCTCCACCTCTTTGATCTGGCCAGTCTTGCAGGCGGCCTGAATGTATTTGAAGTGGACCTCTGGATCCTGGCTGAAGTTCACAATGGAACCCAAGAAGTAGAACAAACCTGAAAAACCAAGAAAAAAGGGTCAAAATCAAGAAATTAACTACCTGCAACTATCTTTCGAAAATGAAAGTGGAAAGGCAAGGTTGCTTGGCATTCAGCATATATTGCCAGCTTACCCTCGAAGCTCTTGAACGACTCAAAAAGTTCAGTGAGAGACTGAGTACTGAGCTGCTCGTGGTACTTGGAGGCAACCTGGACGCAGATCTGCAGGTTCTGGCGGATGTTTGCAGACAGCATGGCCCTCAGACACTCCAGAGAGTCCTCCACTGACAAGGAGCCAAAGAAATTCACCAACCACTGCAGAGACAAACACAAAACAATCAGCAATGCAAACTCAAATGTTGTGATCACAAAATTTTTGTTCAAATAAGAATGTGTAGTAAATTAGGATTGTACTCTTAATTTAGAAGAAGTTTAATTCATTTTTGTTTTCTTGTGTTTGTTGGTCAATTTTGTACCTCTGGGTTGAGAAGGTGTGTGTGCACCACAGCGCGCTTTATGTCATACAGGTCAGTATAATGCTCCAGCGCCCTCTGCAGGAGACCAGCCTTCTCACACAGCTGAGCCACATGAGCACGATCATAGTGAGTGAACATCTGATTGCCCAGGATGGCATCAGCAACCTGCAAGACGTGACACAAAGACAAAGACATTTTAACATTGTTAACAGGAAACTTTGCAACAGGGACAACAGGAAATACATTCTTTGGTAGAAGGAAACATAGTAACACACTTTTTAAAAAACAAAGAAAATTTAAGGATTGGTTAGATAAAGGATGATTAAAAAACCAACTCATAAACCTGTTTAATTATATTAAAATCTGGATTAATGTTAAATTCAAATCATTAAAGCTACTGAAAACTTTGTAATTGAGTACAATGATATCTGCATTTCGACTTCTGTCAGCCAAACTAAACTGTGGTGTTCCATTTCTAGATCAGGTTATTTATGTACCTGCGGTGCATGGACCAAATTCATTTCCAGCAGGCGTGTCTGCAGGGGTCCTTCCATGGGTCTGTTGTTCTTCAGAGCATCTAGTAGGAAGGATGTGCACTGCTGGATCAGGTTGTACTCCATGAACACGTCAACAATCTGGAAACACAAAAGAAAAACAATTGTGTCAAATGTCAAACTAAAAAAACAAACATGTTCTAACAGCTTCCTTCAATGTATTGTTTGGTCACTGGGTGTAAGGCAATAGCCAGCGCATAATTCTGCTTCTGAATCAGCATTTGCTGGTCACTAGGTCACTCTTCTACCAGGCCACCACTGTCCTTAGTGGTGCAACTGCAACAAATGGGGAAAAGTGGACCTGCTGAAACCTACTACTGTAACCCCTGAAAACCTCCCAATACAATAAAACCCATGTGTTATTTGTGCTAATCTAACATGTAGTTGCTTGTGGTATGAATACAGAGTAAAGGCGTGTTTTCTTTTTACCTGTGTAATGTCAGCAAGTGGCTCTTCATCCTGAACCAGCATCTGAGAGAACTGAAGACCCTGCTCTGGACTGATCCGCATTACATTCCTTAGCAAGAAGATCCAGTCTGGAGTGTAGCCAACCTACAGGGACAACAGATTTTTAAGCATAATACGCCTAAGGAGTGCCATAGCTATAATGGAACCATATAAAACAAAGTGGAACACAACATTGCAAAATATGCCAATAGTCTTTTGGAGAATCACACTCCTACTCTATTTCATGTCTCTGTACCACAATAGTCTTATAAGAGATACACTTGGAATAACAAAGTCACGTATTGTCACAAACCTTCTTGGCATAGAGGACGATCTTCTGGAACTGTCCAGTCTCTGCAAAGCACTGAATGACCTTATTGGGGACATTGGCTCTGAGGTAGACACTGAGGGCAAGAGTAGGATCTACAGACTTCACCAAGTCTCCAAGTTCCTCAGAGCACTCGAGCTGTAAACACACATAAAAAGGGTCATTGAAAACCAATCTATGGTTTAGAAGAAGTACAAGTCCAATACTAAGCAATTAAGGACATAGGAGAAGCGGCACAGGTGCACTTAAACCCTTTCAAGAAAACAAAAAGACCAAACTGGTATGTATGTGTAATACCAAAGCCACAGCACTGATTGATGTTGTGTTTGAAAGAGCAGGAATTTACAGAATCTGAAATAAGTCACACTGGATGAAAGCACCACGCTGGCATTAAAATAGATTTCAGTCCCGCTATTTTACAAGTGTGCTCTTCCAAAAATGCAGATGATTCTGTGCTCAGAAAACAAACAAATAAGTGAAACCAGCAGTGTGGTGGTATTTGTGGAAATGACGCAGCTGACTTACTGACCATGGTGACTATTCTTTAAAGAGCAGATGTGTTTCTGAATAGAATTTTCTCATGACATTCATGAGGTGATGATAATTTCTCTAGAAGACAAAGATGTGTACAGACTGTCCACTGTAAACTTACCTTGTCCTCTTTCAACCATTTTTCTAGAAGCTGCTTGCGGCCCTGTTGGAGGACAGGCCTGCACAGCTCCAGAGACTCAAACTTATTGAGCTGGCCTTGATCCAGCAAGATACCAAAGTATTGGAGCAAGGGAGACGTCTGGCCTGGTTGGGCTGGAACACTCTGGAACCGACGGATGGTGTCTGGGGTCCGCAGGATACCCTGGAGAAGAAAGATGGACGGAGACATAGTAATTAAGCGACAGTGGGAATATTATATATTAATATTATTAGTGACTGTAACATAAGATTGATAATGTCTTCTTTTAAGAAACTTTGCAAATACAACGAAAGTTGATCTAATTGCTTTTAAACTATTTTGGTATGCAAATCTGAACTTGTTTTGTGTGTTTTGAGTGTTTATTGTCCTACTAAGCTACAGAAATCTACTAAGTCTTAACAGTCTGAGCTTGTATCAGTTGAACTGTGAGTAATGTCACATTGTTTGACCCCGCTCTGAGTGTACTACTGGCAGTACCTTGGGTGCATTGGCTGCCACCTTGGCAGCTTCTGAGTAATTCCCTGCTGCGAAGAGGGTGTTGAACTTGCGGGCAAACAGCTCCTCAGCACCGGCTAAGTTATTGCGGACAGCCATGCGGAGAGCCAGGTCTGGGTTCTGGAGCACATTGGTGATGTAGGGAATGATGTTTTCTTCCTCCACACACACTGACAACACCTGAAAAGACACATTTGCATGCTTTGTTATCTGTACACAACAGAAGATACCTAATGGATGGGATTTGTTCCTCAGGGTAAAACAATGCATTTTAATGTAATTTATTCCTCAGTCCATTCAAAAAAATCTATTATTACCACTACAGAAAATAAACATATGGAGTGATATAAAAATCCAAAACGAGTCATTCTTTATTAGTTATTTATAGTAACTCATCCTGTGTCCACACATGCTACTACATGCAGGTAAATGCAAATACTATGAATTATTTGCAACAAGTTGCCTGTGTGAACAGTGCACCCAATGACAGTGAAATGTTGGTAGGTTCTTTGTTCACTCCTCCATACGCAAAAATAGATTTAAGTGAATTACGTCCTAAGACTTGTACTTGTCACATTCCTAAATTACACAGAAGGATTACTCCATGTCATCGCGTGTGGTACTAGATTTTGTGCGCATCGGTGTGTGTGCAACACACTGAGCTGTATATGGCAGACCTGCAGGTGACAGCCAAAAGCAATAACAGGATTAGACTGTGTAGTCTGCCCGGCCAAGATTAGCCCTCCTGCTGTGACTGTCACATGCTGCCTGACACCGAGGATGCTGCTACAGCCCTGTTATTTTCAGAGATTTCCTCAGTCAAGGTCACACGACAACACCATAGGACCCGTGCTGATATACAAAAGGGCTGACATACAACTGGGAACGTGAATCACCAAAGCAGTTACAGCCCAACACAGACAAGAATCACTAATCACTACTAAAACACTATGGGTTTATATCTGTGTGCGAACATATGTTCATTTATTTTTTTTTTAACAATTTGTATTTTATAAATGTATTTTAATTTTAGTTCATTAGGTTTATCAATGGTTTTCCCAATTTCAAACCTCCAGCAAAAAACATGATTTTTGCACAAACAACATCCCACATGACAGAAGAGAGAGAGAGTATGATGAGCGTGGCTATTCCACGGGCAATTATTAAGCAGCTGAGTCAGTGTCCCTAGGGATGGGCACAATGTATTCCACTACTGAATGAAACACAGCTGCGCTTGCTAGTCGC
>NW_023340257.1:8911381-8925037 GCF_004916995.1 Morone saxatilis | reverse complement strand
TTAATAATAATAATAATATTAATAAATAATATTAATAATAATAATAATAATAATAATAATAATAATAACAATAATAATAGAATGTTATTAAAATATTAATAATTAGTTTAACCAATTAAACCGTTGTATCCAAGATGTTAAGCAGCCACTTGCCACTAGCTGGGGGTGCATGCAGCTTACTTTTAGACGAGGCGACTAGCCTAAATATGTGTTTAATTGACAGGAGAATTAGTTATGAACGCCTCTACTCAACACTGCGTGAACCCTACAAAAAACTGTTAGCCAGAGATACCGGATGTCATTTAGTCATTTAATTACATTTCACTCCATTAGATAGATGGAGGGCCAGAGGGTGTCAATTAGTGTACCTGTCCTTTCCTGTTGACTCCAATGATACCAGCGGTAGGCTCATGCGGGGCAGTGACAAAAATGGTCTCCCCACTGATCCTGTTCATGTAGATACAAGTTCCAGTCTCCAGGTCATACAAGTGGATGTAGCCATATTTGGTGATGAGAAAGACTACATCTTGCTTGGAACTGATCTAGATGTACAGAAACAGAAATCCAGTTAGAAAGTGTAACTATGAGCAAAAAGATGATTATCAAATGATGATAACATACTCAGGGCTAATGGTGCAATGTAAACACATCAACATGTTGAACAAGCTCCAGTCCAGACAATTCTTGTTTTTGATAATACCCCTTTAAAGAATCTTAAAAGGTGGTAATGATGCAAGAACAGTGGAGAGTATTGTTTCCCACCAGATGAGGGTGGCAATCTTCTTCACAGAACAAAGACAAACAAGTGACCAATACTCTAGATGTCTTTTTTTAAATTGTTTTTGTACCTGCATGGCCACAGGGAAGTCATTCTGGGCTTCTGGAGGAAAGAAAACATCCACAGCTTTCTTTGGAAATGGTTGGTTTCCAGTCGGCGGAGTCCCCACTTCAATTATATGCAGCTAAAAGGAAAAAGACATTGAGACAAAAGGGGACAAAGTCAGGTTACAAGGGTCTCTGGAAAGTTTTTTACTCTTTTCAAAAATAGTGTATCTTGATTTCTCTTACTTTTCCTCCTGCCTGTCCTCGCACAGCAAAGCAGAACAGAGTTGACTCTTCAGTGTTGCCCTCCATCTTGAACTGTGCAAAGCCAGCGGCATGCCCCTCAATGGGCTGAGACACCTTCCTGTCCACGGAGTACAGCTGCATGGCTCCAACCACACGGTTTTGCTGAAGAGGAGAAAAACCCCACAAGTTAAGGCAAAGCCCATAGTCGTTTGCATAAAGATTGTGTTTTGTTGTGTTGATTGTTTAACGCCTCTGCCAACCTTTCAGCCTCACTGGGACCATCGAAGTCTGTTGTTTCATAAAATAAAGTGAACAAATATCTAACAGAAATCTATCTTTATATTCTCAACACTGAAGCATTTTTGTATTATACTTTACAGTAGGTGAAACTACATTTAAGTAATTCATCACAAAAAACAAGTTAGATCATATAGTATATTATTAAACAGTTGCACTGCTGTCCTAATACTGAGACAAATAATAGTATTAAGTAAATGTGTTAACAATACTTGGTCAAAATGATCAGACTGAATCAGGTTGAAGCGGCTCTTCAGTCACACACTTTATTTACCTGTGCTGAAATGCCGATGAGCAGCAACCACTTCTGTTTGGCGTCAGTGCGGTAGTTGATGATCTGGCAACCTGCCAGGCTGGAGTGACGGTCAAAGACTTTGATTGGCTGAGAGTCACCTTCCATGCTCCAATGGTAGACTGCGTTGTCTGTGACCAGGGCAACAGTGTTCAGGGAGATCCACTTCCAGAAGGTCACGTCATCCGTCATCGTGTGAGCCTTCATCTTGCTCTTCATCTCAATATTGAAGATCTGCAGGGTCTTTGCCGCTGAAAGCATTAAGAGCTAAGGTTAATATACAGGGACACCGATCAATGTTATGACTCCCCAATAACAGTAACAGTAAAACAGTGACTTAACAAAATCGGTCTGGCGACTAAAGCTACCACACACAACCCACAGCAGACGTTGGGCATACCAAACTCCAATTATTGGATAAATGTTGGTAGGCAGGGTTTGTTTTGAGTAACACCAAAGGACCATACAAAAAGCCAGAACCAGTGTCAAAACAAGAGGCAAGACCAACAAAAGGTTACTTATGTGGTGGATCTGCATTCAGTTAGGTCTGATGCAATTAACTGTTAGAGAGAAACCCATTCAGTTGAGGCTGAATATGCAAATCTCCTGTGATAATGTGAACGGAAAAATCAAAGTCATCTATAAAACAGATTTTTAAATTGAAAAACTTGAACAGTTTAGACTGTGTTCAGACTGACATTAACACTGCATCAAAAAATGCATTCATATGAATGACAGCGAGGGACGGCGACAAAAAAAGTAAGGCTGCACGACAGGATAAAAACATTATATTGCGATTATTTTGACAGATATGATTCACAATTAATGTTGGAATTATCATTTTTGCATTACAAATTTAATTTTCACAAAAAAAAAACAACTATTAAAATCATCATGATAGATTTTCTAGGGGGTCTATATCAAAGAAACAGGTTTTCTTAAATCTGGAGAACAAGATTAGTAGGACAGGGCATCTCTGCAGCACTTCAGTATTTTAACATATAGCTGTTTTGTCACACATTTGACCTTCATCAAAAAATTGCAGCTTCTGCAAACTATTGTCACCACGAGTTACATAATCCCGTCTCATAGGACATTGAATGCTGCACAGTTTTCTGGTGTTTGATTAGTTGTTCAACTTGTGGATCTATAACTCAAAATGGATTTCCTGGATCCAATTTCATATTCTCTGTAACTGTAAGTCCCCTTGTGATTTTTTAACACAGTGCTATTTTAGGTCTGGACACTCTGAGATATCACGACCACTACTACTACAACTACTACTACTACTCTGCTTTCTGTGCTGCTAAACTGGATCAATAAGGGCTTTCCACATTGTTTAGGCACAATGGTTCAATTCACTACCGGTCTTTTCAACCAAAACCAGATCAATTAAGAACCAATGTCTGAAGAAAAGCGTGGTGCACAGTGCCGTCAGAATGAGGTTTTATGGCCTGTGTCCAGCCCTCCACCCCCGCCACCTACTAGAGAAATGAAACTCCAGGCATGTTGTTATAGCTCTTAAGGGATTCACATCGAAATTTAATCCTAAAATGAGGGATGTGGGAATTTAGGTTGGGTCTGAATGCAGATTAGCAAAAGAAGACCACAAAGCACACAAAACAGATGTGATGATGGGAAAGATGCTGGACAGATGCACTCACACCCAGACTCAGTTGAGTCTCATTGGAAGAAGGACACTCCCATTCTTTGGGCCCCAAGACACTTATTGTAGATTCAAATCAGGCCCAAGCAAGCCTCTACCAAAATAAACCCTTTAATTAACTGTTAATACAGCCTATCAGTGACACCATAACTAACAGTTGTGATTGTAAGGCATTGACATATCTCATGCTACCAAATGCTTTGGTAATACTGTGTGCATGGTACATTGAAAGATACACTGCCTACATAAAATACAGTGAGAGGGAAGTGAAAATCAGAAATGAGTCTCAAGCACAAATATAGTTAATATTTAGTTAATAATAGTAGTGTTTACCCTACTATTTCATGTCAGAATGGCTGCTATATAAAAGGTCTACTCCCTGACATAATGTGAATGGTCAGTAGGCCTATTCACAATATATAACGTAGGGTAAAACTCTGGAACTATCACAATTTGTACATAATTATAGAAAACCTGTAGGCAAGGTTAGTATTTGCTAGGTAAGAATGAAGTTAGCAGTATAGTTAACACACACAGGGCGAAAGGAGGCAAGTAATGAACAGAATAGGACCACAATTGGATTTCATCTCTACAGTGTCCTGGGGCCAGTCAGTCAGTACTGCCCATGTGTGTTCAATAGCACATTCATTTGAGACTGGTGTCCCAGTTTAATCCATTATCATCTTCTTTCTCAAAAACCTGTCACTGCGACTCTACTTGCATATGTGATAGTGCTTCACTACACAATTATGTCGCATAAAAAAGGAACCAAATAAAGTTTCGGCTCAGTTTCACTCTCTCCCTCGCCCACTCTCAAGCTTGCTCGCTCTGTTTCTCTTAGTGGAAGAGAAACGGAGCGTATATATATACATATATATAAATAAATAAATAAATAAATAAATAATAGATTAAATTATAACATTGCACTAGAATAAGACCTACTTCATTGGAACATGTCCACGAGACAGCCAGTGCTTAATGGCCTGCCATTTATTTAAGACTTTCCTAAATGTCAGTGCTTGCTTGATGTTCCCCTTGTTTAAATGATCATTTTTTCTGCATGTTTTAGCCCTTTGACAACTTACATATGTACTATACATTACTACCAACCATTTTCCAAGGCACACAATACTTACATTTGAGAGTATTCAACTGATTTTCTGTTAATACCAGGATTTGTTAGTCATCCAGTTTTTTTACCTGGCACAGACGTCTATTCTGCTATGCGGACGCCTTCAGATGTGACTGACAGCTCAAAAGAAACACAAGAACTATAACACGGAAGACTGCTACCATTTGTTCCGATAGATATTTACGTCTTCGTATCCATGTCACACCGCCTATGATTGCTTTCAGGTTTACAATTTGTGAGTAAACTTTGGAAGGTTTTCACAAAGTCACTGTATTCATTCAACTAAATCCCCACCATGGACATACAGTCTGTGATTACCACACAACAGTAATGTTAGACAAAAACACACGCGTGCAGGATCTTCTTTGTAATTAATCGCCTTTGTGAAGCTTGTGAAGCTTCGAGCCTTTATGTGCTCGTACTGTACTGAGGTTAATGGAAAGCATAACTGCATTTAAACATCTGAAGTACAGTATGTTTTAGAAAATGGTCAGCTGTAATATAAAATATATGTACAGTGTAGCAAATGGGACAAACACACACACACAAAAACAAAGAAAAAAAAAACCCGATACAGCCCTTTAAGCTGCCCTCTTAATTTTGCTAAGCCCTGCTTCTGTATAAATTCAAGCATTCATTAAAAATACTATCAGTACTGTGCATACATTTCAAGACAGTGCATACAGGATTACACTTTGACAACTCATGATATGTAAAATTCAACTCACCGTCTGCAAACATAAGAAAGCAGTAGGAAATGAAAAAAAGAGCAAAAACAAGCAAAATAGACAAAGCATTCATGACAGCATGACATTTTACTACCACTGGTTTTATGGCTACTTCTCCTAACACATCAATGTCTTGTACATTTAAACTTGTGACACTACACTTTAGTTACTCAGCCTTGTTTGATAAACAGAAATGGGGTGGTCTACATATGAACATCAAAATGAAAAGCAGACTGTGACAGCTACATAACTGACTGACGACACAAACAAAATTTACACAAATGACCCAAAGTATTAGAAAAGCACCATAGCACGGTGTGTGGCCGGCCAAAACTTAATCGTTTACTTCGCAGTCTACGTGCTTCCAGAAACCTAGCGCACTCCTCTCTATGTGGCACATACAGCTATGTGATAACTGTGCTGGAGGTGCATTTTAGACAGAGCTTACCTTTAAGGGCAATAACTTTGCTGGCAGGGTTCATGATGGCGCTGTCTGCAGAGATGGGCCTGCGGATGGGATTGTTGGGGTCGGCCATGTCGATGATGACCACCTGCGCCTGCTCACCCACTTTCTCTCTTATACAGATGAACTTGTCGGACTCCATGGTGAGGGTGCTGAATCCAATGTTGGCTGGGTTGATTCCCAGGTTCTGGAGCTGAGATATGAATGCATGACCTGTTTTAGTAGCAGCTCCTGGCCAACACTGTTTACTACAAAACACGTCAAGGGTGATTCAGTACAACAGTTCTTTCCATTGTGGCCCTTTGTGGAAAGACAGCGGATAGGCAGGAGTCCAACTGACCGGGGGGACATCATATTATCCACGAAACTGACACAAGTAAAAAAATTAATAAAATAAAATGAAAAAAATTTATAATTTTACTTTCTTTAAAAAGTTTATTAGGTTAAAACAAATAATTGTTTTGCATTATACTGACAAGCGTTTCTTTTGTTTTGTCCGCCCTATTTATAATCAATTACTAGGCTTTATAACAGATATCCCTCTCTGTACAAGGGAATACAGCTCAACAGCCACAAAGCACATCCTCCAAAATGATAATCAACACTTCTCTAAAAGAGTTTCAACAAAAAACGGAACATTACAACCTTCATGAGACAGGATTTATAGCACGGCTGTTTATTGGACTAAATTAGTTTTATCTAGGGTACCATGAGTCTGTATCATCCCTTGGCAAAAGGTCATCCAAGGTGCACGGTCCTATTATGAAAACTGTCTCTGGTGGAGTTCAGTCTTGAATTTAAGGTTTTAGTGGGAACACTAAGCACACTAATAATCCCGATCAGTCAGACAGACAGCTCCCAGCTGAGCTGGAGTCTGACTGATCAATCTCCAGCTGCTAAAATATGATGCATGAGACACATAACATGTCACTTCTGACTGAATGGGTGGTCCTGGTTCATGTCGGAAGCTACACGTTTCACGGTTACAAACACCTGTCTTGCAGAATAAGCGCACGGTCTCCCTTCAGCTGTAAAAACACACTGTCGTGACATAACCTTATTGTATTCATGACGCAAAACCACCACGGCTTTACAGCTCCGAGCTAATTCATCCCCGACACACCAGTCAGTAACACCACGGCTTCATCACAACAACCACACTGGGATTCTGCGATATATATATATAACGTTATATAAAGAAAACGACAGCCATCCCGGCGATACACGTTGATATTATCCACGACTGAATATCTTGCATAGCTACGATTAGATGACGTGACTCAATCATCCCTCACGACACACACACACACACACGGTTAGTGAATAGCTAATGTAACACACGTTAGATAACCTAAATGTGCCGGTAGAACCGGAGCCTGAAGGTCAGCACTAGTGTTTAATGTCAGCTGGTTTGTGAACCTATCGGTGGTTGAGAGCCGCCTGGGTAACAGCATCAGTGCAATGAATGAGCTGGTTGTGAGCTGGTCGTTAGCTGGTGGCTAACCGGGGGAGGGGAGGTCATTCATTCGCTGCGGGTATTGACGTTTAACGTTAGCACAGCTAGCAGGCTGTCAAAAGACCCTTAACCGGAGAAATACACAAATAACGCGGGTGCTGACGTTTACAAAGGCTACTGGGTTTGCCCACATACCTGCAGGTGCTCCTGGAAGCGGATAGGCAGGATTTGAGCCATGGTGGTTTCCTTGAGCTTCTCCGGAGTCCTGAATTATTATCGCCGTGCAGCTAGCTGGCTAGGCAGTAGCGCCGCGCTAGCTACGACCTCCTCACTGTGTAGGTCGGAGCCAGTCAGTGGAAACGACGAACAAACACGACGAAAAGGTCGTCTGCGGCGTTGTTAATCGTGTTTCCGTAATGTGGAGTCAGTAAAAATGTCGGATATATCCCCCTTCTGTGTGTGCTTTCTGCACTGCATCGATGATGATAGCAGTGGCTACGGCTGATCTTCCGTCCAAAATCCGCAATGGCGGCGGAAACGGCTCAGAGCCGGAAGCATGTAGGGAGCTCTGGGAGGACACTGCTCTGGGTGAGGGATGGGGATCATCACTTTTAAGCTTTTTTCCCCCTATTTGAGCGAAATAATGCAATTTGTTCCGTGTTTTTTTTCCTTTTTACTCTTGGCAGCTTCCGATTGTAGCGTGTTCTCCTTAAAAACCAACTCATAATTAGCCCATGTACGTCAGTTCCGTTACAAATTAGTAAACTACATTTTTTTTTTTAATCCATAACATCATATTTTAAAGCTTTAGTCCAACTATTTACCCTTTTAGAGAACAGATTAGTATGGGGAAATGCATACAAGCAAACGGTCAAATGTAGTAAAACCAGTGCATTAAAATAATAAAGATATTCAGTCTGCACATCTTTGTCTTGAAGGTAGAATTCAGTCCTGAACCACATAGCTGACATTTTTAATCAAATATGGTGAAATAATTATTGAATTAAATCATTTTATTTTCATTTTTTTAATTTTTCTTTCAAATCTCTCTACTAAACAGTTTGGATTTCAGAGCAAGGACGTTTGTGCATTTCAGCCCCATAGTTCATAAAATGTCACCAGTGTGAATTCAAATAAATCTTACAACAGGATGCAAAAGATGACTCAAGACAAAGTAATGCATTTTTCAAGAAGCAGCTGTATTCGACTATAAAGGCATTTCTAATCCAGTGTCTCTAAGCTGTTTTCTTAATATTTCAGTGTAAAAAGCCTAGACTCTATTAGAAAAAAGAAATAGTAAACCCAAAATAACATTTCATAAGAAAACAATCATTGAAAAAAAAAAAAAGAAAAGGAAAACAAAATCCCCATTCACCAGTCATTTCAATTAAAATAGAAACACCATTTCATTTTTGCTAACATTTTCCCTCAAAACAAATATATATTTTCCATATATATATATATATTTATATATTTATTCTCAAGGCAGTTGGTCGTGGCCAAATTATTTGACCTCATCATGGCCATTTTTCATGTTTCAAAGTTAGAAAACATAGCTAGAATGGAAGAAAATAACTAGCAGAAGCACAGTGTAAGACCACTGCACTGGCCAACAAATATTTCATTTTGAGTGAGAGGGAATAGTCTGTCAAGGCAGTGTGGCATACAGACACACTTCCTCTGGAACAAGTGCAATGCAAAGAAAATAAATTTCTCACACATCATAAAACTACAACACACTCCCCTTTCACAGCACTCAGGTTGTCCATCAGATTCCCTTTGCTTGTCTCCTCTTCCTCCAACTTCTCTATCTTGCAGCAGTGAAGGCCTGTGTTGTGCTGTTTTAGTTCTTGGCCATTGCTGGGAGCTCAAAGTCCACTTGTAGGAGAGACACTGCAGTAGTCAGGGAGTTGGAGTCTCCGTCCTCGATTATTGTCGTTTTTTTTCACCTCCAACTACCATTAGAGACAATAACCTACTAGCAGAAGTCTGAACTGAACTATCTGTAGCAGTGTTTGAGGTTGAACAATTGTCTGCCGACTGACAAAGACAGAAAAAAAAAAGATCCCAGCATGCCAGCATTTTGCTATTACAGTAAAAATGTGACCAATACGTTGTCCCTGAATACTGAAGAGTGCTCTATCAGTAAATGTTGCGTCTGATAGCAGAAGGGAGAAGACACAAGTAGCGGGATTTATGCAGAAAAGAGGGTTATGATGAGTGTACATGATGACGAATTGGAAGAGCAACTGGGGCTGTAGCTATGTGCTCTGAATTGGTTCAGATGAACAGAACACAAAGAGGACACGAGGGGACGGGATGAACGAACACGGGAGAGATGGGATAGATGGGATAACCGCTGCATTGTTAGTGACTGATCATCAAAAGTGGCGGATTGGCGACATGAGGAGGTTCCCTGGGTTACCATTTACATGAAGTGTATATGCATGATGTACACACAAGCAAGTATGCTCACATGTATTTGTGTAAGAAAGAGAAAATGTGTAGGAGAAAAAGAGAAATCCCTGGGCTACATGGGAGGGCGCAGTGGAGGAGAGGTCCCAGTGGGCCTCAACCACCTCCATCTATCACATCCCTCCGTTACACCTGACACTCTGCAGAACTATGTGCTTCTCTTTTGCAGCTCCTGAACGAAGGCTGCGGAGGGGGAGCGGAGAAAACAAACATTAGGTACCTATAATACAATAATATTGCAGAAAAAAAAACATTTAGGAAGTAAAAAGTAATCTAACCTCCAATAATTTCCTCCTTGACTTTTTGTAGTTCTTTCCGCACTTCCTCCAGGATCTCCTGCAGAATATGGATTGACAGACAGTCAGTCGGTCATGGTAACAGTGGTTTAGCACTTACCAGGTAGTAACCAGGGTACTTTCTCTACATACATGACAATCACAAGAAACAGCTTACTGTAGAAAACCGACTGTAACCCAGTTACTTAAGTGCATATAATCACACTCATTCAAGTTCATCTCTTTCGATCAAGAATTGATGTTGCCGAGTAATACCTGTTTCATTTTCTCTAAATCCGAGTCATCCATTCCACCTGCATCGTTACTGTTGCCTGCAGGCTTCCCCCTGCGAGAAGGCAAGAAAAAAAGACAAATATTTTTTGATTGCGTTTCACAAAAAGCCAAGAAGAACCATGGCGCTGCCTTGACAGACCGACTGTCAGTTGAGCTCACCACCATAGCACCCAAGGGATGAAGGTATAGGGAACAGAAATGTACTCACACCCAGAGATGCAATAGGAAGTAACATAACTTGATTTTGCATATGTACTGGTTGCAACTTATCTACCTTTTAACCACAAAAGTTGCAAGCATATGCTTTAATCACAGTATACAGACAAGACCAGCTACACCACCAAAGACATCTTTAAAAATAAAAAGGAGTGTCAGAATGTGGTAAGGTTTACCACTAGAGGACAGCATCAACCCCCAGCGCTCAGAAGTGACGTGTAAAAATAATAAATGAATCACACCAACAGGCTTCTATCTTATTATAGAGTTTTCAGAGGTAACACACTCAGCCGGTACATCCAAGTCCCTTGAGTGCATGTCATTCTCTGATCCATTAGATTGTGCTATCAACTGTAAAATAAGCTACCCCAGTACGTAGGTAGCAGAGATGCTGTGCACACCTAAAGAGAAAAGAAAAGCAAGGGGAACTAAGGTCACGAGTCAACGGGACAGCATGTATACCTGGAACCTTGGGACAATGAAGAAGTGGAGTCCATGCTCTTGGTGATGGAGTTATTCCTGTTAGTGAGACACACACACCCTCCTCTTAGAATGGAAATGGAACATTCACACACAAAAGCACACTTTTCCACAGGCAAACGTAGATACACACATGTTCACGCAACCACATTCACACCGATGGATTACTACTCTTAGGGCGAGTTCAAGCACGAGACACCAAACACCTGAGGGGAGGGAGGGGGGCTTCAGATGTACTGCATGGCAATAACTGTATCCTGACTTACCTGATCATAGACGATTTCTCCCAAGGTCTTCTCATGGTGTCTGAGAAGGACAATGTAAAAAATATGAACTGATAACATTCGGTTTGTGTATTACATAAAATTAATGTCAGAATGAATGTAGGTGGCACACTAGAGATAAAAATGTTCTCACCGCTTTGACCTTGAGGCTCTGAATCATCCTGTACAGAAAAGACCGAGACCTTTTGTTAAGAGTGAGTCATCCATTTGTAACTATCCATCAACCGACCACGTTTAAAAAGACACTTGTCTTATATTCTTTGCAGCATTAAACAGATTGTGACAAAAAGCCGACCCTTACATTATCTTGTGTCTTCACAGGTGGCTTCTCTCCAGTGTCTGTCACTTTTCTCCTGATTTAAAGAGGAATCACTTTCAGTTACACCAATTACAGTTAAACAGACTGAGCATTTTACTGCTATTACAGCTGCACAATAGAAAGCAGAAAGAGCAGAATATATAAAGCAGAATATAAATAATAATAAATAATAAATAATAAATATAAAGCAGAAGAAAATGAAGACCAAAGCTAATTCATATAAAGCAGAGGAGTAAGCCTAATTGTTGAGTGTGAATTTATATTTTATCCGACCGGAAATTTGTGATTTCACCCACCTTCGTGCTAAGATGGCACTCATTTCACCCATCAGACCGCCGCCGCCGCCTCCTCCACCTCCCCCTCCTCCTCCTCCTCCACCGGCTCCTGGGGCCCCGGCTCCAGCCTTATTCTGGGACAGCTCTGATTCTGCAGACAAGCACAGAGAGGAAAAGGTTAATTAAGACTGCAAAAAAATAAAAACTAGCAGTTGGCATCCTCTGATACAGAAGAACCATTTAAAATACACACTTTTAATTAAACCAGTGTCATTTTCACATCCCACTTAAAATCTGCACTGTGAAATTAATTCAACACTATTCCACCCCCCCATCAATACAACCCGAAAAGGAGGCTGTAAGCAAAGCTTCCTCTCCTCACACTCCTCCTCCTCATGCCTGATATACACATGTGAAAACACACACACACACACACACGGAGACACATACACGCATTCATTTGCTCCCAGCCAGGCGTGCAAATCTTGTGCGTGGCCCTCGGTCAGAGGGTCAAAGGGCACTGAGAACACTGGCCTTTAACCCTGCTTGACCCAATTTACTGGTATAATGACCATGCCACGGTATCGACCCTGTGTCACCAAGGTGTGGAGCCTCATATTAAATGGTTGCACCAAGCTTTCTGAAAATCCATACACAGGTTGATCACAAGTCATGTAAAAGAAATCTGTTGTGCCAAACAGTTAATGCTGACGCCTGAGAAGCATGCTTCACATATGGAGAAAAATCACTTTGTGCCGTGTAACGAAAAAATTTGTCAAGGGGAAGATTGACGAGGACAGGAAGTGCTTGGCTAAACTATACATAAAAGCGCAGCGTCACACTTCATCTGCTGAGATACAGACTGCAGCGTACTGAGGGAGAAAAGGGCAGAAATGAAGAAAAGTTTTTGAAGAAGACACAAAATAACAGGGGAAAGAGAAACACAGAAACTAGGAAAGAGGTAATGGTGGGGCTAAGTGTTGCATCGTGTGCTTTGGGTTTTGCCTCGAAGGAAGCCCAAAGCACAGAGAAAGTGTGTGTGAAGATGTTATGGATCCTTCGCTAAAATCAGTCTGCTTATCCTCCCATCTCCTCTCCACTCAAAACACACCACTGCCTTGCTCCGTGTGGATGGTGAACGGATCAGTGTGCTGCACAAAGAGACAGAGCGTTAAGGTGCTGGGACAACTAGGTGTCTGAATGTAGAGACAGGTAGAAAACAGCTCTGACAAGCTGAGTTACATGTGTCAGAGAAGGGAGAGGCTGTGATAGACGACACAGTCGACGGCACAGAGGCTGCAGATCACAACACTCCAGTCAGTCTGCTGCTCACCTGAGAGAAAAGAGAAGCACCGCGCAGACCTCCAAATCATCCACAACCCTATTTTCCCTTTTTAGCTCATCTTTCTCTGCTACTTAAACAGTTTTTATCTTGTGTTGCTGAATGTTTTCATCTCTCTGCTTTCACAAACCCTGAGGCGGCAGTGACACAGTGTTAACAAAAACACAGCCAGGGAAGAGAACGCCAAGCCAGGCCAGGCCAGACCAGGCAGCTAGGACAACCGAGAGAGGCAGGCAGGCAGACATGGAGGCAGTGAGGCAGGCTTGCCCCCCAGCCTGTCTGGGCTGCGACCACTGGAATGGAAAAGTGGGGGGATTTGGTAAAAGGTCAGGCAGCCAAGGCTCCCGTTGTTCCCTGTTTCGTTTGTCGCTCTGACTGCTGGTCTCTGTGAATTTCTCCATCTCCCTCCCAAGGACTGGAGACATGGTGTAAGTGGGGGCTGAGGGCGCAGGGGGTGAGGGAGAAATGAGGATTTAGAGCAGTGTTGGTGGTGGCGGTGACAAGATCTAACATTTGCCAGAGGGTCCAGTCATACACCTCAGCATGGCGGATCCCCACCCCCTGCCAGTATCACCCCCCTCCTCCTCCTCCTCC
>NW_023340257.1:8896710-8911356 GCF_004916995.1 Morone saxatilis | reverse complement strand
CCTCTCCTCACCCACCTCACCCTCCACCCACTTGGCAGCCAGTTTGCACACGCTCCCCTCTTCGCGACGCGCATGTGCCTCCCAGCAACCGCCGCAGCTCGAATGCTAGCTGGGCACAGCAGGGTCCGCCCGGCCTGAATAGGCATGCCAAGCGTTCCCTGGCTCACTGCTGACACAACAGCAAACTGACAACACGCACGGCCAAAAACCACACACACGCCCAACACGCTGCCGCTGCCCACACCCAGCCCTCAGCTGCTGCTCCACACCACACACACACACACACACACACACACACACACACGCCTGCATACATATGGAGTGTGCATGCAGAAACAACATACAATCCAGCTAGCACATCACTCGGCTTCAATGCAAGGACAGTAGTGAAAAACACACGACAAAAAACTACACATAGCTCAACCACCCGGCTCCAGCCCGACCCAACGCCTTCCCGCACGTAACTCTTTCTTGCACACACACTCACAAATGTATGCTTGAAAATCCCAGTATTCATGTTAGGTAATGAGCTCATATATTTTATTCATCTATAAAAAACGCAATTTAGAATTGTTATAGTAATAATTTAAGAAATATATATTATTATTTTAGTTTTTATATTTTCTTTTTTTCTTTATTCCGTCTTCTTTCATATTTTTTATATTTATCCTGCATTTTCTTTTCTTCTGTAATTTGTTGGTCTTATTTTTTATTTTTCTATCTTATTACTTTATCTTTTTTTTTTTTCTATTATCTTTATCTGTTTATTATATTCTATATCTTTCTATTCTTCTATCTCTTTTTTTTTTGTAAAATAAGCCAAATACTTGACCACCACAGGATTAAAATATCATCCAGTATTACAGGGTAGCCAAAAGGGGATTCAAGGAATGTGATTTTTAAATGCGAAAAATCAAAAGGCGAAGAAGAAGGGGGCGTTCCAGTCAGCGAAAACGGGAACCCCCACCAGCACGAGAACGCCCATTTGTGGCTGCAGTTGGATGATATTGAAACTGTTCAGTGAAGACAATGTGCGAATGACAGTGTGACGTCCCAGACGGTTGACAATCTTGGGAGAAAGGTAGTTAACTTGTTAGTCTAAAATCCAAAACAATGATCCTAAATCATAATGCAAGATAGCCCATTTAGAGCTTTGGCGCCCAGAGACAGCCTGTGTCAAAATTCTGATAGTGTCACAAATTTAGAACTAAATTAAAATGGGGGGCTTAAAGAGATGGCTTGTTTTAGTTTTATGGATTTATGATTTTAGGTTTATGGATGTTATTTGAGAATTAATCATGCAAAGCTACTCTAGTGGAGTCTCAGACAAATAATATAGAGCTGGAAATGAGTATAATAGGTTTAAATATAGTTAAAAGCTTGTTTTTTGCTGTTATTGATACTGTGTCTCTGCTTGCATATTTTTTATTTAAATGGCTCAAGAGCCTTGGGAGCCTTCTCACACAGTATGCAAACGGCCTGTAGATTACTGTTATCAGCGTGTGAAGACCATAAGAAATGATGACCACTGTGTTCTCTCTGTGAAATATGAGGAACTACCAAGCCTAGACTGTATTGTAGTTACATGCAGTTATGTTGACCTGACCAGGTGTTTCCTGACCTGCAGCAGCTTGTCTTTCTCTCTCCAGTCTCTCTCTTTCCTGCCGCTCCCGCTCCTGTCTTTCTCTCTCCTGTCGCTCCCGTTCCTGCTGTTCCAACCTCTGCTGCTCCAATCTACATACAAAGACAAACACATCTGTCAGCAACGGATATATGTAAACATACTCAAAATAAATCATTGACTGTACAGGACAGACACATGAAAAAGTTTTTATATTTAATCTGGCTGATATGATTAGACAGGCTAACCGTGAGATAAAGCAGAGAGCGAGAAAGGAAAGGGGCATGATGAGTAATGCCAGCTTTCAGCCGTTAATATGTAAATGGCCTGCAGATTATTTGATTATTTATGCAACATCCATTGTTTTCGAGCAACTCTGTCTAATTATGGCATTTGGGCACAAGTGTAAAGAGCTCTAACCAGGATTTGTATTCAATATAGAGACTTTGCTAAAAGGAGAGATGGATTTTATAGCTCCTGATTAGCCTGTCACTATAAAGTCCACAGCTGGACACAGTGGCCTAATTCGAGCTGCCTCGATTCACTATTGCTCCCTTCCCTCTCCCCCAACATCTGCTACTCACAACAGCTGTATACAGAACAGCACACATACAGCGTATAAACCCACTCAAAGATGCACAGGTCCACACACGCCATACACGCAAAGTGAGAGTCGCTGTGATTTTTAGAACAGCTGATTGACTTCGGCAGAGTTCCCAGGAAAGGGGGAGGGGAGATTATGTCCATTTCGTTTTCTCAGATTTTTCTTACAACCATCTGATACTGGAGGAAATTGTAAATTCATTAGCTCTAAAAGCATTAATGGAAACAATATCCACCTGCATCTGTGCTGGATTTCAAAGGTTTTAAAGGCTCCCTAAGCCACAGTACGTCAGCAGCCACTGGGTCAGCTAGTAACTTGACAGTCAGTCCCTGTAGCCAATCACAAAGCCTCCCCGACTGTGCAACATATTACTTTTCAGTCTAAATGAGATTAAACGGTTAATGCCTAGTCAATGCAGGCGTGCACAACAGGTCTCGCTGTAGGAACCGATAGATGCAAAGAAGGTGGGATTGATGTGAGAGGTGTCCGCCTTGCTGTCTTTCTGACCTTTAACCTACAGGGGCTGACAGAGGGTTTAGCACCGTCAGGCTAATACCATCAAATCCTCTACATACGCGTGTGTGCAAACCGTGCCAACAGGGATACCACAAAGCCAAGACAGCTTGACTTGCAATTGATTGTTATGCAACTAAACCCAGAGGATACGTTTGCTTCTGTTATAAACATAAACCTCGCAGAATAGCCAACTTGCTCCAAAGAAAATCTACTTTTTAGATAAATACTTTGCTTATTGCTGGATCCAGCCTGCAGACCCAGAAGAAACCTGAAAAAATGTCAATCATATCAGCTGCATACATTCATAATTTTTTTTGCTGAATCAGGCTCAGTCAACATCTGAGGGGATTTACAATTGTGGCTGGTGGTTTATTAAAATTAGCAAAGTAAAGGTGGGTTTCATTAAGAGGAAGTCTGAAGTACCTCCGCTGTTGCTCAAGATCTTCCGCAGGAGGTCCATTTGACAGTGGGCGGGGAAGTGTTGCATAGCCTGCCAAAACACAGCACAGAAAACATTACAACAAATAAAAAAAGATTACAGAACATGGGATAAGACACTGCTGTGTAACTGCTCTTGAACAATTTATGACTTTATTTTATTTGACTCTTTGAGTTTGTTTGCTTTTATTGGTGTACACACCTTGTCAACCCATGTAGCTGAGTGTCCAAAGTCTGACCATCATGTAGACTGCCATGATGATATGATAGAGGGTGCTGTACACCGTGGATGAGCATTTTATGGTCTATAATTGCAGTAGGTTTGCCACACTGTTCCAGAGCTCTTACAGTACAGATTGTGTTTACAGTGTTGTTCATGGTTTAACAGCACGAGATATGCAATGGATCTGATTTTATCTAAACAGGCAGCTGATATAAACAAACAGAAACAAAGACTCAATAGCTGAGACATGGATTATGGCAGAATATCAACAGGTCTTATGGAGCAGACATCAGTAGTGAAGAAGGGAATGAGTGGGGTTTATATTACTTTAGAAAACTAGTGTTACTTGATACTATGTGATTGGAGTGAGCAAATTCAAGTCAACTTAAAAATGCATTAAAAAAAATGGAAAACCAAAAGAAAAACCAATCTTGCATCATATTGCGCAAAACCATACCCAGAGCCAGCACAGCACTTTTTAAGAACACATAAGACAAAACACAAAACACAAGAGGGTGGGCCTTTCTAATGCATCACAAGTTCTTATTTTCTCAGAACACTAATTTGTTTATCTCAGTAAAAGGTTTTCTGCTCTTAAATTGAATGCACTTTCCAGGAAAATCCGTCATAAATAAAAGGGCCAAATAATCCTACGTCAGAGCAGCCAGCCTTAGCCCTGTGTGTGAAATGTACCTACAGAAACGAAACACTAGAACTAGTAATCAGAAAGCATCTGTCAGCCTTACTAGGGTACAATATGAGGGGGCCTAAAAGCTCAGAGACGCTGTGCTTTTCATGTAGTGTGGACAGAGAGCTGCCAGCACTGATCCCAGGGATGACAGTCAGGTCTGTTGCACATTCATGATCAAATCTGAATGTAGACAGCCTTTCGTGAATTTACCTGCGTCCGCCATGGAGTTGAGCACCTCCAGAGCGTGAGCCATGCCATTGGCAAATAGAGCAGCATCCTCCTTGCTGCCAAAGTTGAGCCCCCACACCTGCCGGGCATCCCGCCACTGGTGGAAATTGGGTGTGGCCTGGTTATACTTCAAACCTCTCACAATTGGACAGTTTATAACCACCTGTGGAAGGAATAGGAACAGATGATCAATTCCAAGGATCTATTTGGTAGAGATGGTGAGGAGAGTCATTGAACAGTTCCAAAGATCTGATTTCATCTTAAACCAATTTCAAACCTGCTGCTCAGAAGCTTTAAATAAATACGAGCTGTGTCCCTCACTAGAAAACTGGAAAAACAAAAACAACCTCAAACCCACATCCCTGCTTATGCTTAAAATTATAGTGTCTGTTTTATTGTTGTTAGATTCTTCTGGTTTATATTCCACCCAGCAGGTGGCGTGAAGCCAATGAACCAGGAGGAAAAAATGTCCTGGGTTTGAGCGTTGCCTGAATGTGCTGACGCACCATTTCACTATTTGTTTAACAGCCACTGGATTCCACAGAGCAGAGAGGAGGAGAGGAGACCCGTCGGGGTGAATATCATAGCGGGCAACATGCACTGAAAAGAGAGGGGTTGCAAGTTCAGCTGCCACTGGAGACGGTGGCATTCCTAAACTCTCCACAATGCTGTCAAAACACAAGAAAGGTAGGTGTGGCAGACTGTGGATATGGCCAGAAACACATAGAAAACCAGGATGATCTCCTTTTTAAAAAGCAGTTTAATCATACAACCAGGCTGGGTTGCTGAACTGAAAAAAAGTGTGAAAACAACAAAGTTACTCTATAAACAGCTATAGAGAGAACAGGAGGAATAGGAGGGGACATGACAGTAAATATATATATATATATATATATATATTCTCTCTTATTAGCACCTCTGTGCTCTCACCAAGCACCATCCTAAAGCACGTCTCCATCCGACACAAATATAGAGTCCTTATTGGGTATCAGGCTTCCCCCTAAATTGTCACAGGAAATGGTTGAACAGGCTAACTATCTCACAGGAAACATCATCCAATTTAAGACCTGTCTCTGGGGAAAGCTTAAGAGTCCTAAATGTTTAAAGAAGGAGAGAGACACTGAGGCAGCCGGCAGAACAGGGGCGTAGTCAAGAATAGACCCACCCGAACTCAGTTTACCCAGGTTTTAAACTTGGAATCTGCCCACCTTTATCTTGTGAGTCATAGTCTGGCAATAACGACAAGGAAACCCTCTTTGTTCTTCTTATCCAACATGCAGGTGTCTTCTCAGGTTTGAAGAACAGTCTCTCACTATGCCCACTACGTGTTCCACAGAAATTCGTCTTTATGTGGGAGTGTGTTATTTGATATTTGTTATTTTTGAGCTTCTGACAATAAAGGATATACATCTTGATATCCATGGGGGTTTTTTCATTTCTGAAAATGACTTTACAAAAGGATTTGTCTTCATAACAATCTAACCATTCTTTAATCAATGACACTAGTTTTAAACAGACTAGTGCCAACATAGATATTTATAGAACAGAAGTAAAACACAAGCTTACATTCGTAATACAATAACCTGGGTTTGTTTCCGTTGTAGTAAATGAGTACAGAGGCAGAATGCTCGAAATCCTCACAGTAACAATTAAAACCAAAATTTCAATTCAATTTTATTTGTATAGCGCTAATTCATAAATAGAGCAGGTCTAGACCGAACTCCTTATAACATTATAAGCTCATCTGAGAGCTTGGTATAGTACTCCAGCTTCCTCTCGGCCATTTGCAGAAATGTTCTCTACATGTTCTCTCATTCCCAAAGCATAAAAACACTTAGAGGAGCTGCCACTGACAAGATAAACAAAGTGAACACAAGTGTCCTGTCAAGTTGAGAAATTTCAACAACAAATACAGCGCGCCTTATCCCCTCACACTGTCCTAACATTGAATTCATGGAATAAACTCAACCTGTAGAAGTAATCTACTCTTAAACTGCGAGCTCCGGTGCTATAGTTTTTCTGTAATACTAGAGGCGGCCACACTTGCACTAAATGTCTTGCTGGTACACAGTCCAAACTGTCATAAGTGCAAGTAAATAACTGACTAAATGAATGCAATTAAAGAGTAATAAAATCTATTGACCAGTGTCTTCTTACGTATTGCTGATAAAATGGCCACAGCATATACAGTAAATATTGTCTGTATTGTCGCACAGCCCTCGTGTGCTGTTTGATAGATAATAGTTAATGAATAAATGGCCACATACAAAGATAGTCTGTCTCACACTTGCTTGCTCATACACCATCAGGTACTTACAAGAGACCACACACACACACACACACACACATAAACACAAAAAAGACTACATACACTTCCACCTCCAGAGGCAAACTCACACAGAAGCCCCAAACACACAAAGTTTGTCAGACCCACAGCGAGCCAGAAGCTGGCAGTTGTACCTGCTGGTCCGTCTGCATCTTGCGTCCCACTATCCTGAAGGCATTGTTGGTGGGGTTGTGATAGATCTGGACTCTGCTGAAGGCCTGGGCTCCAGCGCCCGCCGGCAGCCACTTCTTATTGCCATCGTCATATATCATCACAGTGGCACGAGCCTGGCAAATACTCGACTCACTGAAAGACAGAGAGCAAGACAGAAACATTTTAGGTTGAGTTTTTAGAGTATGAAGGCCACAAGTCCCAAAACAAACGAAAAACATCACTCACTCAGGATGCAGTCAGTAAATTTAAAGTTTGATTTGTTAGTTTTTCAAAAATGGTACAGGCAGCCAAGCAAAATCTGTATGAGCTCGTATGTTCAGTGGTGCATTCTTTGTTGGTCCAAGCCTACAAAACACAACACATCTCCTACCTGTAGCCAAGAAGAAAATAAAGACTGCAAGACGAAAACATAGCCACAGAAATAAAACCATTGAGGTTTGTGGTAGGAAATGCACACTCAGACTATAAAGGTGTGATCAAGGATATTTGTGGTCAAACTTTGTGTTTCTGAAGGTCTATGGAGATAATAGATCTCCATGGCTATATCTACATACAAGATGTGGACAAATACTCTTATTTCTTCTCTATTTTGCAATATAAATTATATACGTATGTGTGAGTATAAAGTATAAATAACATAAACAATAAGATACAATACAATATCTGATGACAAATTCAATTTTTGTTACAGATCAATTAGTATAATCTAAAACATTTTACCACTTTAAAACGCTATGAAATGATTGTATGTAGTGTGGACTGCAGCTGGAAGGGAAGAAGCAAACACAAGGGGAGGTGAGGAGGAATTGGAGACACCGGATGGACAAACAGACCAAAAACACTCAGTAGTCTCCACTATAAATAAACTATTTTAACAGATGAATAGTCTCAATACAGTGCTTCTGAAAGTGTGCTAGGAAATAACCATCCAGCTAATGGATCATACTGTATCATTTGGAACATGCTGACAGTGGAGTTTGTGAAATTGAAATAGTGTCTGGCAAGTTGTATTGATCAAAGAATAGGATCTCTCTTGGCACACGTATCAGGTATCACAATTAGGGCCACAGCTAATGATTATTTTCATTATTGATTTATCGGCAAGCCATTTTCTGGATTAATCGATGGCTCTATAAAATGTCAGAAAACAGTAAAAAAATAAAATGGTTCTTTATTGTCCTTTCCAGGAAATTTGTTGCCACTCTGTACATCATCTCATGCATACGCAACATTAACACAAGATAGACGGCGAAACACAGCACATTTGTACATACATTCTGATATTGATGGGAAAAATTCCCATCACATTTTACACAGCTGACATCATGAAATGTTGTTTTGTCCGACTAACAGTGCAAAACCCAATGATATTCAATTTACAATGACGGAGAAAACCAGCAAATCCTCTCACTGGAGAAACTAACACTGATTAGTCCGTAAATGGTTGCAGATGAATCAATCATCAAATCATTGCAGCTAAAATCATGATTGTGTTACTGAAGTGTTAAGCATGTGTTCCACGAGTAGAGCTGAGGATACTAGGAAGTGAAAGACTAAGAGAAGGAAAGCAGCAAAGTGTTGATTTGAGCGAGAGGAGAAAAAGACATTAGTTCGATGCCAAACAAGATGGGAGGCGAGACAACAATGGAGGCTGACAAAGACAGGAAGTTGAGCCGAGAACCGCCAACGAGACGAGGCTCTGGAATCTTCCACCTGCTCTGCATCAACCTCCACCTCCACACACTTTGAGAGAAAACATGTGCTGTGAGCTCGCTGACAACACATTTATTTAGAGTTCCGCGCAGGCCGAATACACACAAGTTACAACACATTCAAGAATGCCCGCACATATGCAGGTTGAGGTAGCAGCAGAGGCTGCGCGTGTGTGCATGTGTTTGCATAGGCGTTTGCATTTCAGACACTGATATCTCGCGATAAAGAAATCGTTCATTGTAGAAAAGAATACCGCAATTTTATACCACAACAAATATGGCCCGTACAAAACGAGTATGGACAAAGTGGAGGAAGTATAAAGTAACAGTGAGTACAGTTGACAGAAAGGAGCACAGACACAGAGGAACAAAGGTGGCGGATTCCTCCCCCTCCTCTCCTTATTTGCCCCCTATGTTCTCCCTATAGTCCCTTAATCCATCTCTTCCACCTCTCCCTCCATCTGTCCCACCCCTGATACAATCTGCTACTTCCTGTGACACAGCACCAAAGCCACAACCCACTTCCTGCTGCCAACACTGCCTAATAAGGACGGCCTCAGACCGAATAATCAATGTCCACACACACATACGTAGATAACATTAAAATTCAGTCCATGTTAACTGGAAATGATATGTTTGCTTCACTCCTGACAGCTACAGTATCAAAGCTACATGAAAAGAAAGGAGAGCGTAATGAGCACAGAATTGCGTGATGCTCGCTCTGCTCCAACCAGGAACTACTACACATTTCTAGGCCTACACATATCCCTATACTGTTTGAGCACTCCTGGTACAAACAGTGAGTAACTTTTAGCATTAACTGTGTAACACATGGGAGTGGTTTACAATTTCACAACACACCAGATAGCTTTGGCTCTGCTGTCAATCCTAGAAAAGTGTATTATATCGACTTCAAAACGCCTTCCTGTGATTGTGTTGTTTGGCACACGTCTTATAGTAAGTGTGCCCCCCGGTGAATGTTTTTCACAGTAACGTTCTTTCCTCTATGCTTTGGCAACCTGTACAGCAGCTAGAGAGATTTTTTCAGAACTTTACTTTTATTTTAATATTTTGGCAAAAAAGGTTTTTTCTTAGGCTGAAGCTTAGCACATTCCTCTTAAATACTTTCAGGCCGAAAACCCATCACCAGAGGGCCTTGTAATGAGGCAGGATCTAATGTTGGACAATGTTTGGACAGACTAGAAGTGCTAAGTGAGGAAGAGCTTCTAATATAAGCAAAAAAGTGTAAATACAGATAGTGGTGAGATCTGGCATGAAACTTGTTGATAAAAGGGACCTCAGGATTTTGCAGAATCTGAATTATCTGACATCGATACTGTATGCTGCCATGTGCCAAACAAAGAGGTCTCTATGCCAAATAAGGAAGTTGGGCTGATTTACGCCCAGTTTTGGCGTAACTGCTGATATTTTTTTACATTAACTTTACATTTTTTTGATAAAATATTTAAATAAATATCCACGTACCACTAGAGGCAGCTTGCGTACCACCAATGGTACACATGCCATAGCTTGAGAACCAGTGTATTAGACTGTATCAGTTAGCTAGGTGTACATATTAATAATTAGAAAAAGCATAACAGACATGTTTGAGATAATTTAGTACAGTGTGCCAAATAGCAATGGCACGCTTTTTTTTTCAGCTGTAGAATGTCTTAAGTATATACATTTGTCAAAATGATTTTAAAAGCAGCCTGAAGGGGTCCTTACTAAACATGATTATTTATGCTATGTTTTTAGGCAGATATATCATTTGCTATTATGTTTGTAACTCTCAAATATCTGTATCGGCTTAAAAATCCAATATCTAATGCTCAGGGTGTGCAAGAAATAATTAAAAAACAACAACAATCAAATATATTTTAAAACTGATTATTTTCACTCTCAAAGTATCTGTGGAAACTGTGATATCTTGGATATGTGGTTTAAATATTTGAACTCAAATGGTAGAGAACAAACGATGCACGCAGAAAGTCACATAACTATTTTGACAACAGCGTATTAAGGAATTTTTACAAGGCAGGGAAGCCACTGTGGATTTAAGGTCACTGTTAACGGTAAGCCTGTATGCACTCAATGCCCATCGCTCACTTGTAGCAGGTTAAAACCACCTCAGGTCGAACAGATAAATACTGCAGCGCACTCTGATCTCATCTGCATCAAGCGTGTTTGTCGATGTATGGGGCAGAGAGGGCTTATGGGAACTGGGAGGGGACAGAGACACAGGACTGGGAAACGGATGCATATTTAATGGCAGAGAAAGCGAGGGCTCGGGAGTGAGACTGAGTGAGCGGCTGCATTATTGATAAAACTACGGACACTGAGACTCTAAAAAGCGTGTGCGGCGCATGCACATGAAGACAAGGACAAGCACACGCCCTCAACACCTGTCAACATGCCAACACGTGTGTCCATGTGCTGACCCGGTCCGCTGGGTATAGCAGGCCGCAGAAGACTCGCGGCTGGGGTTTGACTGGACTGCGTTTTAGTACTGGAATAAACCATGACAGGCGCGGCCATAAACAATCTATTCCTGTCCTTCCTTGGACGAAGACCACCAGTCCAACCGTGAGGACACTGAAGCTGGCTGTGGAGTTTAGCGAACTAATTGACCAGTTGACTTAAGAGGGTTTTCTCTTAAGCACAAATAGGTCACTGGCTGATGCTCTGGCGCGGATTTGAGCCACCAACCTTTAAGGCACCTTCGGCAAAGGACTTGCTTAACACAACAGAGGACTTCAGCACAGGAAGCTTTCACCAGGATGATGTACATATTGCGAGTATGCTTAGAAATAACCACTTCAAACTGAACCCTGTCTGTGTTCATTTGTGGTTATTACAGCCAGAGTTCCTCATCTCTGAGTGGTTTCTCGGTCAGCAGGGGGTTAACAGGAAACCGCAGTGCACGGCCGGGGCACATGCTCTCTTGGAAATGTCTGTATAAGGCTGTGCTCTCAGAGCTTTTCCCCAAATGTGCTGGCAAGTACAGTCAGGCCCAGTGGCTGTCTATTCCCTCCTCCTCCTCTTCTCCTCCTCTTCTCCTCCTCCTTCGTTTACCTGACCCTCCCACCACGCTCCTCTGCCACTCTTCTCTACTTCCCTTCACCACTCTCTCTGAATCAAATGACTAAAACAAGTACAAGATCTGTCTGGAGATGCCTCTGCAGGGATTTATGTTACATTACACTGCGCTTCATATTTACGTATAAGAGTAGAGTGAAATGGATAAAATGAGATAGTCTTACTAAGCAAAATGGCATACATGAAAGACAGACATCAGTCCTGAGCCAGACACAATGAAGTTGTCTAGATAATGCCATTTGTCTCCGCATCCATTCCTGGTTCCCTGTCCTCCTGCAGGAGTCCATAACACCACTATATGAAAAGCCTTTCTTGCCCTCACAACTACAGCCAACTATCATTTTTTAATGATGTTCGGGCTTTTTGAGTTATTCTTGCCTTCATGAAGTGTCTTTCTCTATGGTAACCAGACAGCAGAGAAGGCAGAAACCTGCGTGTGTGACTCATGCGCAACATCTGACAAGCCAGTGCAATCCAACAGTAATATCCATGCGGCTCCATGTCTCATCAACGGAAAACGTGTTTCTTCACAGCTTTGAGATTTGATTCACACATAACTCACAGCCAAAGATGAAACATAAGTTGGGAACAGGTGTCGCACTGGAGTTAGTAAATCTAAAGGTGGCCGTGTCGCACCTTAGATAAACAAACAGTGACTCATTACTTATTTCCTCCTTTCTCTACAGAAAGTTACATTAAAACCAGACAGGGGATGACAATAAGTCACTTAATAACATCTGTGTGTGTAACCAAACCACTTCCTCCCTCCACCTCACAGCCTAATAAAAATAGACACCATATTTCACAGATGATAGTCACACATGATAAATATTGACATGGTGAAAAAAATAAAAAACAGCAGATTAAAGGCCTTCAATTCTTCTACCACAGATCCAAAAATGTACAATTACTCCATCCTATTTGCAGATTTTTTCCCCCTCTGGCCTTAAGAAAATGAACCCCGTTTATATTTTATATTCACAGGTGACACACAGACACACAAACTACACACAGAGGTGTGAAGAGGAAGTGTTAGTTGCAGGGAGACATGGGAGAACAGCATGCGTCAGTATGCCCCACTTTATAATGTAATATTCTGAGACCTGGGCTGCGTGGTTGATCAGAACATTTGCTTTTGAGTCGTTTTCCTTTAAAATACGTGCTCTTATTTCTGCATCACCGCAGGTTCAATGGCCTACTGTACGACTGAACACATGTATCACAGGAAGAAAAGCTTTCACTTAATGATAAATGAGCAAATGCGGATCATTAGAGGAGGAAATACTAATAATAAAAAAGCTTGTTAGTATTGTGCTGCCTCACTGTACACACTGGCCTGAGGTCACGATGGTGGTAAAGTACTTGACCTCTCATGCTGACTCGCACATGGGCAGCCCGCACACAATAGCCTGTTGATGCTGGTCTGGTCATCTGACAGGACACTGTCCTCAAAGCACCCTTGGGCCATGTATACGGCTGTCAGCAATGTTCAGCTGGGCCCACATGACTCTGAAATCAACCTCACTGAACAACTTACATGTCATGGAACTCTCATGTCAATATTCAGTGACGATCAATGGCTGTAGCAGTAGGTGCAAATAAGTGCAGTTCCTGTTGAGAGCCTAGTTGTACCATAAATGATAATATGTAGCCCGACGGCCAGACTGGAGATTAAACTTCCCTTTGCTTTTTTTGGAAGGGTTTCTGCTGGAAGTTGTCATATATAAAAGAAACAGAATTAAATATCCAACACATTTTAAAAGTTTAAGCTAAGAGAGGAAATTATTTCTGGAAAAAGTTATTTTGGAATAGCCTTTCAGAGGTTTGAATTAAATACATTTTAGTCTTTTTGGAAAGCAAGTTGTTTTTCTATATTGTCCTATCCACTACAGTAAAGACCAAATAAAAAAAAAGCTTTGAGACTAAGGTTATGTTATGGCTGGAAAAGGAAAATGTCAACAAGCCCTCCTTTGTCTTATTCCTCTGCGGACTGAACTCTGTCTTTCTTTGTCCTTTTCATCATGCCTGTTTCTTCTCACACAGGTCCAAGCATGCAGCTAAAGCATAGACACAGACACACACTTGCTGCAGGCTACTGCTTTCTGCTTCCAAGAGTCAGCCATACAGAAACAGGCATCCAGGCTATCTAACTAACTCTCCTCAATATTTTTATCTGAATGAAGTCAGGCATCTTCAGCATTCTTTGAGCGCTGACTCATCTTTTGCCTGCCATCGTTTATCGAGCATCGTGGAAAAAGTTGAACAGCCGTTTGGCCGAGAACTTTCATTCTGTTGTGTGACTACTTCAAGAACAGAGATGAATTCCTTCCTGCCTCTGAGGCAGTGTGTGTGTGTGTGTGTTTGTGGTGTGTGTGTGTGTGGTCTGTGATAAGAAGTGTGTGGAGTGTGTGGGTGTTGTGTGTGAGTGTGTGATAGGAGGATGGAGTAAAGAGAGAGAGAGGGGGGGGGGGCACAACTGGCACAGCCAATGCCCATATTTGGAACCATCTCACCTCTGTCCTCCTCACCGAGCTCAATTCCTTTTACAGGTTGGAGCACATCCTCCTCGACTCCTCAAAGGAGGAGGCAGGCCTGCTTCTCTGGAATACTGAAACAAACTCCCTCCCTCTTTTTCAGCCGCTCTGACTTGTACACTCTTTCTTTTGCACTAGAGAAGAACTGTCTTCACTTCAACTCTGAGCCCAAAGTGGAGAAAAGCAAGAAGGCAACACCTAATCACATTTGCTGCCTCTCAGTGAGACTGAGTGTGTAGACTTTGACCTTACATTAGTGCACTTTGCAGATAGCAGCTACTTGGACAATAGTCTCACTAGACCTGCCCATTTTGGGCCAGCTTGCATTCCTTCCACATGTTACCTCTTCTTAAAGCCCACCTTCTAAGGGTGCGACGGTACGTGTATTCATCCCAAACCGTTCTGGACAGGATCTCCGGTTCGGAATGTGACTTCTTTAGTTCTGTGTGCTTCCTGTGATTCAAACCATTACTGTCAAAA
>NW_023340257.1:8894412-8896610 GCF_004916995.1 Morone saxatilis | reverse complement strand
CCATTAGCAGTGCTGACCATACAATATATCACTACAGCATTTCTGCCCACAACAAGCTTTGGTTTCACTACTGTACGCTGTACGGCTCTCCATCAGCTGGGGTGAGGTCACTCTGTTTGGTTACTGCGAAAGGACCACAGGGTTTGTCTTTATAGTCAGCCGATGTGGAGCAGCTTCTCCTGCTTGATTCCACAATGGCGATGTAAAATAAGACAGTTTGTATCCTGGTTTCGCCAAAAAAAACACCCCAGTTTGTTCAGCTACTGATATATGTCTGGTATTGTGCCCACTGAGGCCATTTCCACTGGTTGATCCCATCAGAGCTTCTAGCTGGGACGGCGAATGTGAGGTGAGGTCATACTCCTTAATGTTTAGCTAGCTAGAAAAATGATATCACAACTCTTAAATCAACATATTTCTTAGATAAGTGCTACCACCGCTTCCTTGATGACAGAAAATGACCTCAGCGGACAGATATGCCAGTTGCTCCTGATTGGTTAGGGCAAAAGCAAACAGATAGAACTCCTCCAAAGAAGAGATCAGCAAACACAATTAAGTAAGTGAAATGGAATGGAGATTCAGAATGACTATTAGGCCAATAAGTCCAAGTTCAGTAATCTTGAGATTGACTGACAGATAAACTGTTTATCTGGACAATGGTCAGTCGCCTAAAATAAATATTTACTTGACGTTTTTAACCTTAACACCAATTAATCAACTTCCCATTTAGACCTAGAATTAAGAGTAAATCTCAAATTACATGTGGTACAACGTAAGACAAATACCCCTTTAATATCTCTGTGTTAGACCAATTAATGTGGACCACTTTATAGCCATACTGGACTTCAATTCAATTTGATTAAAAAACAAGACTTTCAGGCATTTAATTTACTGAATTAGCCATTAGCACACTGCGTCCCATCTGGTTATTTCATCCATGAAAGGTTTCTTATTTTAGTCCCCGAAAAATCTATACATATACATTTCATATACCATGACAGAAGAGTCCATAATACTCACTGCGAGCTATTTCCTCTGAAACTGGGACAAAGGACTCAAAACACCAAGCTCAGTGAACAACTACTTCATTTGGTAACACATGAACAACAAGCTAGAAGGGTAAAGGTTACGTTTACAATAAGATCACAGAAGATGTAACACCATACAGAGAGAACACAACAGCCTAGAGGCGCGATGAAAGAATAAAAGCACCGGCCACAACCACTGAGGAAACTGGATTTGTCAACCAAGTAGACAATAGCAGGTTTTGTATGTTGAGCAACTCCTGTAGCAAAGCGTCTAAATCCAAGAGGCAGGCCAGCATAATGGCCTATTTATGAGTATGAGAGGTGGGAGGACCAAGAGGGGTAAATTGTTTCAGGGGAGGGGGCTGCAGTGATTGGATGTTATGGGAGACAAACTCACAGGGAGAGCCCGTTGTAATAATGGAGTGTGGAGTGACGAGGCATGTGGGCTTTGTGAGCATTTTGTCACACCGACTGTACGCCGAGGCGCTCTTTTGAAGTGCGTATCAACATGCGACTCTTCATGATGCATGAAATAAAGCCATTATTCTTAATCTGTTATAGATAAGAATTCCCACAAGCACACCTCAATTAACTCAAATTGTTATTGCTTCTGGGGCGCGGGGTAAGTGTGGATATTAGGGAGGGCTTTGGTTGAAAAACACATTTTTATAAGGCTGCTTACGTTCACACTAAAAAGCCCAATATTATAATATAGCTCTACCAAAAATATCAGGGTACGCAAAGTATTTAGTATTTTGAATTTTAAACTGGATTTTAGGGAATAGCACTGATCGCTCACAGGCTGGAAGTCTGTTTTTACTCTGCCTACTCTCACCGATATCTCACTTCAAAAGAAAAGAAAAAAAACTATGACTGAGGGAATTAGGAGGACAAGCGGAGACCTGAAAAATCTTCATCACAATACAGACGAACATTACACAACACCACGGCATGAATGCGCTGCTATCGCAACACCAATGAGTTTCATCTTGTTATTATGTGGACACACTTGCAATAACATTGCTTAATGTCTTAAATAACTGCTACTGGTCTGTTGGGACACCAGGTCAAGAAGTTGAACACTCTGATAGAGGAAGAAGACGACAGAAAAACTGCAAGGAGAGCTGCATTCCTTTCCATTTACTGCCAAGGAAGAAAAAAAAAAAAAAA
>NW_023340257.1:8884080-8894383 GCF_004916995.1 Morone saxatilis | reverse complement strand
AAAGAAAAAAGCTGGAGCCGAGACACAAAGGAGACTGAGGGGGAGGCCATTTCCCTGCTTTTAAGGCTGATCAATAATAAGCTCATGCAAGAGTGTAAGGAGGAAAGCGGAGGAGCCCAGTTTGGCATCACTTCCAGGCATGTGGAGCTTCTAAACTGAGCGCAGGGAACTCGTTAGATTGCAAACAGCGCGTTAAGCGGACCAATTACACCTGTCTGTGTGTATGCTCACGTCAGCGTGTGTTAATTCTTGAGCCCGAGGCAGCCATACTGCCGGTGTCAGATAGGACAAGTCTTTTAGTCACGGAGACCCAGTCAGTGAATCATAACAGTGGGAGACAGAAGTCACCTCTGACAATAACAGTGAATCATTATGCAGATGGAAGCACTTCCTGCACCACCTCACCAAAGGAGAAGATGAGTCTGAAATGCTGATACGGCACTCTAAACACCGCCATCGTTCACCGGGACTGAAAGTGTGGGAGGCAAACAGGGAGAGACTTTTGTAAACATGATCAATTCCAATATTCAAAAAGGCGCATGTGCATCTTCTCCACGTTTCACCAAAGAGTTCCTGATTTGGACCAACAGATCCGTGCCAGGCGTTTCTATTCACTGCTAGAGCAAAAGGCAACTTAAAAGTTTGGATGTATTGCCGAACCGTTCTCTAAACTGGGTCAAATTGTTGAACTTCTGTGTCAACATTGGCATACCACAGCGACGAATGACAATGAACATGAGTGGAGCCGCATTCCAGTCTTTACCTATTATACAAGGTGACATGACATGAACTGTTGAGGCTACAATGGAGGGCCAAGCAGGAGCAGTATCCAGATAAAGTAAAGACCTACAACCATCAAGTCACCTAACAACCGCTCGGAGACGCCGGCCGCTGTGGAGGGCGTGATGAAACCTGAATGTAGACAAAAAGGCTGGACACTTTCATATTTACGTTGTGTCTCTGCAGTCGAGTTGCTACAGTGGTTTATGGCAACAGCTGAGCAATTCCACAATAAAGCACTTTGCTTATCTTGTTGTACGATGAGTAATAATTGTATTGGGTGCCGTGTATGTGTCATTGTGATGTGTACGTGTTGTCTGACAATAACTCTTACACTTAAACAGAAGAATAGATGCCATTGCGTCTAAAAATCCATTATTTGCTTTGCTTGGCTGGATTAAATTCACATTAAACTGCGTGTGTATTATGTAAAGTATGTTAAAGGATGAGAGTGTAGGATTCAGTGGCATCTGCCCGTGAAGTTGACAGACTTCAGGGATTAACAAATCTTCTTTACCTGCTGAAGATTATATTCCTATTTCTCGCAAGATAATCTCTTCCTCAACTGGACCTGGCTGTAACACAGTCATCTTTGCTGATTATTGCATTCACTTAATTAATGGCCTCATTAACAGGGTATGTTTAATGCATTACTGTGAAGATTTCAGGCGGCTCAAGTGCCTCCTGTTCCTGCTCTAATCAAAGTTACTATGCAGAAATATGTGCAAAACAAATACAAACGCAGGACCAACCCATGTGCCGAGCGGAGACATTGTTACAGAAAGGGCAGCGCAATAGGTCTGAGATAAAGAACTAGTCACACAGGTTAGCAGCCGCGCACTACACCAAGTGCTACTCTTGTTTAAATGTGAAGGAAAATAAGAAAGTAGTCGGCCTGAAGAAGCCCCAACCAGGAGCGGTGGCTTCAAAGCATGTGATTGCCAACTGCACAAGCTGAGACAGGATGTGGAATTTGTGGACATGAGCTTTCTACAGAGCAATTTTAGTGCCCGGTGCAAACCTCTGTAGTCCCAGAGGGAGAAAAATAGTAGACAAGGGATAGGTTGAATGTGCAGCTGTGGAATGCATGACATGATATAAACAGCAGATGCATTAGGGGCAGCACGGTGGCCAAGTGGTCATTGTGCAGCTGAAGGAGCCCCCTTGTATGGAGCACAATTCAACCCCGCTGAAGTGCCTTTGAGCAAGGACACTGAATCCCATTTTTCAAATGCTCTGTGAGTTCCCCCCACATCTGAGCTCATGAACACACAGTTGTTCACCTATGAGGTATGATTTAGGGACAGTAATCCTGAGCTGCAAGAGTCAGTGTTTCAAACAGATACAGAACTATGTTTCTTTTTGTGTCATCTGACCTGCTCTACAACCCACCACTTGTGAACACTTTGCTCAAAATGAAGTCATACTCGAACAGGTAAGACTGGGCTTTCAGGCCGACCGTGCAAACACGAATATGTTGAACCATTATTAGAATTTTTTTTTTTTTTTTTTTTTAAATCAAGTTATTCACTAACCAAGGTCAGAAAAACCTGCTCCACGGTGTCATCATGTCCGTGTTAGGTGAAACTACACCAAAAAAAAACCAGGCAGAAGCTCGAGTTATTTCTGAGTGGGAAAGGCGATTTAAATGTTGGAAACAATTGCTAGGGCGATTAAACTACCAGGCGGACTCCAGAGAGACATTATAGGGTCAGGATTTAACAGTCGCCTTTTGTGAAACTAGTGGCCGAAACACAAAATGTAGCCTGGAAACACAATGAAGATGAAGGGATTTGAGCCGCTTTACCCACCTCATTGTTCGGCCAGAGTGGAGCTCCTCTCCTCGTAGGCAACTTTGGCTGACTTCAGAGCTGTGCCCGGGCTTTAAAAGTCAAACGAGTGAAATAGAAAACCGAGAAAAATCGGGGGAAAAACACGCATCTACACCCGCAAACGGGGTAGCCACTAGCGGCATAAAGAAGCACACCTCGACGATTTCCTGGTTTGTGTGGAGCGGGAGAGGAGGGAGGAGAGAGCGCATACAGTAGTGGAGCGGGCTTGTCAACTCCAATCACTATCTATCCCACATTGGTTTGTACGAGCTGGAAAAAGAGGCGAAGGAGCCGAGAAGAAGCGGAAGCCACACCAGAACCGCAACTTCTCTTTTTCACACTTTTGTGTGGGTTTACCGCGGTGTTTGTGGAGATTAGAGCCGTGTGTGTGCGCCAGACTTCTCTCCTCTCCCTCGGTCGGTCGGTAGCTCTGTAAATTCACTGGAGTCTGGCCCAACCCGCCAGCTTCAAACAAGGCTACAATCCCACGCTGCGTTCACGGGCGCCTCGTAAAAGTCCCAATTTAGGAGTCGCGAGTGGTGATTCCTTGACTTTGCTGTGTGAGATTTATTTTAGATGTCTGGCAGTAGAAGGCTGACATTAGAAATATGACAGCTTGTGGTGGAAAGTAACAAATAGGGTACATTTGTGCACTGTACCTACTTCCACTCTACAATGTTTCACAGAGACATATTGTAGCGTTTAACTCCATTATTTGACAGCTGAATAGTTTTCATACAAAATGTAGGATCGTCTTAAAAAACAGCATTTAAAGTAGACAATAAAATGCGGCTTACAAATGAATGTATTTATAATGATCTAATAAGGGCCATGCTTTCTGAATACTGTTGTCTCTGATATCCTACTTGATACTTTAAGTATATTTTGCTGCTAATACTTAAGTAAAATTTTGGATTCAGGTTATACTTGTAATATAGTTTACCACTGAGGGATTGCTACTTTTAAGTAACCACTGATATATGATAATAATAATAATAATAATAATAATAATAATAATAATAACAACAATCAGCTGCCAAGTGGTTTTTATTTTTTTTCTTAATTTGCATTTAATCGTGATTTGCATGTTTCTCTTTTTCCTGACATCAATGTAAATTAGGGAAACCTCAAGACTTAAATGGTTTTGAATTGAATTGTATTGTAGTCGAGACATTAGTAAGCATAGCCTGATTATCAGGACTAGATTAGGCATTTACTCATCAAGTGGTTCTTCCTCTGAGTGTGTTTTAGGCACATGTTCTGCATGTGTATCCTGTTAATGTAAGTGATAAGTATGTGTAGTACACATTTTAAGTGGAGATTTTGTACAACAGTCATACAAAAGAGGTCATCTATGTAAACTAAAGTCAAGTAAGACTAAAGTAGTTGGATTGGAGTTTTTGTGTTCAGGCAACACAACCTGAAAGGCGAGATCTCCTTTGATTTTAAGGTACTACCAACATTACTTACTTAGAGTATAGTAACTCAGTAATGTTGGTGTGGACATTTCTTTGATAATTCTATGGTTGCTTTGATGAGATAATAATAGTTTATGGGAAACTTGTCTTTTATTATGGCATCTATAGCAATGGACACTTTTTAAATGATTTGATGCTATTTGTGCGTCAGAGAGGCCACATGATCTAGCACCCATCTTTGCTCACCATTCTAGGAACAGTATTTATATACTGTCTACTCTTTTTATGGTGGTTCCTATTTTACATTTACAATAGCACTTGAAGGCAGCATCTCATCCAAGCAAGGGGCCTGGTCTGGCCCTCCACCTCGCCCTACTGGCTGTCTGGGTAACTTCAGGTTTCTGTCAGCAACTGTGGCTTTTGAGGTTACTCCATAAAGACTTTCTGGAGCGTTTCATGAGTAATTCCTGTAGAATAAAAATATATACAAAATAAATAACAGCTTTGATTAAAAAAATAGATAATAGGACAAGAAGCAACAGCACTGAACTATAGAAATCCTTTATATAACGTATGTTAAATGCTGAAGTAATACTTTCTAATTCTGTTAACAGTGATGGGGCAAAGGACTCAGATGCCTCACATGGCCCAGTTTTTTAACACTGAGATAAAAGCACTCCTTCTTCCTAATGGGGACAGAAATGGAAGACAGGATGAGAAAGGAATGCATTACGTCTGCATGGCATGTGTAAACACACAGAAAGCCAATATGCTTTTCGTCTCACTACACACTTAGACATACAAGCTGACTGCTCTGAGCAACTGTTAGTCTGGTAGGCTTTTTTTTTTTTTTTAGCCATGTGTCCCCGGTTAACTCTGCTGTCTCCTGAGGCTCAAACTATCAAGTAGACCCCCTTTTTTCCATTGCTGAGTGTGCAGTTTTGCAGATATTAACACCAGACTGTGTGTGAGCTTGTGCTCAAAACATGTGTGGAGGTGTCTATGTGATTTGTGTTGGCCCAGTCTCAAAAAGCTGGTCCAGTTCCCAGAAAGTAGCCCGTAAAGAATTAGAAACAGTCATGCTGTAATTATAGGTTTCTCCTGTGCTCCTCCTCCCCTTTACCACAGCTTTATTTCCACAGCTTGACGTCAGTAGGTCAACGCCGTCCACAGCTGGCAGGCTGACAGAAGACCTGCTGAAAAACAGCGAGGAGGACGCCATGAGACTGGGAGCAAAGTGGCTACGATAGGCGTTCAGGGGTAAAGGTTTAAACAAAATAAGAGATGTTTTTGTGAGATGGAGAAAGTTGCTGAAGAAACACAGAGATTTGGACAAAGTGGATGTGCTTGGTCAAGCGGGCTGAATTACACCTCTACGCATCTCTCTGTCTGTGAGTTTGTAGAGAGAGGCTATTACGTAAACAGACTGCACTTCTACTATAGCTTACATCAGAGAGTCAGGGACTTGTTGAAGCATCCAGTCCCGAGGCAGCGTCTGAAAGCCTCAGCCTCCACTGCTGGCTAATTAGCCGACAAATAAAGAAAATTATACAACTGAACTTCAATCAGGGAAACAAAGTGTCAGTCTGGATCCTGAGGTTGGCAGCAGTTAGCCAGACGGGGATTAGTAGTAACTGTTTGAACTATTCCAGATGAGCCAATGTTTGGTAGTGTTTTATAAAGAAACACAATGGACACAGAGAATAAATGGCACTGTTCATCAAGTATTGTAATTCTCTCTCCATCTCTTTTTGGCGGGGGAGGAATGTGACTGGAGGAGGGTATAAATCTGTAAAAGGGAGCGAGACACAACTGTTCACTAAGAGGTCTGGGCTGGAGGCCAGCTTAGCAAAGGGCAGCAGTAGGATTTTAGAGAGTCCAAGTGACATGTCCTGAAATGTAGGCCTTGAACTCCTCATAGGACAAAGTGGGAGCATTCCACACTGACAAAGTATCCCTGGATACTATCGTTAAAGTGGAGGATACAAAATTAAATCATGCAATTCAGAACTTAAACTTATGTTTTCATTTTAAAGCACCAGTGTGTAGGATCTAGTGGCCTCTAGCTGTGAAGTTGCAGATATCAACTATCTGAACTCTGCTGGCATATGCAACTGGGGTCGGCTGTGGCTCAAGAGGTTAGTGGGTCATCCACTAATCATGTTGGCAGTTCAATCCCCGGCTCCTCCCGCTGCATGTTGTAGTGTCCTTGAGCAAGATACTGAACCCCAAATTGCTCCTGGCGATGTGCATCGGTGTATGAATGTGGATGAACGAGTTAGCTTCTGTTGGAAGACTAGAAAGGCACTATACAAGTACAGTCTATTAGACTGAGAACAAGTGTGTAGGAGAAACTGTGGCTGCTAACCTCGTGAAAAACGCAAAAGGTCCTAACAACAGCCAATGTTTGGTTGGCTACTGTAGAAAAATGGTGATTCACGGATGGCAACCTGCATCGTCTGTAGACAAAAACAGCTCAATCTAAGGTAACAAAAACACAACGATTCCTATATTCAGGTGATTATACACGAATGAAAACATAGTTATGCATATTATCTTTCCGCCAATAGATCCTCCTAAATGTTACACACTGGACCTTTAATATCTGAGCATTGTGCTACTTACATGAAAGGCAAGTCTGCATGTGACAGACAGATCTCTGTGATAAATAAAAAAGGACCCAAACAAATCACTTGCATGTCATATCAAATATATCTTAATGTGTTTCAGATTAGATGATGCTTTCAGGATCCAGTGAATGTGTTTCAGTTTTTGAGGACACGTGTAGGATTAAATTAAAGTGGTTTGTCAGTCAAGCTAATGCATGATCTGTGTCGGAAAAGTAGGTTCATTCCTTTTTTGGTCCACTAGATGGCAACATGACTGCAGTGTATCACAGACGAATGTCACACAGCACTGAGCTGAAAAGAGTTCTTCAGAGAATTGTTTTGTGTTTTGTGTTACATGTTAAACTACAACTGATTCACTTTAGGATTAATAATCAAACATAAAATAAAAGATTTAGATTAAATCTATTTTCTTTTAAAGTATCAGCTGTGAAAATTGCAATTTCAGTGTTTGACACAAAAAATACAGAAACTTTCCTCAAGAAAACAGAATTGTTATCCTGAATACATTTTAGACATATTTATAATAAATATCGCAATCAAATTAGCAATCAGTTCTGATATTATAGAAACATCAAAAACTGACAACATGACAATAATAAACTAGGCATTATGACACCAAGGTCATGTCCATCTGTATGTGTGGGAATGTGGGGGTTCACATGATATCAAATGAGTTTACATCCTCCATTACAAACATATTCATTCATATTAAAACAATGTTAAGCCAACAGTTTTCAGGTCAAACACTGAAGAAATGATACAATCAAAGGGACTGAGTATTCACCGCCAACACAGACAAAATGGAGCTCAGAATAATGTAAAGTCAGAACATCTACAGTGCCATGGCAGCTGAACAAACCCCCTCTGCTGATGAGGACCATGTGATACAAAAAAAAGATTAAACCAAGGTCATAATGTAGGGAGATTAAATCTACAGAAAATATGTTTTGTAAAGTTAAAAGAAAAAAAGAGATTTCTTAAAAATGAGGTTTTTAAATTAATATATATTTTAAATAATGTTTGGAGGCTAGTCAAACATGTCTCAGTTGGGTGGGATGGTGCTGGAGAGATTTAAACCCATGACACATACAATCCTGGTTTAGGCCTCACTCAGGCCTAATAATAATCATTATTTTCAAATAAGTTAGTCTATATAAATGATTAATTTAAAAAAAAAAAAAGTTCCTTTATGCACTCCAGCAGGGCCTGTTTGTAAATAGGCCCGGTCTACATGCAGCAGCTCGGTACACCTGATCCCTCTTGTTTTGACTGTCACTGAATGTGTCCTTGCAGTTACTGTCATTCACACTTAAAGAGAGATGAGTGAAGGCTTTGTTTGTGTGTTTTCACGGAGCTGATACCCTCTCCTCCTCCTCCTCCTCCTCCTCCTCCACCTGGCCTGGCGGCTCTGACACCCGGACCGCGGCTCTGCTTGAAAACAAACTGCGGCGGCGGCTCCGGTTACCGGGCCCGATCGATGCGCTGCACGGTGTCACGTTGCCCGGAGGCTCGAGTATCGATGCATGGCCGATCGCTATCATAATCACACTTCCCCCCTCTTATCGCTTACCTACTGAATAAAACATCTGCCTTCCTGCCCGTGGATCGCTCACCCACAGCACCCGAAATCAGACTTCTTCAAGTGTCTTTGAGATGAGTGAAGTAACATGAGAAAAGTGATACCCAACAAATGAGGTCCCCAAAGTTGTTTTTATCTCAGGCATCTCCAAATACACCCACCAGCTACTTGACAGTGCTGTGTCCCAGGATGCAGCACCTGTCAGGGTAATTATTTTGAGATGAGATTTAATCCTACAGTTTCTTGATAGACTGACTTCACTTGAATTAAATAGGAAAAACTTGATGTGATCCTCATTTTGCTGGTGACCCATCGTCCACTGGACATCCTTAAGACCTTGCACCTTAAAGTTTTGGTGTGCAGAATTTATTTGGGTCTCCAATGCAGGCCCTATAAGGACCTGCTGCCTGAAAGACACGTGTTTAGCTGACAACACAGTCCCATCTAAACACTGGACACAAATATATGTAGATGGAGTTTTTTCATTGTTGTATTGACTGTAGGTATTTACACTTGGTGTCAGAAGCCTAATGGATCACTTTCCATAAATGGTCTGAATTTGGCTTCAAGTTTAACACCAGACTCCAGCCAAAACCGGCCTTATTTTACTACAGTATGAAGCCTGAGTGCAGGGTAAGATGTAGGTTGGTTGGACCCACAGATGTTCATATCATGGACTGGGAAGAGTGTGGGCCGTATTTGTTGTAACATTTCAACACATCTGAATTTTTATGTTAATTACCACTGAATTGGTGACTCACCCTTTGCGGTTTTAGTTTAATTTGGGGGTTAAGATTACAGTAAATTATACCAGCTATGATTTATTGAGTCCACACAATTTGCTCCTTTTTGTAGATATCATACAAAAAGCCTGCCTTGTATTTTGCCGACACATACAATCACAGATTTGGGAGGTTTAGTTCACGATCACAAACTAGCTGTTGGAAAAAACTCCTCTTCTTCTTTAAACCAAATGATCAGTGTCAGTTGTTTTAAATATATATTACATTTACATCCCCATCTGGATGAAATCCCTGCTGTAGCCATCATATAAACCCGTGGTTCCCAACCTCCTTCTTTAAGGCACCCCTTGTCTATCATTGAGTAAACTGATGACCCCTGACTGAGGGACATATTTTATGGATATTTCATATTATAGTCAATGCACAAAAATAACAGTACCAAACAACCGATAAACATCGTATTAGCCCAAATAGTGAAAAGCAGTTACTGCAGGAAGTTTGTGTAATTTTGAGTAATTATTTCCTGGGAATATTGGATCAGACACATGTTTCCTGGTATTTTTAAGAACTTTTTATACAATTCTCTGTCTGTATTATGTAAAATATTTAACAATCATATACACTTAATAGGCTTCTTTTTTAAAACATTCAGCTTTCCTTCTCATTGTTCTGTTAATTCTTTGGTTGTTTTAACGGCATTCTTTTCTACTGCATGTTGAGGCTGTTTATCAGAGAGTGAAGGCTCTGCATATAAAGCTTGTGTTCAGGTCTTCACCATGCCCTTATGAGATGTTTTTCAACTTTATATCATAAATAATAATCTAAACTTTGAAAATAACAGTCATTAACAATCAACATCATTTAGTTTTCTTCACATAAATGAAGGAAATGCTGAGATATAGGCCTTATTGCAAATTTTGTGAAAGTTTTCTCACACCCCTTAAAATCAAGAAGGCCTTTCAACTCTCCGTAATTTAAACTTCGGAGAAGTTATTTTACAAAGACACGAGGTATTGATATTTATTTAAGAAGGACACTCCACAGTGTCAGATTGTATTGCAATTATGAGACAGAAGACCACCTACCCAAAACAAAACCTAATTAGTTAAAATTATCACATATTTTTGTTACTTTGTAGTTACAAGCATGCTTTCTATCTGGCCTATGGAGGTTTTGTTTCCTGGTGCTAGGGATACCTGATAAAAGCACAACCGGGTTGTCCTACCTTGTTGTGTTGTGCTCTGTATTTATCAGGAGTTCCCTGATGAAGATGGGTTGTACACTGGCTTTAAACCTCCCATTTGGATTAGTACTGGTACTG
>NW_023340257.1:8877275-8884013 GCF_004916995.1 Morone saxatilis | reverse complement strand
ACTGGTACTGGATATATTGTTATGTTCTGGAAATCTGTATACAATTATTAATTCATTCAATAGATTTTTAATACATTTGCTAGGATGGGCTGAGCCAGGAGTATGTCACAGGAACACAGAGGCAGGTGACATTCTGGAGGAAGACTGTATGTGGGGAAAACACTTTTTTCTCAACAAAAATATATGCATCTGGGGAGTGTTTGTTTAAGTGACAATTAACCACACTGCTCACTTTGTGAAACACACAAGGGAAAAGCAGGAAGGAAAGGGATTTTGGGGTTAGACAAGCTGTTGGGTCACCATGAATTGGAGCTGTTCCCACCCCACCTGAACAGCTAGACCTGGCCATATGGCCTACAATTGCATCTGCCTTCTCAGATCGCTAATATTGTTGGCACAGGAATCCAGGAGCAGCCAATGCTTTCAGCTCAGTATCTACTCTCAGTGACATATTCTAAAAGACAGGAGAGAGCAAATAACATAGCATGTAGTTTGAGTAATTCATATGGTCTCAACTGTTGTCAAACAATTGAGAATTAACCTACCAGTAGTATATTTGGTCTTCACCATGGACAACATGTTCCCCTCTCTTGCCCTTGGGGAATTTAATTTGGAACAACAGTTCTCACTTGGGTATGCACAGGATTTTCATTGACAGGCAGTGCAGCCAAGTAACGCATGAAATGAGGAGGATTTGTTTGAGATTACTCCAAAATAGTTTGTAAAGGGCTAAAAACTAATATTAGTGCTAACAATGCCTGGATGTTTCAGATATAGGCACGAACAAATGAAAAGGGCAGCATATACACGTCAAGTCATATGTAAAATAGGAATATTATTATATATTATATTATATCATGTATACAACATAATTGCTATACAATTTACCTGCCGAGCAAGTGTGAGAAGGCCACATTTTTGGTGCAAATCACAGAATCAGACTCTGGTCTCCCCTTCCTCACATCACTGAGAACATGCTCGTTCCTTAGCACCTTCTCCAGCTTATATTTGTTGCTCAAAGGGGGGAGAGAATAACAAATAAAGCTCAAGGTTTATTAAAGGATTCTAATTAAATGACATAATTGCTATTGAATAGTGACGTACATGTTTTTGTCAGTGGAAGAGGGTTGGAGGAGTAGATTTTCATGGACATGCACATTCTTAATGCGGTTGAGATGAGACGTCCACTTTCCCACCGCTTCCTCTCCACTGGATGAAAGCGGATGCTGACCAGTGGACGTGGTTTTTTAAGCTCTTCTGCCACAACCTGTCAAAATGTCCCGAGAGTTTCCCCGTTGCAGTGTTTGCTAATGTAATAGATGACACAACCTGGTCCCCGGTGACATAATTGCCCTCACACAATCAAGAAACAAATTTTACATTACCTCCACAGGTAATGTATTTATGCATGTGATATTAATGTGTCAATATTCTGGTGAGGGTTCTCATGTGCATTGCAGCGAGCACCTGTAATCTAAAATCAGAAAGTAGCTCTGTAACAATGTGGGATGCACTGGTCCTAGAAACTAAAATGTAAGCAGAGAAAGAGATTTTACGGGGGGGGGGCAGAAAGCTGTGTGAGACGACTTTTTTAGGTTATTGTTAGTCTGGACGAAGGAAGAACCTGTGTAGTAGACAGCAGATGATAGGTGCAAATTCCCTGCTGGAGAGCTGCCCAGAAGTGGTTGACTCTTCAGTTCTCTGGTGTATAAGCAGCTCCAGTGGAGGCACGTCTGGGTCACAGAAAGGAATGTTCTTTTACAAATGTGTGTACCTCGTAGACTCTTGAGCAGATAGGGCAGACTTTAAACGCCACATAAACCAACGACTTCGCCATGTCCTGCGGTGTCTTGGCTTATGCTCTGTTCACAAAGAAAACAACAGGAAACAAAAAAGGCTCATGTCTCATGTTCATAGTAAAATAACTTGATATAAAATTCTCACATCAGCATATAAATACATCAAATCAAATAATGCTGAGGAATGGATTGTTCCTGGTACGTATGATTGGAACTGATTTTAGATTCCTGAAAAGAGGGAAAGTCCAAGAGAGGTAATTTTGTTGGTGGTCCATCAGGTACTTTAAGATGTTAAAGTATGTTTTTGGGAGCTACACTGAGCACCCACTGGAGACCCACAATGCTTCTTATGTTGTTGTTGTTGTTGTGGTGATGATGTGGTTGTTGTGTTTGTGTGTGTGGACCGATCTGTACCAAAGGAAAGCAGATAATGCTGTCCCTATGGTACTATAACACACATTATAATTTTGTCATTAAAAACAAAACCTGATTCGGCATAAAACACTTGTACTGGAAAAAGTTGTACTGGCATTATACATATGCCAACCATTGAGCAGCAGTCAACCACATGCTAAGTGAGCTAAGCCCTTCATGAAATATGTAACCGTTTAATAATATTTAAACTATGAAAGAAGAAAGCCATAGGCACCTTCGCAGCTGCTGTGTTTCCTCATGCCTTAGGCTTGCAGAGCAAAAACGCTGACGTTTTCTAGCCCCTGCAACATGATCTTCTCAAACTTTTGTTAGATGTCAAGATTTGCCTAGAGCAGGAGAGCAATAGGTACTACATTAGTCACAGAAAAGTCAGGAAAGTTCATTCAGTACATTTCAAATCCAGTTCTCAGATTGACTCAGAGTCTGGTGGATGAGTTGTCCTTCTGACCCCGCAGGCTTCACCTGAGAGCTGTAAATTAGTGAGGCCTTGTTGCCCACACACAGATCTACCACAGGTGCTGGCCTGAGGCATGCTACTGTTGATAGTGAAATATAAGGTACGATACATCAAATATGAAAATATTAGGACAACCGAATAATGAAGTAAGAAGGAAAGTTTAGGCATAGTGAATCAGATTTTCTGTAAGGGAAAATGTGCTGCTTTTGGACACAAAATGACTTTCAGGGAGTTATTTTCTAATTATAAAGGCCTACAGCGAAACCTAAGGGGATTTCAGCACTGATACAGAAATCGATAACATTCAGCTCTCCAAATATTGCGTGTAAAATACACAGGCAATCTTTTTATTTACTCACACAATCAAAATCGAGTATACTTGACCACTAAATATGAGAGCGGCAAAGAGCGGCGGTTAGTTGCCAACTGTTAGAGAGAGGTAAGGCGAGACTAGCTGTTAAGCTATTAAGACAATTAACAAAGTGGTCAGGAGGGGCTGAGCGGCAGAGGGGAACGGCCTGAAATGGAGAGAAATAGGGTGTGAAGTGACAGTCAGCACATCTGGTCTCATCAATAATGCAGAGGGCCTTTAAACGGCAGTTTGTCGCATATTGAGCGCTGCTGACTGAAATCAAGCCCGACACCTAAGATGCTGTCAGGGGAGAGTGAAAAGGGTGACAGCGGGAGGGGGAGGAGAAGGAAGGGGAAAGGAGGAGGCCGACAGGCTGGTACCAAACCAAAACCAGAGCAAAAAGAACTTTTCTATAAACACTTTCTATATAAAAATATAAATATCTATAAATATGTATCTATATCTATAGGTCAGAAGAATGGAAACACTACTGGTATAATCTCCAAATATTCACTAATGATAAAAACAATTAAATGAATAAAGGAGAATGATCAATATTAATGTTGGCGGTTGAAATCTAGATTATTATTAATAAAAAATATATCACATAGCACCCTTTAATGAATCTAGCCTTCAATCGTGTTTTCAAAGCAGGGAGAAACTTGTAAGCTTAAAGCAAAAATACTGGACAACACTTGAATCTAGTCATCACTTTTATTATTAAAATGAAAAATACAGAATACTTCTGGTGACAACACAAAAACAGGTCTTCTTGTGCCTGAATGGCTCCCCAAAAAGTACAGACGTTATTTTTACACCGTGCATCTTACCCAATAGTGACTGCAGTGATCCAAACACAAACAACAAAACAAAGACATTTCTATTAATGGTAGTCCACTGCAACTGCCTGTAAATCATTCAAGAAAATAAAAAAGGAGAAAAAAAAGAAAAGAAAGCAGCTGAGACTGGTTCAGCTGGGCGCCTATAAAGAGTTCATTTTCCAGTGATCAGAGGATTTCTCAGCACGATGATGACAGAGTCGCCCCTCAGGAACATTTTAGAAATGTAGCGGTCCTTATTCACTGGCTTAGACTTCTTCTTTCCCTTCCCACTCTTGGGAACTTCTGTCCACATCTCCTTCACGTTCTCCAGGACCATGTTGCAGTGCCTGAAATGACAGCGAGGACGTCAAACACTGAAACAGAGGATCGCTGATTTTGGAAGGGGAAAAAAATCCCTGATAAGACAAAAACACTCACAAACAGAATCCTTCTCCAGTGGTACACAAGGGATTTAAGGGAATTTGTGGCATTCGCTGATTCCCTCGCCCTTTGAAATAATACTGCCATATTTAGCACAGTAACGTATACTCTGACAGCTCCGTCAGGGTCTTTAGGCCGGTCGCTGTCCAGTATCATCCTGTGTTGCTGTGTAACGTTACCTATTGTAGGTCATACTATTATCCCATCTAATATCTGTCACATTCCCATGACCGCCTCTCACATTAGTCACGGGCTGCTTTCCCTCAGAAAGATGTTTTTAGCTTCACATCAGACCATTCATCCTTTTTGTCTGTTACAATACAGCGCTGATTTCCGACAGCAGGACCCTTCCTCACCTTACTTTCTTTTATTTTCATGAATAAAAACTTGTCCACACAGGAAGCAGAACATGATGCCTTATATGGCAAATTTTGAACAAAGCACCTCCTCAGTAACAAATGGCATTTATCAAGCTGATCGAGCAGTTTATGACAAATATGTCCATTTGAGAGAGTTCGGAGAATCAGCCGCGAAACTTAAAAAAAAAAATGTAAGTGTTCCTACACAGTTTATATATCTTGGACTGTTAAATAAGAGAAGTATCAGTACGCAGCAATGTATTTGAAATCACATCAAAAGTATCCTGTAATATTGCACTTGTATTGATACAAATAGGATTCATTTGCAGACAACGAGGACATTACGGTTCTTTTTTCTTTACTTTAACCACAGGTTTTTTCACTGTGACAATAATTATATAATAAAATAGAATTATTCAATATAAATAATTTTATTTTTTTAAGGATACATTTAATTTCTAAATGAGTGCATAGATGACTGAAAACATCTGATTTCCCCGTTGAGGAAACAGTTTATCAGTCTACATACACAGAATCTTTTGAGGATCAACCTGCTGTAGGTTCTACTTCTGATAAGTAGTACAGGCTCGCTGATTGAAATCAGGAAATAAATTCACTATCATGGTTCATAATGGGAAACTCTCACTGGTGGAAAGTAAATAGATGCAAGTATTGGAAAAACATCCAATTCACCATGAAAATATGTAATTGTTGATGTAAGTAAAAATACCATCCTGAATGAAATGTAACAATAAAAATGTGAAATAGAACCAAATGATTAGACACAAATCAAGGATCGCTCTGATATTACCCCCTCATATGCAGGTCATATATAACCTGTGAAGTACTGAGTGAGCGAGTGGGCTCGGTACCTGTCGAAAGCCTTGACTCTTCCGAGGAGCTTCTTGTTGTTGCGACAGTTAATGAGGACCTGAGTGTTGTTCTTGACCGACTGTGTGAGCACAGACAGAGGGCCGGTGTTGAACTCCTCTTCCTCTCGCTTCTGGAGCTCCTCTGGAGTCATCTCCGACTTGGGCTTTGTTAACAGACTCCTGACAAATGACACAAAACACCACCAGTTACAATGTGGATAATAAATACCAGTATGGTCAGAAGTGCGTGACGGTATTAATATGGTAGAGCAGCAATATTGTAAATGTTGTCTAACATCAGGCTTTATATTTTAATACTGTTGTGTTGTTTTCTAATGTTTTCTTTGAGTTTGAATTGATTTGCTTATATTGTTTTTTTTTGGTCTTTTGGACTGATTGTTTGTGTTAGAGAATAAAATAAAGCTTAAGTTCAACTTTAGACAACAAAGAGATGTACAGACTTTAAAAAAACAGTACATTGGTTCACTACACCTGTATCAGTATATGAAATTATATAGCTTTGTTTCACGTATTTCTATACATCTGTGTTGCTTATTGTGGGTTTTCTAATACAAGTATGGCTCGTTAGCATTAGGAGAGAGAAGAACTACTCAACACAAGTCAGACAACTCAACACTGCTGATGGTGTTAGCATTCAGCTAAGCTTATATCAATGAAACTGTGCGGATTCTGACTCGTAACCTTTCCACTTCTCACCAAAGCAGTTTGAAACGTGTGAGTTTGTCTTTTCATCTTTCTTCATGTGTAACAATAACGTAGTAGTAGTATCGCCGTGTCTAATAATAATAATAATAATAATAATATATAACTTAGCAGCGTGAAGACGTACAAAGGGCCTCGGTCCAGACTTCCTACAATGCTAACCAGGTTAGCATATAACTGTTAGCTCCTGCTGCTGTAAATGACCGGACTCCTAAAGGCTGATCATATATATACTTACATGGTTGCTGGTGTATGAACGCAGTTCTCCTAGATATCACCCCGCTCCTCTTTCTCTCTTTCTCTCTTTCTCTCTTTCGTATCTTCAACGATCCTACAATGCTGCACACTCGCGTGGATCCAGCTACTTCCGGGTCAACTATTACGCGCCTCAAAGTTTTGTAATAACTTCCGGGTTACTGCCATTAACAGTATATGTAAAGTTACTGCCATTAACAGTAAAGTTACTGCCATTAACAGTA
>NW_023340257.1:8862913-8877175 GCF_004916995.1 Morone saxatilis | reverse complement strand
ATGTAAGTTTACTGCCATTAACAGCTTTTTGCTTTTTTTTACCACCAGTTTGCGTCATAATGTCGATTTTACTACAAGGTTGTATTATTTCCATGTTATGCTGCGTTCAAGGCACATTTAGATGTTTTACTACATAAATATATTAAAAAAATAAACGTGGACAATGAAAAATAGTTAAAATCAGCTCCCCCCCCTGGCAGACTAGCTATATTAAGAATGGATTAACTATATAACCAATATTACAATACGGCCATCATAGTAAAAATACTAATAAAAGCTGACTGGCTCCATAATTCTACCAGCAATACTGTTGGATCATATATATAGGCTATATAGCCTACCTTTATATCTATAGCTATATCTCTATATTATTATTGTTATGCTGGTTGAGGATGTGATGTTCATACCTTATACAGTAGGCTACATTAACTACATGCTGTTAAAGAAATTGTCACAGGAAAAGACATGGCAGAGGGAGCAGCCAAAGTGATACCACAGACCCAAACAGATAAGTCTTTGTTTTGCTCTTTAACACAACAAGAACGAGGGAAAGTGTGTGTGTTGTGTGTGTGTGTGTGAGAGAGGAGAGAGAGAAAGAGCACGGAGAGAGAGGAGAGCGGATTGTAGAGTACGATTATATAACACAAGCAGCAATTGCAGGACATTGAGAGATTGGCTTTCTGGCAAGAGACAGACAGACGCCTGGGGGTGTACAACCCACCCACCTTATTTCAAAGGGTGGCAGATCTACCTGTGGAAGCCACTTGCTCCGGATAATAGCAGCCTGTGTGCTGTTGAGAGAGGCGAGTGCGTGGGATTGATTTCGAGAGCTGCACTATATCTTTATGAAGCACACCTTACTCAGCCAAAAGACTTACATCTTAAACTGTGGAGCAGTGGGCCTGTAAAATGAGCTCAGTGTGGCATTAGCCTTACATGTGATGGGACTTCAGTAATCTGAAAACACTTTGGCAGTTAAGAGATCAGAGATTAATTTACAAACACTGCAAGAAAAAAAAAACCCTGTATTACTCTGAAACAACTGAATAATGTGTAGGATTACATTTTAAATGCACTTGTTATTATCATTGCTTTCTTTAGGGACAGAAATTATTTGATCTTGATCTTATATTTTATTTTACAATAAAAATTCCCCTTCCTAGCTAAGAGATTGGCAACGTGATGCTGAATTTATTATATTTCAGGTGCACTTTTACACAATATACTGTTCTGCTTTCCTTTATGAAGCAAATTATTTAAGGTTCAAGTGCTCTGTGGAGGAGATTCAATCACTGTTAACTATGGAAACGTCTACTCTGATTCACAAAACTGACATTTTGGTCCTACAATCTGATTTTGATGGGGAAAATCCCTGTGAAAGGACTAGCATCAAACGTCCACGTGGTGGACATTTTTAAAATTTTACAGATGAAGAATGAAATTAAATCTGATTATATAACTTAAAAACTCCGCCTGCTCTCCTAAACATTTTCCACTATCCTCCTTTCATCAAAAATGTGAATCCCCCTCCTCTCCCCATTAGAATTTCCCTTTCACGTTATTGATCTTGATTTTGGTGGCGAAAATTAACAAAACGTGCTAAGTGAACACAATTCGAAACCAGAAACCATGTTAAGAAAAGCTTCTTATTATTTCTATGTACACAACATTCAGCACAGGATCAGCAACAGATGTCAGCACCAGACTGTCCCCGTCCAACAGTCTGTAGTGGAACCATATGTTCATTTCTCTGCACTGGAAGGGGTGATTTATATCTCTGTGGTTATTAGTAGAGCTGTCAAAGGAAGGTGGTTATTTATCACACTAACAGCAAACAGTATCTTCTTACTCTGGCCTCAGGGTATAAAACTCTACTTTGCACCACAGACCTGTTGATTCACAGCTCTGTCCCCCTGCTCTCCATACCACAATTACTCACACCAGTAATGAAAATATTATTATCTTCATATATATCTAAACTGTGAGTTTGCCAACAGTGAAGTTACCCGATCCAGCCCAGTCTGCTCTAACCACAGGCGACTGTGAATGTGACTGGGCCCGGAAAGGTGACGGGCTGGGGTCTTCTGATATAAAGAGTCTTTTGTCTGAGCGAGTCAGCAGTCCAGGAAGCTGCTCTAATCTGTGTCCTCATACATGTATTTTTTATGAATTATATCTCAGGGAGAGGTGAGGGAAAGTTTAACAGGCAGTGATGTCAGCGCCGGCTGAAACACAAGCCAGATCAATAAGATCAGACTGGAGATGTCATGTCTACCTGTGGAAGTTACATCACAGTCTGCACACTGTTTCAACATGATGTCTCCTCAAGAAAGCTTCAGGTGCACACTGAACTGTTAATCTTAAGAAAAAAAGAAAAAAGTAGGAGGATCACAGCATGTCCATAGAAAGGCCTCTTCACTGGGGTTCCTCAAATTCTACTTGAAACAATCAGTCTGTATACAGTCCTTGTTGTGTGGGCTTTAGAGTGAAACATTTAATAACACAGCCAAATAAGAACAATCAACAACAGTAGGTTTTAATGAGGTGAAAAGAAAACACAATTAAAAATGCATTATTTATCGTTTAATTACATGTAGGCTAATTAAAAGAGAAATGTAATATTTTTTTAGTTGCAACATTAACGAAATTCAAGGACAATAAATGCAGCAAACAAGCAGTTTAATTGTAGTATTTTTTACTTGGGCTGTATACTTTTACATTTTTAATCGATTTTACCTCCTTGGACTAAAATAATGTTAGTAGCCTATACATATATGTATATATATGTACATACTGTATATATTTAAAATAAGTAAACTGGAAGTATATTTCTCGCCTGCACTCGCTTATATCCGAGTTCATCCACAACTTCCTTAACATTTGAATAGCTTTAAAAGGTCTTAGTCAACATGCTGGCAAACGAATAAGAAAATGAACATGTCGGTTTTTTTTTTATTTATTTGATTTTTATTAAATGATTTTTTTCGGATTTTGCAGGAGGATTATTTCAGGTGCATTAGGCCTAAAACAGTGACATGCGCGCAAACATCTCTTTGTTTTCCATACTGACAAGTGCATACACATATGTGGAAAATAATGAACTAAAAGGAGAACATTGTTTTTAAAACAGGAATGTAGTTTCAGTTAACAGATGCAGATCAATGGCCATTAATTACATTTTAAAAATGATTATGTGACCTTTTCTTTGGTTACACTGATGTGTTTTAAAATAACTAACGCGCTGATACATGTTTTAGCACTTTTTTGTAAATGACGTGTTTTAGAAACCTTTGATTACATTTCAATGTGAGACACTTTATGCTTCAGGTATTTCTTTGGTAATTTGACACAATTTTTCACAACACGCGTTCTGATGAAATAATACAAGTCAAGTGCAAAACATTTCCCCACAGATATCTTTCACTGTAACTGTAGAATTTCAGGCTTTTCATAAAATCAAGAAATTCCAATGCACAGGTAGGCTACTCTTTTAAGTATGATGCTCTGGCCTTTTATTTGTCAACTTTGTCAATCTAAATTCTACAGCAATATTTGATATATTGGGCACTAGTACTGTTACTCTATTTTTCTATATTCCAAGACGAAGGAGGGCTTGAACTGACTTGAGCGCAGTAATTTGGAAAGTCATTACAGCACCCCCCGAGGTCTGAGTGACCGTTCTTGGTTAAGAATTGTACCGGAGGCGTCTTGGATGTGGCGCACTCCTCTTGGCACGGACTGAACGCCGCGGCACATGGTATTTGGTGAGAGTAAAAGTAGCTGGCTTGTCCGGAGATCATGTTAAAAGAGCACGGATCCGACAGTGGCAGGCTGCACGCAGGGATGGACGTGGAAAACGCGGTGCAGGCAGTGCCAATCTGATGGCGACGGGACTGCGCGCAACTGACGCCAATGTAAGACATCTCCTGGTGCGTCTGCACGAACCGGTCGGCGTCTGCAGCACTTGTTGCACTCAACCGGGACCGCTGTGAAACAAGCGATGTGGCGTGATTGGGGAAGCGGGGATGAGCGCTCAGATACGTCCCTGCGCCAAGGTGGGTGCGCACTGGGGTTTGGAGAGGCAGAAACGGCGGCACCGGCCAGTAAAACGGACCCGCTGCGGCCAAGGTCACGCTGGTTGCAGTGCTGGAGGACATCAGGCGACCTCCTCCCCTTTTTAGTGCAAGTTTGGCCCTGGAGCCAGCTGCGGCCCTGCGCCGGAGTTTCCCCGATGTGCCACCTATGAAGACGTCCTCACTGCAGGGGTCCAGCATCCAGTAGTTACCTTTACCCGGGTCGTCATAGTGGCGCGGCACTTTAACGAAACACTTATTCAGACTCAGGTTGTGCCGGATTGAATTTTGCCACCCCTGTCTGTTCTGCCGGTAGTATGGAAAGTTTTCCATGATGAACTCATAGATGCCGTTGAGGGTGAGCCGTCGTTCCGGGCTCTGGCGGATCGCCATCATGATGAGCGCGTTATAACTGAAAGGAGGTTTCTCAGGTTTAACACTTTCTTCTGCTCCCCCGCTTTTCTTGGATTCTCCCTTAGACCCGTCTCGTTTTCCATTCGCAGTCACCGATTTGGTTTCAGCTTTAGCGCACTGTTTGGGGGTTTCGCAGTTCTTTTCACTGTTAAAGTTTTCTTCCTGAGCGGCTCTCTCCGGATGCGCGGGGCGCAGTTTCTGGGACGGACTAGGAGACTCTTGGTCACCCATCACTCCCTCTCGTCTCCACAACAGGCTGCTGATGCTGAACGAGGACTTGTGGAAAAATCGGTCCGAAGTTTTCAAATCCTCCATCTTAAAAGGTTGACGTTACAACTAAAATCCTCAGAGGCGTCCGGCGATCAGAGGGGAGCGCGTCACTGCACTCACAGAGTAAAGATGCGCTGATCCAAAGTGTCGAGGAGGCAAAGACGCACAGCGTGACAACAAATGCGCATGATCACAGCGGCTCACTAGTTACCTACGAAAAGTAGTGCATTACTTCGTTACTGGATCTAAACATTAACAACTCATTTGTGGCGTAATTTTTGCGCGTTCCAGTACTTGGAGAGGACTGGATCCTCCTTTTAGAATCACTAATGTACCCTAATAAAGCTTTTCAGTCACTTTTTCCCGACACAATCAAAGCAGTAAGAAGAGCATGCCCTCATTAAAATGTTTTATTGGCATTGGCACTTATGGGCCATTCTTTTAAAAATCCAGAGTAATCTCAATAATATTTCGGAATAACCAAACACCTATACTCTCTACCCGAACCGTGCCAAGAGTCGTTCGAACCCCGGATGAAATTAATGTGCTGTCAATCTGTGTGACTGATCGCTGAACTCTCGAGTTCAATTATAACACTTCCGTGACTCATGAAACTCAACCCTCTCACACGCGCCTTGCCCTCTGGGCTGGCCTTATCTTTCTCACTTTTTCTCCGTTTCTCTGTGCGCACCTTTACTCACACATCGTTTGGCAAAAAGCCGCTCAGAAAGTGGGAGTCGGCCGAATAATCTGGTCGGTAATGGGCCTAAACAAACACAGAGTAAGAGAGCAAAGAACAGATGCGTGTTGTGTAAAGTTTGAGCAAATAGGGCAAGATGTTTCGACATATTTCTAAACCTGTTACTGCAAGATTTAAAACGACTATCAGTGTCGTGAACAAATAAGGCACCTGTGGCAGATGTTTTGAAATGAAAACGACTTACTGAGAATAGAGAGAACAGGCCTGGGCCCAACACACCACCCTGCAGATTCTCTTATGCCCATGTTGCATCAACATGACATCCGTTTGCAAATATCATAATTTAAGCACAGCTGCTGCTGATATCCTGTTCACATTCCTAAATATTTTTTTTTTTCAAACTGACAAGTCATAATTAAAGCAAGTGTGTGGGTGAAAGGAAGGGAGGGAGAGACAAGGTTTTTTCTCACTTATGAAGACAGTGATTCATCCCATCAGATGTGAATGAGGCAGGTTAAGACAGCAAGCTAGATAAAGTTTTTAATTGTCTTCTTGAAGGCACAGCAAATAAAAATAAAGGTTAATGGCACTATAGTACAAACTTTTCACTCAGGTAGTCGGGTGCTGAGTGTCTACAGTATTCCTGCCTAGCTGCAGGCTTTTTCTCATGAAGGATGCAGATATTGTTCTATATGGGACAGCATTGACACTTTTTCAGGTATCCTGCTACACAGACAAACGCCTGAGGAGAGAAGAAAACATATACCAACCACCACTGTTAGAGGTGGAAATGGTTTCCGCAGCCTTCTTTACTATTTCAGTCATGTCCGTTGAGTCCAGTGTTAATAAATCTCTGTAGTAGAGCGCATAGAAGCAGACAGTGCATAACAGTGTAGTTATATTGTTTCCAAATCCCAAAGACAAAAAGGGCAGGAAAGTGTGCAGTGATATCTGTTCTGATATTGAAATAGAAAGTAGTACAGTCGACAGTAGTTCAAAAATGATTTTTCATTCACTTGACCATAAGAGATTTACTAGTAGTAAAGGACAGTACAGGTAGGGGCAAACAAGGGACATTTCTGAGCCTTTTTTGGTAAAGAGGGCACGATGAACACATAAAAAAAAAAAAGATAAAAATCCCTTTTCTTAGAAAAAATATAAGTTGGTTGCATTTTTCACACAGAAAAAGTAATTAATTTAATCTAATATAAAAGTGCACAAAAAAATTAAACACAAAATAAAATAAACCTTGAAAAAAACAACATTACTACAACATAATGTAATTATTACAACAAATGACTGACCACTGTACTGTAACAATATAGTGACTTGTACCTACAGGCTGCCACATACATTCACTACCATCAAGACAATAACTAATTAAAGACCATCCTTCAGGCAATGGTTGATTTAAATAAGAAACAAGTGACAAATAAGTTAGATTTGATACTGGTTACTGATGCGTCTGCAGTGTATTATTGAGTTCTCCAGGCCTGTACCACGGTAGATGGAGGCCGCGCTTTACCATTTGACCAGCTGCAATTCAACTTCATGGTACTTATGCTACATTGTTAATTTTCAGTCATTGTTATAAATAAAATGATCTGTTCTGACGTTTTTTTTTTTTTTTTTTTTTACAATTCACATACCAGACATTAGACGATGATGGCCGGAACTACATATATAATCTGTTACCATTATACCTCCTCTTAGTCAATTTGATAGGGGCCTCCCTCCATAATCTCTTTGCTGCACAAGTGAGCACTTGTTGGGAATGTTTCAGGCACTGCAGAAAGCATGCATTGTTGTCTCAACACTCGTAATCCCCTTGGATCTTTTCCTCTGTTCAACATCTGATTTCATGTCTTGTGTTGTTTACAATGAATTTGCAGTGGCACCCTGAAGACATTTACGTGAAAACTCGGCCTCTGTAAAGACAATTAGTATAAAGGCTTATAGTGTATTTGACCATTATTTAAATTCATTGTGCTTGGAGGACTCCTGCTACTCTGTGGCCAACCTGGTCCTCTGTATGAGAGGTAAAAACTAAAAGAGAATGCCTCACATAATAAAAAAATCAATCAAAAAGTCACAATATTGCAGATATTTGGTATTTAAGTGGTTATGCTAGCACAGCATTAGAACAGGTTAAATTAACCTGAAGGGTATCTTACACCACAACCCCAGTAATAAAGTATTCAGAAGTAAAATGTAGTGCCCATAATATTCATATTGCACTTCGACTCAATTAAATAAAAAGTACATTACACATTGGAATCAATGTAGTCAAATAATCAAAATAAAATATAAGAGTTACCGTGACAATCTGTCAGCACTATGGATTGAAGTGCACTGATTCTTGAGTTTCTAAATCAGGCACCGTTCTGGAGAGCCTATTGGTTTTATCCAATATGATGGCTCCCCCTGCTGTAAGAGAAACATCTAACAGGCTGTGAAACCGATAGGACCTCTTCAGGACCTGTTACAACACAAACCTTCCTAAGTTAAGAGGAGACCCATAATAAAAAAACAACAACAATTACAGGTAGTGAAATAATGTTCTACCATCACTATCATAATCTGCAGCGAGCTTCCCTCAGTTGTGGCAGTGCAGCATAAAGTTTTGCTCCTGGACATTCTGTGTTTGCCAGATCTCTGTGTCCAAACAGGACATACTCTGAGTGTAAAAAGCCCTCAGAAACTCCGGCCTGCAGCAGCTGTTTGACGGACGATAATGCCTCTGTGCTTGGCGTGTCATCTGAAATCATTAGAAGTAGCATTATGGTTACGTGCAGTAAACATATTAAGGACAAGACATTTTATCCAGACTTCATAAAATCATCCTGAAGACTGTTTTAAAGTGACATATGATGTGCTCTTATTGTTGCCACAATGCAAAAATGTGAAAAGTGAACTTACTGTTGAAGTTGCCCATGAAGGCAATCCCCACTGAGTCATGATTGTTGCCTTTGCTGTGTGCTCCTACCACACCCCAGCCACGGCCCTCATACACTGTACCATCTCCTCCAACAAGAAAACTGAAACATACACAAAGCACGGTTGGGTCCTATAGCACTGAACACTGGCAGGGACTCATGAGAAGCAATACATAATTCATATCCCTTCAATATGACCACATTGTACATACAGTACTATATAAACATCACTCAAGCAGTAAATGCGGGAGAGCTACTCACTTATATCCAATGTCATCGAACCCTCTTTCCGTCATATGCAGTCTCTGGATGTTGAGAAGGCCGTGTGTACACTCCTTCAGGCCTGTGCACTTTGAGAGGGCAGTGTGATGTATGACAACTCTCTGGGCAGGGCCCTTCAAAGTCTCCTTTTGTCGAGGGGCTGCCGCTCCCCACTGCCGCCTTGAAAAATGTTTCACTGAAAAGCAGTTTGAAGATGATTAAATGCATATTCCAAATCAAAAGTTAATCATCTTTAGCGTAAGCGGTTTGTTGTCGTACCTTTCTGGTCCATACCTCCGCACACAGAAGCCTTTTGGTTTTGATGACTGCCTGGCAGCAGACTGTGCAGCTGCATTATCAATGAGTCTGTTTGAGGAGGTGTGGTCACGGAGAGTACACCTTCCTTGTTCTTTGTCGTTACAAGTGGATACATATCATGTTGATCCACACATTATTTTTCCACTGGCTGAGTAATAGTCTAAAGTTGCACAACAGGTTGTTTGGAATATACACGTTTGAAGGAGGAGGAAGTTGAGTCGACACTGTTAACATTCCACATAGCGACAGAAGGACGGTGGTAGTTTCCTTCCCACTGACCAGGCATGCCTGCTTTAAACTGGTGTTAATAGTCATGTGAGTTTTAAGAGGAAATACTTAGTATCTCTGTTGCAATATCAAGTATGCTTTTCCCATAGGGGAAAACAGGAAGTGGTACAACCCTGGTATAAATAAGCAACACTAAAGAGGCCAATGTGCATTTCTTACATGTTTACTTGTTTCATTGAACACTCAGACAATATTTAAACAATGTATTCTTTTAATCTAACACAACACACTTACAAAACGACAACTGTTAAAAAAAATATTAATACATTATATTCACAAGATGTTGTCTAATCGCTGCAAGTGTCATCATACAAAAATAACTTCAGGGTCTACAAACATCAGCAGGGATATTTTTTGTGAATGTCAACACCGTAGATGTAAATGTTAGACCTCTTCATTATCACTGGCTTTACTCTGTCCATCTGTGTCCACAGTGAGGGGCCGTGCAGACATAGTACAGCCTCATAGCATCCTGTTGGGAGAAACACCGCATATGGTTAAACTAGTAGACTCTGTTTCATTAAAGCAGTGGTTCTCAAACTGTGGGGCATAGAGCCACTGCAGGAGGGGCGTGGATCACCAGAGTGGAACAAAGGTGAATGGATATGATTTACGTAGGGAAAATGTACAAACAAGTTGATGCTATTGTTCTGACCTAAAACTCAACTTGGACCATTTATTAGTTTTGGTTCCCCTTATCATTGTTTATTGCTAAAAATGGTGAACTTTTTTCAGCTTCTGAAGGGGGGCATGCCAGAACAAGTTGGAGAACCACTGCATACAGACATATATCATAGATAACCAATATGAAGAACTAAAGTTAATGCATAATGTCGTGTAACACAGATCATTACCTCAGCCTTCATACTGTGAGACTGGAAGAATACTGCCTCTTTGTGACCACATCTGGGAAGAGACATAGCACAATGTTAGAAACTACTGTTACGACACAATGTGCCACTCACTGTCACAATGTCTCTGAGGATACATGTGCTGGTGCAGTTCTCTCACGCAGGGAAAAACAAAACAAAAACAAAACCCAAAACATAACAAACACAATGTTTATATCTTAAAATGTATACAACACACAATAAATAAGCAAATAATTAGCAATTAATACACTGGCATATAAAAAAAATATTGAAATATTTTGTTTATATTTATTTTTTATTTGTGATATTCTACTGATTCTCAAAAACACTGTATTAATTTTTCTGGTTAAACCCAGAGCTGCTAAAGTGCTAAATGATGTTGGATGTTACAGCAACTGGGGGAAATATAAAAGCAAAATAAAAAAACAACAACCTTTAAAACTCAGATTTTATTCATATGGTGGTGTGTTCAATCAGTTTTCCTGAAATATATATCGCTTAGCTTACACCATATCACTTTATATTGAATCATAACCCTTGTATGGTGATATGTATCCCATCATCAGATTCCTGCCAATACACAGCTCTACTGTTCACAAGAACAAAAGGTGTGTATATATGACACAATCATTTTAAGTTTACTCCCTCTTTGTTATGTGAAGGGGTTGTTGTTTAATGTACAACAACTGTTAATTACACCCAGTCTGAGGCTGTATGCAGCTTTAAGCCACACATGGTTTGTATGGTAGCTGTTTCTGGATATGATGTGCTGCCCTCTTTTGGTCCAAAATAAGTTAATACAGACTGTAAGTCAGCCAAAACTCTTTCCTGTGCCATGTACTATACTGAATGTTGCACCAAACAAACAACAGAAGACGTATTACCCTTAACAACACAGACAGAACAATTAGCGATCTCCAAAAGGAGTGAGTGAGGTTGATTTTCTATGGTAAAACTTACTTGGGACAGGGGTGGTCCTCTGTCCTTGGTAGTGTTGGATCCTGAGATACATCAGCGATGATTTGTGTCAACTCACTGGAGAAAGAGAGAAGCAAGATGCAGGAAGACATTACATCGTTTTAGTACTGCAGTCAATGCACTATTACAAATATTTTGCCTTCTATGTAGTCAACATACGTTTACACAATAATAATAAAAAAATCTTCCTACAGTCTGAATAAGCACAAAACATTCAAGAGTTTATCTTTTACTGACTTTCAGAAAACCCCATTAATTGTCAGGATGTACTCGAGCGAATTACTGTGCACCTGAAAATGTCTGGATAATGCTTTTAACTTGGTTTGTCAGTGACCATTTTGGAGGCTCTAAAAGGTGCTGCAGTGGTTGCGCAACAAGCAGAACAAATCCTAAGGAGAAACCTAAACCTAAACACTCTAAAGAGTACAGTCTAGGCCTGCTCTATATGAGAAAATGTTCTGTTATGATTTGGCGTTATATAAATAAAATCTAACTGAACTGTAAGCCTGTACTTCACTATAGCAAAGTGAGAAGTTAAAACAACTGGAGGTCATAAAAAAACAAGATCTTCAGTGTATTAACAGCAGGGAACTATCAGTCACTTTCAAGCTCATCAATGTCTTGGTCATTTCTGTGGCACTTACTCAACCTCATGGGTGATCTTGTTGACATAGATGCAGCTGTTGTCTGCCTCTTGTTGGTAGTCACAGTTCCTGCACTGTGGATAGGGCATTCAGCAAATGATTACAGCCATACAATGGACATTTATACACCTTGCCTTCCCTTAAGACCTTTGTTTACACCCTGTGGGGGTCAACAACAACAACAACAGCGTATCACAGGATATAAGTTTGACCTTGTATATAGGTCTATGTTTGGAGTGGTCAGTCATCATTTACACTGGCTGCATTAGACAAACACTACTTGATTGACTCTAACTGATGCTTGGGCCAACTTCATTAACCAGGAAACATTGTAACTTTAACAGTTTTGTCTTTTTTGTCTGTCGCTTCATGATTCAAACACTAACTTTAAACATTGGGCTAATTTTCCTCTGTTTTTCAACCACCGATAGGTAGGATATGTGCTTCATTAAAAGCATTTTCAAACAGGCCTTTTTGGTTTAACCGGAGAAAAGACATCAAGAATGAACACTATCCGGTTGGTTTGGCCAAAGTCTGTCTGGTTAAGGGCCAACCTCCGTTAAAGAACAGCGCACAGCCGCTTCCCTGAGCTCTTCTATAATACTGGTTCCCAACCCGGGGACACAAGTCTTCTTCATTTTAAGGGCTGCATTACAAAAGTTTGCAGTTCAAACCAGAAAGCTCCTAGAACAATGGCCAAGCCAAATGGTCAAAATAATACAGACAGAAAACTGTATGTTAACTTTAATAAAACTATCAGGAAAACTAATTTCTCATGCATCTGAAGTGTAACCGAGGCACAGAGCACCTTATTCACCTCAGGCTTCTTTGTTTACTGTACAATGTTCTGCACTTTAAGTTGTAAGTTTGATTTTATATGCTTAACTTTAATCTCTTCTACTTGTGTGTTGCCTAACGTAGTCGAGCAAAGTAAGATTTTAACTGTACGTATAAACCACTTACTGTACATATGATAATAAACCTCTTGAATCTATTTCACAGGTAATAACCTGCTCAAAAACACCCAAACTGTCTACTTTACACAAACTGTAGCTCATTACTGTTGAATTTACCGCTAATATTAAATATCCATAACATATGTCACTTAGTCAGTTTACTCAATGACAGAAACCACTGAACATGACAAAAAGGGACTAAAACTACGGCAACAGTATATGTACAATAAAGTAATCTTATATATTGACTCTTGCCTTTATGTAAGGCTGCTGTAAGGTTATAACTTATAACTTTAGTCCAAACAGGAAACTTACCGCATAAAGCAGGATGCGGTTCTCCTTGTCTTCTTTAGGATATAACATGTTGTTACTGGAAGACAAAGTCAGTGTGTTTAGCTGGTCAGCGTTAGTGTTTTTTTGTTTTTTGTTTTTTTTAAATGATTGGTCCTAAATAAGACTTCCCGTTGTATGAAGACCTTAAGTTAACATGCAGCATTAACACGTAAACGTTAGCCAGAAAGCTAACTGCTCGGTATCTATCTATCTGAGCTGTAACTCAACCACAAACTCACCATTCCTGACAAAACCGTATCCCTACGAAGCCTGGTTCGTATGTTCCAGTGTCTAAATCCATTAGGAAACCACTGGTCGGACTACTGGTTGAAGCTGAACCTGACAAATAATAGATGTGATGCTCCTTTCACGTCTTCTGCCGCCGCTAACGCTGCCACTCGTTTGAAAACAGATCCTCTGCGCATGCGTGTACTCTTAGCAATTTGTGTTAATTTGTGTTGATTTGTGAGACAGCGCCTCTAGGTGTGGGAGGACAGACACGACTCTGAAGTGGACTTCATTTTATTTGTATTCAAGCAGTGTTACATTGTTGTTCAGAGATATATAAGCGACGTGTTCGTTTCAGAAGAAGCACAATATAACTTTATCCGTAACAAACTTCACTTGATAGCAAGAATACAGTGAAGTGGTAGCGGCTCACTGTGGGAAAAGAAAAGCACGGCCAAGAACTTCAGTGACATTTTGACACTTACGCCATTAACCCAAACGAACCCCAACAAAGACAGTGTCATTATCGACAGTTGCAAAGATATCGTTTCTGCCAGGCCCCCAGACATTCACCCAGACCCTGTCATTTTTAGACAGTCTGATCACACTGCTAGTAGTGACCACTTGGCTACATTTATCAGGCAGAGAGGTTTGATACAGAGACACCACTTTCTCTCCATTTTTGAAAATAGCACATTGCCCACGCCCATACACAGACACATGCACAGTGAAGTGATAAAAGCCATCCGCGGGGCAGGTGAAGGTGCCTGTTTCAGGACTGTAGCCTCCTCCCTCGTTGACCAGCACAGTGGCAAACTTCAGGACTCCAGAGTGACAGGGGTAGCTGTTATTGATATTCAGCTTGGCTGTGAAGGCTACAATGCCTAGAGTGGGCAACATCATGACAATTAGAGCAAGGACTTTACAATGTGACAGGCAACAAAACCCCCAAAATGTGCATTCATGATAGTGTGACAAGTTAGTTGATACT
>NW_023340257.1:8859957-8862813 GCF_004916995.1 Morone saxatilis | reverse complement strand
CTCATATCTTTTGTGATTATTTCTCCAGTATCGTTAATATTTTTTTTTCTTAAGAGAAAAAATGCCACACCCTTTCTCCAGCTATTCTTTCTTTTTGAACCAAGAGCGGTCACATTTACACTCATTGACACATTTTACATTACATTTAATATAGTTCTGATTTTGTGTTGGAAATATATCTCACCCTGCTGTGTAAAAATGCCATGTAATAATGAGTGTCAAAGCTCCCAGCAGGGGGTGGCACTGCCTTTCTAGGACCCTGTTGACTATTTTCATAAGACATGTAATGTCTTGTATGTATGACATGTTGGCAGACAGTAATGACATAATAATGTGGGTTTGTTTTTACCTGATGGAGGAAGGTTGTCTCCACGACCAGGTTCATAAGCCATGACTGAAGTTATGACTAAAACAAAAAAGGTGCACGTCTGTAAAAAAAAATAAACAAGTGCAATATCCTGGTGGTTTCAGCATGATGTAAGTAATTTAACTGTCAAACCTCATGTTTTTGTAGACTTGTAAGAAAAAAGTACATTATGACATGCAACTGATCCGGTTTACCGCATAAATCACTGAGTGGTTCTCTTTCCATCTGAATTGAACTGCATTTCTCCAATCAATGCAAAACAAGTGCATACTAATATTCTATAAGAATTATTTGCACATCCTTTTAAATGTGTTTTCTTTTTGTTTTCTTTTTCTGCAAATTTTAGCAAATCTAACTTAGGAGCAAAGAGCCTCTTACCTGTTGCTGCCTTGCAGGAGAATGCTGAAGGCTGAAGTTGTTGTTTGGTTTGCAGGAGAAACCACTTTATTCAACCTGAAAGTTTTTGTCAAAGCATTTAAATGACAGGGGAGAGACTCAGTGTAGGCGTTTAAGCCACTCCCCAGACATAAAATACAACTGCCTGCTCCAATAAACTAAGCCTTGTCACCTGTCCAGATTCCTCAAATTCTTGTCAATCAGCTACTTCTAGTGGAAGAAACAGGGACACTTGCAGAACTGAATGGGTCACATGTAAAAAAGAAATGGGGCAATTTACAAATGATATCCAGCTGTTGGTGCTTACTTTTCTTGTGTGTGAAATTCATAATTTTGTATTTTTGTTGACACTTTTCTTTGTGTTACTCTGTAAACTATAAGCACATGGATAAGGAGATGTGTAGATACTTCCTCGACAATGCATTGAAAGGAAATATTCCTCTCGATCAAAATTACTTCGATTTGATCAAACGTATCAATTTCAGTACCACAATTCAAAGTCTGAAAAGTATTTCCAGATCCTTTTGATCAGATTTTATGGCAAATTCTGATAAAAATAGAACAAATCTTTACAACAAGGAGGTCTGCACCTGAAACACAAGTGAGGCTGTATTTCTGTCACCTGCTGATTCAGCATGTTAAAAGGTTATACCAAATAAGCTATATTAGTATAATCATAGAGTAAAAAAAGGACATTGAGGCATATTTGTGGCATTGGTGCAAAACTGAACAGACCACAGAATGACAGCACGCACACAGCTCAAAGTGACAGTGGTGGGAAACTGATAACAGAAGATACACAGATACATAGAAGATACATAGGCCACAGATCAGACTGTGGTTGTACTGAACAGCTTCCAGGTATGAATGTGTATAACTACGAATGTATGTGCTCTCAGTGAACGTTCCACTAATCAAGAAAGGTTTTAAGAAAGCTGTTTACACTGACAGATATGTTGATTGAGCCTCATTTTTTGAATTCTTGTTAGCTCAGTAATAACAGAGTTGCTTGTCTGTAATTAAATACTTCCTGTTTGCAAAGAGTTAAGTCCAGGTATTCAGAATATTCAATTTCATGTGGCTGACTTTTTCATCATCTCTGTATTTTGGTAGGTATATTGACCATGATTTATACTATTTATCAATACATTTAAAGCTAATTTTTGATCATAAATATGAATCATGATTTTTGAAATGTTTAACTCTGATAACATTTATCTTTTACAGTTTGCATTAGCCATTATCATCATCTATATTTATGATCGCATTTATTTAGACTAATCGTCTGTAACAATGCTACAGCAAGCTGCAGATGAGATAATTAGTGATAAACGTAAACCAAAAGATAAAGTAAGAATACACATAGCCTCACCCTCACAAACTGCTAATCACATGTAATGCCTTCGCCTGTGGCTTCTACATGTTGTCCCAGCTCCGTTTAAAACAAACAAACAAATGTTGCAAAATGTTCTTGGTAAGGTGTCCTTTAAAACAGGTTTTTGTTGGTTCTCTGTCTTAAAAATCATAAAGCTGTGAGATCACTGATTTTCAGCATTGCAATCTACAGAACTGTGATGCAGGATGCGAGTAAGAATAATAGTTAAACTTAAAAAGGGGAATAGTAACGGGAGAAGGATGAGGAAAACACACACACAGCCCTTTCCTTCACTCGTCTGTATTTATTTTAAACAATGCATACAAACACCAGACACATACGCACACCACAGTTATCATGAGTGTCTTTTTATCAGGTTCTGAATTATCTAAATTATTGTTTTAACTAAATAACCACATGACATTTAAATTATACTTTTAACAAGCTATCTCATGACATTTTAATTGTTTTTTTAGCTAAGTTATCATGTGACACAATGATGAAATGTATTTTTAACTCGTTGACTTATTCATTTTCAGCGTTATGACATGAACTTAAGCTTAAACACCAATGTAAACAGTCAAAAAACGTCTTCTCTATGCATTTAAAGCCAGAGTAACATAAGGAAAAGTACTATCAACAGTAGTAATAGTAATAGTAAGGGGAGAAGGATGAGGAAAACACACACGCAACACTTTCCTTCACTCGTCTGTATTGA
>NW_023340257.1:8852587-8859917 GCF_004916995.1 Morone saxatilis | reverse complement strand
AGGCATTACCAACAGATCGACGAACCATTAAACCACACACATCCGCATTTCCTATCTGTATTACCTATCTGCATTCCTCTTCTTGGTATTACTCACTAGTTGCATAGTCTTCATATACATTCACAACTACTATAAATGACATTACATCTTTTGAAAATAGATACTATAATAACTGTGATAACATCAAACTGAAATTAGCTTTTCAAATAATTTGTTTAACTCAAAATAAATTGTATGTATGAATAAATTGTAATATACAACTTGTCACAAAACCAGCAAGTTACTTCCTGAAATTAGAGCTGATTGGTTCTCAAGATTAGTGAAACATGTCTCAACTGATGTCTGACAAATTAGGTGTAGTGTATGTATTGCCTTTTTTCAGATAGTGACAGTTCTGCATATAATTTGTAGTTGTAAGCGTTAAGCACGGTTGATCTTAATCTAGCTCTGACTGCCCACTCTTGCAGGACTCATCAAGTGTGAAGAAAGCAATTTCTGAAGAAACTGCGGCGTGAATGCAGGATGTTGAAAAGTTGATGTTAAATTGAATTGCTGCCTTTAATTTGTATGAAGAAACAGCTGAAGGATGAAGAACTGAATAAGTGGGAAAGGGTCTAATTATAAGTGCGAATGATATTTAAACGTTGAATAAAACTCATTGTATGGAAGATGTAGAACATAAAAAGGCTTAAATGAAGTTTCTGAATGAATAGATAAAAGCTGTATAAAGTGTATAGATAGATACAGATTCTGACATGCAAATAAAAATAGCATACAAAAATTTTTAAAAAAAATCTAATAAATTATATAAAAGAAACACTAAAGAAATACAAAAGGAAAACTTAATTATAGTAACAAAAACTATATACAACTAATATATACTATATGTGTAATATCAGTTTAATATAATGCAAATAGAAAGACTTATAGTGAGGTAGTGGTATGGTTAAACCGCCATTACAGAAGTTCTGCAAAAGCAGTACGCCCTTCATGTTGCACTAGCTCCTTCACTACCTTGTTCCATATATAGCCTACTGACTTAGCCTACAGAGGGGATTACTCACTGCTGTTAGCAGCGCCCTGTCCGTTTAGCAATAGTTGGAGCCTGTTATGTACATATCCATCCCCTCCCCACCCCTGAGCCCTTGATCCCTGGGCTAATTCCATGAATCGTCCAAATCTAAATCCACTGATGGAGCAAAGGCACACACAGTTGGGACCAGGCAGAGAGAGGCATGGCCACAAACAGAATGGATGGGGAAGACAGAAAAAGAGATCATATCAAAACATGCAAAATGTCTACTTGTCCAGTTTATGAGCAGCTATGCTTCTCCTGAGTCAATTTTACTGCCATCAACACGTGCCATCTGTGTGCCCTTTATATGTTTTATTACAGATGCAACAGCAACCCTGTGTGCCAACTCATCAGAGGGGACTGTCAAGCCTGGCTGACGTCACTCATTCAGCCTCTGTAATCGAAAGAGACGCTAATCCTGCTCCTCTCCAAAGCCTGGCAGTGGGGTGGGGTGGGACAGGGAGGGATATTGAGAGAGACATGAGGAAGGAAGTTGGATACGGGAGACACGGGAGCGGCTTTGGGGCAGCAGACAGACTCAGCCCTGATTTGGACAAGTGAGACAGGTTGCTGTCCTAACTGACAAAGAAAACCAGGCACACATCCACCTCCTGATCTAAAATCACTGGACACCTGAGGGCTTGGGAGCCCCCCATCCAGGCTTCGCCCTGGAGGCCAAAAGCCTCGCTGAGGGCTCTGCGGAGGGGGAATGCTGCAGGAGCTGCTCACCTCCTGCTGCACCCCCTCTCGTGTCACCTGTACTCACTGCAGAGGAGCCGGGCTTCACCACTGTGGAGCTGTGCCAAGATGGAGAAGACATTTGCTTGAATGCATGCGAGGGGTAAGAGGCTGCTGGAGTTTATGTGTGTGTGTATTTCAGTTACAAATATCATTCACACTAACAAAAACAGTGGGGGGTTGTTTTTATGCTCAATTTCCCCTCACATCCTCTGCATGCTCCTAAACTGACACCAAAAGTTCACACTAGATGTAGATAGTATATTGTGTGAATGTTCATGGTGTGTGGAATTGACACATATGAGAGTCCCTATCAATGTGGAAAAAATGTAGTTGATAAAACCCGTTGTGATGGAACTGTAGATGCTCACATTTCTTCTGAACACTTTTTTTAAAATCTATGTCAACTTAAAAATGAATTAAAAGTAGCTGCTCTGCAGCTTGTTTCTATCAATAGTACTAACAAGATAACGAATGATTACTGGAATGTCCTACAAAAGGTTTAGACTGTTAAATCCTCATTTGAGCAATGCACGGTAAAGAGACTGCATGAATGGACTGAAACAGAAATAGACTGTTTATAAAATATATATTACAGATTCAGTGATTTACAGAAACCAACTCTGGCACAGGCTCATAGACATACGTGGTCATATGGGTCAGTGCATTTACGTGTTTTTATGTGTCACAGACAGAACACTGAGGATAAAATGTGAGACAATAACAAGAAAACATGAAAACGGCCTAAGGGTCAATGCAAGTGGGAAATGAGACACATAAAAAGTGCATTAACAGGAGTTGTATAGTAGTTGTATAGTTAGTATGTAGTTGTATGTGTGAGTGTGTGTTAAAAGATGTGGATGGCCTGTATTATGTAAAGGGTTGGAGGAAGACACACAGAGAGAAAAAAAGAGAAAGAATAACTATAAAGCAAGAAGTGACAATAGGGATCTGCCAAGTCACTGTGTTAAAGTGGTCACCAACTTTAGGACTGTTTGCTGTGTGGCTGTATAGTGATGAACCCAATGATAAGCCTATTTGTTAAAAGGGTTCTTTAACTGTGGGCATATGTTTGAATCAGGCAATCTCCGGTGTAACTTCTCTAAACCAAACTTCTTCCGCATTATTTCATCCATTGCACAAAAACAGCATCCTGGCAGTAGTACTGGAATGAGACAGTGATAAGCAAAATGTTTCTGTGATGGAAACCAGACAAGAAATGGTTACCACTTAGTGGTTTATCAACACAAATATCATCACTTTCCAACCTGTCACAGTTTCCTCTTCCTGATGACACTAGCTGTTAAGTGTGAACTCCGTTTAACCTGTAGATGCATGATGGATATGAATTTCAAAGTTCACCTGATCATTACAGAAATATGAAATCTTGTTTTTTTTTAAATCCAAAATGGTAAATATCAATGAGATGGAATAAAGCCTTTTAAAGCTCCCCATGCGGCTTGAGTATCAGTTTAACTGAACTGTTTTAATTTATTATCATTAATATCATTATTATCATTTCATTGAGTTCTATATCCTTTAATAATCTATGAATCTGCAGTACATTCCTTATTTTATTAATTCAGGGCTTTTTGAATAGATTATATAAGCAGAATCATGTGAAATGCTTCTTTACTACTTTAATTTCAAAAGAACAATAATAATAATAAATTAATAAAATGTTACTATTTGAAATAATAACACAAACAGTAAAAAAAATAATTTAAATAGTAATTTAATTAATTTAAATATAGTGAAGTGCAGTGAATAGTGTAATTTAAATTGAATTGTGTCATACTGTACGTTTGAACATGCGGTATTCAAAATACAGTACGCTGCACAAACAAAGAGTGATTGTTGACGGAACTGAAACCTGCAGGTGTTTAGAGAGAGTGTATACCAGAGGGATTACATGGAGGTTAAGCTTCTTCATCATAATAGCTGCGGAAAGTTTCCATCCCAGGTGGCACACAAACAGCTTAACATGACACAGTTGTCAGCAGCATAATATCAGAAATTGAACTGTCGGGCGGTGCACATTCACAAGTGGGTCAAAAATGACAGCATCCTCCCGAAGCTGATCCTATTTAGACGAGAACAGGGTGTCCTCGTTTTGACGGCTGTGCAAACTGGCTTAGTGTTCCTTCATTTGTCATATTATACACTGAACTTAAGCATGTTGATAGGAACAATAAGCCTGAAATCTGTCACATTAAGGTAGTCAGAAAGGAAAAATCTGATAAAATTAGTTCAAATCAATTCTGTTTAGAACTTTTGAATTCAATTTAGAGAGACAGAGACTGAAATAGATAGAGAGAGAGAGAGAGAGCGAGAGAGAGTGAGAGAGAGAGAGGACACAGGGAGAAAGACGGAAATTGAGAGAAACACACTGATGCAACTTCAAAAAAATCTTCAGTTCTGAAACTATAAATTCATCCTGTGTCTAAACGCAATGAAAAACTCTTGTTGGTGTCAGACATAAGCCATTATTATTTTAAAACCATATTTAAGACACTTTTTAATCTGAACACTTCACAGTCACTGAGGGCCTGAACCGAGACCTGCACTTCTTCAATGCTTCTCAAACTGCCAATCTCAGAGCAGACATTCACATCGGCTTGTAGACGGCCTCTGTTACGGCAGACACAAGTGTGTATTAGCATATAACCAAAATAAAGAACTGACTATAAAAGTAGGCTACTGTATATCTTAGAACAAGACTAAAAGTCCACAACCAAGCTAGCAGCTTTGTGAGTCTGCACTTTGAGCTAAATGATAACTTCAGCATGCTAACATGCTGCCTTTTACCAAGTGTAAAGTTCACCATGTTCACCATCTTGGTTTAGTGTGTTAGCATGCTAACATTTGCTAATTCACACTGTACACAAAGTACAGCTGAGGATGATGTCATTAGTTTTTAAAGTTAAGTAAAGTTATTAGGAGACATTACATACTGGAAACCGTCAATGTACAAAATTGATTGGATACTTCAGTCTGGACCAAAGTGGTTGACTGAAGAGCTATGCCGTTAGCATCACTATGACATATCTCATGTATGACATTAATTTACAAAAAGATACAGTTTAGACCTGGAATACATTATATTTCTATATTCTGTTGTGAAGCATATACTTTTACAAACAGTCATTTCTTATAACTTTGGATAGTTTTCTAGAGAGCAAAATGGTAAGACATCCTTGAGCAGGTGTGAGATTTGCTCAGTTAAATTCGTTTAAAAGCCAAAGCAAATTTGCACCATTTCTTTTTACTCAGTGTTTTTTATCACTTATCACTCTTTCAAAATATCTAATTTCCAAAGAATTCATAAGTCAGAATTATCTCCTTAGTTTGATGCAACACATGACTGGTACTGCTGTTAGCAAATACCCAAAAATACCCAACACAAGGTCTAAAAACAGAAGGACTGGAGATTAGATCTGTCTTTCAGCTGAAATTTCATTAAAGAGTAAGCAAGATTTAAAAGATTGTGTCATTACACCACGCCACCGAATGACAACAAACCATGATTGGTACTTATGGAGAGAGGACATACACTGAGGCGCAGGGAGAAAAGGAGAGAGGGATAAAAAGAGGATTCGGACAGATCCTCAGCCAGTCTTAATCCCCTGTCGGCTTTTCTGGAGACCATAAACAGATTGACGTTGGATGTGGACACAGACTCATGCATGTAACTAAAACAAGTGACTAGTTTACAGACACTATGGACCCAACATACTCTCACAGGATCAGGGCATGGCTAAAAGGCGCCTGCTTCTGAGGCTCTGACAGAGCAAAAACAGCACATATGTTCTGACATGCTGCCTGTCAGAAAATAAAATATGAGCATCAGAGGTCATAATCCATTTTGGTATAAAACCCTGCTGAGTACTGCACTAATCTGAGAGTGTTTGTTCAGTGTGTGTGTGAGAAGATTCACACACTCACACATAGTCACATAATTCACATAGTCTGACCAGCTTTAGTAAATCAGATGTAGGACACAAAATCTCTGACCTATCAGAAGCCTGGGATGTTGGATACCAATATACTAGTGTAATTCAGTCATGACACTGGGGCATGAGGGGGGAGTGATGTTATTTAATAGAAAACCGGATGAAGTGATTTTATCCAGTGCCACTGAATGTCCAACTGTGGACATGTGAGTCAGATAGACATGTAAGAATGAAAGTAACAAGGGCATGTAAGCAGTCAGTGGATATTTCCTCATAGCAAACACCATCCATCTAACATTCAAGGATACGCATAGGTGCAAATAGTATATTGGTGTAGAAGATGTTCAAATGATCATTTAGAGAGAGTTTAAAGAGAATCACTGGAGTAAGATCTTTCATGGAGTGGCTTTGTTTCCAAACCAAAGACCCCTCCTTTTAAATGGATTCTAAATAACTTTCTTTGGAGTTTCTACTGCTGCAGTAAAATGTATTTCTTTCTGAACAGGGTTTCTATAAGTTTCTGCAGAGATTCTACAGGGATAGGCCAACCATGGGAGTTTTTGATTTTAACGAGGGTTCTAAAGTATTCTAAAGTCAAAGTAATTATTAAAGTTATTAATTACTATAATTAAAAAAGAAAGAATTATAAAGATTCAAGGTCCAATGTAATACTAGAGTTCTACAAAACTTGCTCTATTGGGATTATTGGGGTTCTATAGTATTAAATGGGTTTCTACACATAGAAAAAAAGGATTAAAATACCCAAAAGGGATTTCTTACAGGCTTCAGATTTGCAAAGGGTAAAGAAGGCCCTTGTCTTTACAGTGTATGTTTGTTTCTAGTCTCATTATGGCTTTATTTACTCTGCAGAGAGATGGAGGAGATGAGTGGTCAAGATCCAAACTGTGAAGACATGCAAAGGAAGGACCAAAGATTGCCATTCCAGGTATTTTCATCATACTGTGACCAGACTTGTACACTGAAGTATTTTGCTGTAAACTAAACTTTTTTTCTGTGTGACTCTTCTGCTGAATTTTCAGTCAGCTGCCCCTCCTTTCCTCCAGATCTTCCCTGACCCTGTTGAGGTTGTCCTGGGCCCAGAGACCACCTTAAACAGCCTGGACCACAACCGCGAGAAGGAGCGTCTACCCTCCATCGTTGTGGAACCCACGGAGTTGAGCGAGGTGGAAAGTGGAGAGCTGCGCTGGCCGCCAGAGAACATGGACATGGAGGAAGACGAGGAGGACCTGTTCTTGGAGCAATGCATCCCCCCAGCCAACATTGCAGACTGGGGAGAAGAGGAGGAGGAAGAGGAGACGTCGGTTATACTGAACCAACAGCAAGGCTTGACACTCATCGGTGAGCTGGACATGTTATCATACTCTCATCTGCTTTAAATTTCCTCTTGGATCTCCTTGGATGCCTTTAGTGTGGTAGAACATGTAAACTTTCAATGGCACATGTCTTCAGAAGAACTCCAGCTGCTGTAACAGACCTGTGAACAGTTACTTTTTGTTTTCTACCCTATTATAAGAAAATACATATTTTCAATTCAATTCAATTC
>NW_023340257.1:8841992-8852392 GCF_004916995.1 Morone saxatilis | reverse complement strand
CTCTAGGCGGGTGGTCATCTGCCTTGACCACCCACCTTGATCAATGGACAAACAACTCAACAACAGCTACATTGGATTATCACACGGAGTCAGCATTTCTATCTCAAATTGCTTCTCCAATTTTTGGTGCGAAAATGTGTGTGTGCGTATGAGCCAAGAAACTCACATTGCATCGCTACCACAAACCAAATGAATTGTACAGTATAACTGATACTCAGAGTCAGCAGTTCCATGGTTCCTTGTTTCTCAAGTTTTGGGTTGGAAAGCGTGTGTCTAATTATATCATTTTATACATTATAATTATACTGTATTGCTGTAGTGGCTAAATATCCACAGGAAAACAGCAACACCCTAACACAACAACCTAAAACACCTTAATATCACAATCACCCTTAAGAATTGTCAACAAAAGTAGACATACATAATACTCAAGCTACAACAGCCCAGTTAGCAATATGCTAGTAATGTTGCAAAAAACACTGTTTCGATGTATTTCATTCTTAGGTTGCATAGGGAATTACATAGTGTTGTATTCTGAACACCTTGCACAATTTCTCAATCGACTATTTTCTAAGAGTGTAACAACATTTCTATGTTGTCTTATATCAGGGGCAGTTCTAGAGGAATATTCACAGGGGGGGAATGTCTGTTTTCATCGACCTTAAGCCTATCACTTAGTCTAAAATGTGTCCAAATTCACTCATTCACTTATATGTGTTAAGTTCTGTTTTAACACATTATTTTCACATTATTTAAATTTCACTAAACACTAAGAGCCCAAAGTTTGACGTTAAATGTTTGAAAAATACAACATAATACAGTGTCCTTTTCTTTCTGCAGACCTCCAGTCGGATGCATTTAGAGACGACACCCCCACACTTCCACCGAGCAGTGCTCCGGCCCTCAACTGACTTAACCTCTGAGAACTCAGATGACCCTGTGAGGAAACATCCTGACATTAAGTTTGGCGACTATGGCAACTACAGATGAGGCAAAGTGCGAACTGTAAGAAGAAGTTGACGAAGAGCAGAAAACAAGCATCAAAATGTGTTTTAGATGTTGAGAACTGATAAACAGCTTCACACCAACTGTGACATTTATGTCCACATTTATATCAACGGGTACCAGATGAGTCACATACAGATACACATGTACACAATGGGAACCAGAAACAGGGGTACAAATACTCAAACGCACATTCACAGAAAACACATAAAACTCAGCCCGCTGACGTTCGTGACAGAGATTTGAGCAACTTTGTGTCTTTGCTATTTTTTTAACTTCATGGGAAACTTTTGCTGACGTTGTGTTTCAGTTCCCTTCTTTCCTAATTATTAAGGGTTTGGTGATGTCACATGGCTGAAAGACGACATCCTGCCATGGCAGCCACTTATCTTTTGTTTGTGGTTTGTTCACTTTCTACACATCATCTCTCTCTCTGATACAGATAACAACCTGTACCTTAAGAAACATCTTTCTCAGAGATCATCACTGTGATCCCACAGGAGCCATTTGGGGACATTTACCTGGTTATACCTTCAGTATGAACAGTATTTATTAAAGCTCTTTAAAATGTGTTGGCTGTTCTCTTCATCAACTTTCTGTTTTGCTGAGTCCTGAATCTGTACAGCACTGTAAGATGTGATTTTTTTTAAATTTCAATCCCCACATCCAGCAATTATGCAATATAAATCTAAATCTAAATTTAGGAAACGTCACCACAATGAGACGTCACAAATCAGATGTCTCCGTATGCAAGTGACTAATGCTGACTAATGTTGTGGTCTTTACATCACAGTTTTCCAAAGGGTTATAAAAAATCCACTGATCAGAGGCAATTTTCTTTTTTTTGTTGGACAGGATTGGACATTCAGTGTGTCTGTCATGCATGTAGAACCAAAACAAAGGAGGGCAGCTCTAGCTAATTTTCCGTTGTAGACGCCACCGAGAACTGTAGTTTTGTAATAGCATATAATAATAATAATTAGTGTGTAGACTGATTTTTGAATAACTTGTATATATGGAAAAAGTTTTGGTGTTACTGTAAAAATTATTCTGAATGTGACAATAAAGTATTTTGTCCCACTAATATGGGAAATCATTTTGGGTGGGTTTATATTACTTTATTTTTTTTTTTTTACATTTATGAAATGTAAATCTACTTCTTATACCATACTTGTTCTTCAATCAATAATCGTATACAAAATGTGTAAATTATATTGATAACTCTCAAGGAGGCTTAAAATTGACCTGAAAGGGGGCCAGTGTTTGTGCTGATGTTTTATGCGGAAGTGAAAACTTCTTCAACATCATGTTCAAGAGATCAGCATTCTTTATCCCAGCAGCAGAAGTACAAAAATAGATGCGTATATAACTATAATACCAAAGTATATAAATGAAGCATAAAAAGACAAAAATAAAAGCATAATGGTAAATTTAGAGAAAATGTTGTGGAGTATCACAGTGTACAAGACCATCAAAAAAGTATCATCAAAAATGGCAACAGCAAATGGTATTTACCAAGTTTAGTATCAAGTTCTTCATTTTTTATTAAGTGAGGATAAAACAGAGGTTATCACCCGGAGTTCAATTCAAATTAAACAAGCAGAAACTGATTAATGAATGAATGAAATGAATAATACAGACTTACAGGTGGGTCCCTAGTCAATAAATCACATTAAATAAAAATACACTTCATATAAGCAACAGCAACATTTTTATGAAGGTTTATTGCCTGATACGTGTCTTTTATACTCATTATTTTACATATACTGTGTTTATGAAAAATGCATATGTCTCTCTGGTTGAGGCATAGTGTGTTACACCACTTTGTACTGGTAAATACAGTTTAAATTGTAAAATCAACCATGCAAATTGCATTATACTGTATCAGCAATATTGTTTTCATCTAGTGAATAAATCTGCTACATTTCTTGTTTGAATTAAAACATTTTCCAAGGCATATTAGAAGTCTTAATTCATATGTTGGGTTTTTTTTTTTTTTTTTGGAAATAGGCTTGTGCAACTGTGGGTGGTGGTGGTGGGGTGGTATAAAACACGCACACTTAAAAGCAGAACAGCTCCATGACTTCCTAGTAGCAGAGTGGGTCACTGAAAACGTAAGTCTGAATATCTGCTAAATCAAAATATAAATGTGTTTTGTAACTTGATTTTATGTATTTGTAAGATATTTGAAGTTAAATCAGCTTCCATTTCATCATGTTAGGACTGTGCTGGGCTGGTTTAGGGACTTGTCTTTGTATCACACACAACAATTGTGAAAGTTCATATTTGTTTTACATTATAAAATTGTCTCCTATGATAAAAGTGTATAACCATAAATGTTTCCCATCTACAGCTTCGAGCAGGAATGGAAGGAACCATGGATTATGACGATTACGTCTTCACTGACTTTAACATTACTGACTATAATTTCACTTTTCCTGACGTTACGGCCCCCCCTGAGATTCAACCGATCCAGATAGTGGCTCTGGTCTTCTACGGCCTTGTGGTCCTGCTGGGTGTCCCTGGAAACGCTCTGGTGGTGTGGGTGACCGGGTTCTGCATGCCCCGCTCTGTCACTTCCCTCTGGTTCCTCAACCTCGCCCTGGCAGACCTTCTGTGCTGCCTCTCCATCCCTCTGCTCATGGATCCCCTAGCGCACGACGACCACTGGCGCTTTGGGTCGCTGGCTTGCACCCTGGTCAAAAGCCTGTTTTACCTGGTGATGTACTGCAGTATTCTGCAGCTGGTTCTGATCAGTGTGGATCGCTGGATGCTGGTCAGCAGACCCGTCTGGTGTCAGAACAACAGGCGACCTAAGAGGGCTGCTTTTGTGTGCGTTGCCATCTGGTGCCTGGCCCTGATAGGCAGCATCCCTCAGTTCGTCTACACCAAGGAGATCACAGCAGGTGATCACAAGCGAGAGTGCGTGACAGTGTTCTCTCTGCGCAGCGCCTGGGTCGTCACCTCCTACCGCTTCCTGGTGGGGTTCTTCCTCCCGTTCCTGGTGATCGTCGTCTGTCACTTGGTGGTGTACCGGAGAGCAGAGAGCGGACTCTCCCGCGGTCGGCCCCGCTCCAAGCGCACCCTGAGGGTCATCATCGGTGTGGTGCTGAGCTTCTTCCTGTGCTGGCTCCCACTTCACATTGTGGACTTTCTCACCTTGGTAACCCCTAGAAAGTCGCACCACAGCCCCAGTATCTACCTGGCGCACGTTTTAGCGCTCTGCCTGGCATACTTCAACAGCTGCCTTAACCCGCTGCTCTATGTGTGCCTGGGTCGGGGATTCAAAGACAGCATGAGCCGCTCCCTGCGCAACGTGCTCCACTTCATCAGCGAGGAACCCATGACCAGAGTGACCATCACTAATAACGACACCAAGAGCACCAGCAACGAGACTGTTAAACTCTGAGGGTGTGTGCACTTTGAAGTTATTATAGAAGTGTTGTCATTTCCAAAAGCCACTTATGGCTGAGGTTTCCCACACGTTAATTGATAGTTTATATAGGGTGTGAGCTTACTTACTGCTCTGAACATGGACTTTATAACCATAAACTGGAATCAATGTTTAAAATCAATCGTTTGACACGTTGGTCCAATAATGTCAGTCTGAAAAACACATTTTATATTTTGAAAGTGTGAACACACTATGACCTTTTCTTTATTCTGAGGCAGTTGGGTGGTGTTATCAAGACTGACTCAGGTTTGCAAACCAGGAACTATTAGCCAATCTGCAGTATTTCCTTTCAACATCTGTGTTGCATACAACAAAATGATCAACACTTCTGTTTTTGAGGTCATGTACGTGGATGATCTCAGACCGTGTTTCTGTTACAAATGCAAATGTACACACTTATTTCTGTATTACCCTGTGTGTGTGCTGCAGCTCAAGTTTGAATTTCAAGAAATTACTATTATTTTATATTATAGTTATTGTAACTTATATCTGATTACCGCATGTACCAGTAACATTCCCATAGTGGTTACAAAAAGACACATTCTCTTGTGTAATAGTACTCTGCATGGACCACATGAGGGAGCCACACTCTAATGTCTGATGGCCCATGAGCATGTACATGGTGAGCTCCTAGTGAGAGACCCTTTGGTTTAATGTTAGGCACCCTGAAGACAATAGATCAGAGAGGAGATTGGACAGGTAACATAAGCTTTAGCTATGTTTGGAGGTTTCTCAAATAAATGCAATTCAGACAAATACAGAAGAAATGTAAATTCATAATAACTGTCGAACACTTGCCTAATGCATGACTAATGTATGTTAATTTATGGTGTTTTAGACGGATTGTCTTGTTGTATACCGCCACAAAATTTAAGAATAAACAAAACAATAAAAATGTGTTAAAGTACCAAAATTAAGAGCAAAATTGCCTTTATTTACAGACTACATTCATTCCAAACAAGGCCACATGATGGTATATACAAAAGCATACATATTTACAAGACTGTCTGAGTCTCTGTCCCTGTGTTTCAATTAATCTGTGCACTTACACATTATATATGTGCATGCATGCATGTACACTGGTCCCTTACTATGGCCTCTACTAAACCAATTCCTGACTCACAGACATCTGTTTATGCTCATTGGTCCCTAAAGCAGCTGGCAGAAGAAGAGAGGTAATGGACGGTTCACTTCAGTGTGAATCCACAGTTTACAAAGAGGCAGAGCTGAGTGTATTGGACGACAAAGATAAAGGGACTTTCCCTGCTTAGAGATTCACAATCAGCCCATGAATGTAGAGACTGTAGGAAAAACAAATCTAAACATAGATTTGTACCATTAGACATTTGTTCGCTCCTGCACAAATGAGTTTTCTATAGGATGCTGGCTAAGTGCAGGGCAAATCCATCCTTAAAAGCTTCAGGTCTTACCACACACTAACATTTCAGAAATGCTTTATTTTATGGGTCTGTAATTTCCAGATAATGTCCTAAGCATTTCTAAATCATTTCCAAGAAGTTTCCTGGAATTAACTATGTAATTTGGTACTGATTTGTAGGAAAATAGAGCCAGCGTTCAAATGGTACACTCCAGTTCATTCCAATTAATTGGTAGCATAACCTAACAAGGCTTTAGCTAACCATGCAAAATGTGAAAGTTTGAGCATGAAGTTTCCAATAATAGTTGGGTTTAAATGGAGCTGTTCTTTCAAAGAAATTCCTGTTTTCCCCATTACTAGTAGAAAATTACATAGTTCTTTCCAGGAAACTTGGAAACATGGGAAATTATTGGGAAACTGTATTTGGACCCATCAAATACAGCAACATTTCTTAGAAATGTCAGTGCCATAAATCTCTTTAGTCTCATTTGTAGAGCTTTGGTGTTTGGCAAGACTTTACCTTTGACAGTGTACCCATTCGCTGTGTGGAATTAGATTTGGCCAACTCGACACTGTAGGAATTAATTAACCATACATCTGTGATTAATTAACTATAAGGCCAACACACATCAAGAAAAACTATCAGGAAATTCAGTCACTTAGCTTCAATGTGGTCCATGTCAACAGTGTAACTTTGCATCACATCAATTATCATCAATTAGAAGAGGATAATGCCCATTAGTCTAGCGTCTGATGGTTGTCAGCTACAAGATAATTTAAACCAGATACTACAGACGGATGATATCCAGCAGATATTTAATCATGTCCATTAATGTAATTGCCTCTTACTAAGAACATACTGTAATTAGAGGTAGGTTGAGTATAAAGACTGGATTGGCTAGTTAACATAAGATGACCAAAAGTAGCAGCCACAATCTTGCTCTGACGACGGCTTTACAACACAGTAATACCGGTTACAGGTTTGACCTCATACAGTAGTCATTACTTTGAGGGACCCTGAGCGGAATCTGAGGATCTTCTTTTTGAGAGCGTGGGAGGCTTTGATCTTGACAAAGGCTTTTGGTTGAGAGGGAGCATTGGCAGTGGCCTGTGGTGAAGGTGAGGATGAGGAAGAGGTAGAAGCAAGGCGTGGTGGCAGCTGCTGTGGCCACACCAGCCCCCCACTCTCATCTGAGTCACTGGACAGTGAGCTGGAGGCCGGGGAATACACCTCACTCATGCTGGACTCGGACTCTGCGGGGGCGGCACCAGCGTAACCCTCCTCTCCCTGACAGAGAGGCGCTCTCTCCTGAAAGTCTGGGTGCCAGCGCTGGGTGTGCTGTTGGTGGTGGTAGTTCTGGGGTTGGGAATGGGGACAAGAATGACCGTGACGATTTTTTCGGGGGGGTCGTCTCTGCGCCTGCCCAGTTAGGGGTTCCCCTTCATCCTGGCTGAGCTCCAGGTTGGAGCACCAACGTCGGCTCCCGTTGTTGCTGTTGTTGCCCACCTGTGGTCCAGTGACTTGGCCTTGGTTCTGAGCAAGATCCCCTCTGCCTTGGTGCCTCTCTGTGGTGCTGTACCTGCGCTCTGGCAGCACTCGCTGGCCCAGGAGGCTGTTTTCAGACTGGGACCGACTGGTTTTACTGCTTGATTTCTTGGCTTTCTGTCGCTCGTTGTGGCTCTTCTTAGAGGTTCTGGGCTTGGAGTTCGGGTGGTCAGGAGAAGAGATAGCTCGGTTGGGCTTAGGCTGCTCCGGGTTGTAGTGTCTGGGGGAGCGCACAGGGGCATGGCAGCCTTGTCCAGGGATGTACTGAGCACTTACTAAATTGTGTTTGTGATGAATAGGGGGTTGTGGATGTAAGTAATGCTGGGGGGATGGGGGTTTGCAACAAAGGTCAAGAGCCCCAACACCACAGTTAGGGTCCAGGGAGGGCAGAGGTGATGGTAACCTCTCTGCCAGGGAGTGTGGTCTGGGTTGGGGGTAGGGCAGAGCCAGATAACAGTCCTCTTCCAAAGATGGGGCCTCTCCTCCACAGGCCTCCCCCTCCAGCAGGTCACAACCCCAGCCCTGGCTCTTAGGGTTTGCTGAAAGGTCAACGTGGGGCTGAAGATGGGGGTCAGGATGGCGCTGCTCTGTGGTCAGAGAATGAGTTCTCCTGTGTAGGGAGCTGTGTCCAGAGGCACTGCAGTACGGGGGGTCGGGGCTCAGTGTTGTGCGAGGCTGACACGGCCGGGGTGGGAGGGTGTGGCGCTGGATGAGACTTAGGATGTAACCCTCTACCCTCAAGGCCTGCTGGTAGTCCTCCTCAGTGATCAGATCCTCGGCCTGCTCCTGCCAGGCTTGGTTGGCTCCGTTGGGGTCCCATTGCCAGGAGTCCGCTGCTATACCCTCTTCAGCAATGCCCTCCAGAGGTGGGTAAGGGGCAGAGAAAGAGCGAGGCAGGGTGGTGCGTAGGCCTGGCACATCCAGTTCTCCATTCAGCATGAGGGGGTCACCTAGTAACAGCAAACAGTACTGTTAGAGGCATTATTAAAATACTGCAAACAAAAAAAAACCTAAATCTAAGTAATAATCCATGATGTAGTGTCCTTAAATAGCAAAGTAATGGACAAGAAAACTTGTTAAAGAGATGGTTATTATCAGTTATTATCTGTCCTCTTTTGATTTTAATTTTTGAAAAAGGAAAAGAATATAAGCTCTGATTCAGATAGCTTATAATGCTAAAATGTTAAATTAGTTTTTCTTCTCTTACACATAGAACAATAAAGTTTTTTGTGTATGTTGCTGTTTCTGAGGATGCATGTATGAGAAATGGACGTGTACCTCTACTTTTTCTTACCCACAGACTTTGGCCTGTCGTTGGTGTAAGCCCAGGAAGAGAGTGTTTCTGCAGGCTCAGTGGAACAAGATCTTCCTTTTGGCGAGTGACCCTCACTCAACTCATAGAAACCTAGGAAATACGATTATAGAGGAAGAGGAGATGACTATCTCATTTGTCATAGCTCAGTGATCATTCCAGTTCTCTAATAATATGCTGCTGGATGCAGGCAGTGTCTCACCGTATTTCTCAAATAGGCCACAAAACAAAATTACAAGCAACTGGAGCATGAATGAACAATAAGAGCAGAAATAAATTACAAACTCATTATAAGGATATGTCAAAAAGCAAAGTCAAAAACATGAGTTTCGCTGTATAGAGCAAATATCTGTTATCTGCTCACTGGCTCTATAGAAAGTAAGTAAATTACTATGTGCACATTTAGAAACCTCTTAACTGCATGCATGTCAGAGCTGAGATCAAAGAAAAGGTTTATTACTATGGACGTACCAGAACTTGGCCGACTGTTGCCTGTGTCTCCTTGAGCTCCATCATAGCAGTCATCGTCAGTGTCGATCCTCAGCTCTCCCACCTGCTGTTCCAGCGCCTGCATCAGGCCCCATGGGGAACTCTGGAGGGCACTCTGAAACACAAATAAACACGCTCAGACTGTTTTCTTGTTCTTTTGTGTCTACATTTGATTGCCCTGTTGAGAAGTAATTTTTAAGTAGACGGTAAGAGGCAACAATCAGCGATTTCAACAACAAAGCGAAAAGTTCAAACAGTCCTTGCAATCAAATTACTGGTTTGCAGAAATGCTAATGACAGAAGCACAGCTGTGCACTCTTCACTGCTAGTTTCTCCAGCTGCATGCCAGCTCTCATTCTGTTTGGCACTCAGATAATTGTTAGTCACCTTTTGAGATAGTCTCTGAAATTTGTACAGAAATGTATTAAATTATGGGTAGGTGGGTTATATTTTACTTATGGACATGTAAAATAGAAAAGAATCCAGCTAGTGTAAGTTGCATTATATTATCAACTGACTTAATTTTAACCATTTGTACTGGGAGCAGTGACTTTATTTCCAAAGATGGATATTTCACTCTGATATAAGAAAGACTGTCATTGTTATTGTGGTGTATGTTCAAGAACAACCTCTGTATCAGCTAACAGGGATAAAAAACACCCAAATGAGTAAAAACACAAAATGTCAAAACAGATAAAGCAGAGCACAGCTCAGATGTAGATTCTCCATCACTAGTTACTAAAATACTAACGTGGCCATCACGGACCGCCACTGTGCATCACTGCAGTGCATCTGTGTACAGTTTCCATATGTGTCACTGGGCTCTCTTGCGTAAGCAAACTTACAGAGGGAAGCAGCCAGTCGGAACATGAATAATTCAAGGCTGTGTGAAGGGTAGGGGGATGTTCTTTCATGTGGGTGGGTGGGTACATACACACACACATACACGCACACACACACACACTACACACACGTTATGATATGCAGACAAATGTGCTTGCTCATACAGCTCAGATAGACAGAGAAAAAACACGAAAATATATCTCTTTGTATTTATATCTTTAACATGAGGACACTCTGCTGATTTTATACATTTCAAAATATACACGACTTCACTTTGTCGAGCGAACGGACCACAAAACCTTTTCCCCCATTTTAAGTAATAAGTTGGTCACAAAACAAGCCATCACAAAGACTTGACTTTGCAAAACGTGGG
>NW_023340257.1:8829104-8841892 GCF_004916995.1 Morone saxatilis | reverse complement strand
GGAATGCCAAATTTTCCAGTGATGGATTTGGAACACAAGCACCACAAACCCCCTCCATCCACTGTATATCGCCTCCCCCTCCCCTGCTCCTGCATGACCCTCCAGACTACACACGCATGCATAGACATCCAGACACAGCACACATGTGTAGACACACACACATAAGCACTGATGCATGTATGCATGGGTTAACACACACACACACACCTACACACACACACTCCATTGCTGATGGTACAGTTGACACTCAAGGCTCATTAAGAGACTTCATCACCAGAAGATAGAGCGTGTCGTCCTTTTTACATTACAAACCTGCTATGACGGAGCACCTGTCAGACAACTGCTACAGTCCTCTGCACTTCTTGAGCTCTGTCTCTGTACATTTGTGTGTCTGCGGCAATAAAACACTGCCTATACAAATGTAGACAGGTGCTATGTTGTGCAAAAGCGCTGATAAGAAATTCCTTGATTGCTTGCAGCAGGGCTCTAGAGATGGCAACATCGGCCTGTTGTCAGTCCACCACTTTGGCTTGGACTGAAATATCTCATCTTGTATTTGATGGATTACCATGATGTTTGTACAGACATTCAGAGGACAGTCTACTGACTTTTACCTCTAATACCACCATGAGGTTTTTAGTGCCATATCTTGACATCTTTTGGATGGATTGTCACTGGTAGACAGACATTAAGGCTCCCTTCAGGATGAATTATAATCATGAAAAAAATTTAAATTTTGGTTTATGACTTCCTGCAACACTAAAGACATTCCCATCATCTTCAGCTTTCATTTGTGCTTGGTGCTAATTAACAAATGTTAGCACACTCAAATAAAATGGTGAACTCAAATAAAATGGTGAACCAGTAAACATTATACCTACTAAACCATGTTACTATGGTCATTGTGAACATGTTAGTACGCTGCCTATTGTCTCAAAGCTGCTAACATGGCTGTAAATTCTGGTCCCATTGTCAATTTTCCTGGACCAAGTAACCTTTACTCCACTATTCTTTCACAGCTTGAAAAAATAGCTTGTATTCATGTCTCAGTGGATGTTTTATCAAAACTAGGCAGGAAACTAGGTCTGTACTGCTCTGAGTGATCTTTTGGTCAGAGCGCCGGTTAGAGCTCGGACTCCTTTGTCCTGCCGTTTAAATGCGGTCATACTGCAAATGCTGTTGAGAGGCAATTGACCCAAGCTAACCTATGCTTCCCACACAACCTCTTCACCCCAAACACTGTCATTTCTTTTGTCTTGACAAGGACGCTTATTGTCTTAGTATAAACAAAGCATTAGCATCACTACATCAATATGGTTTTGTGTGGCAGAAACGAAGAGTGGGGAGCTTTGTTTTAGCTAGCGGCGTGGGGTAAAGAAATGGCTGGGAGGAGGGGAGACTATTGGAAATCAATGAATCAATTATGCAGATTCACACAATTGATTGCTTGCTGCCTCTTTGTGGCCATGCACACAAATACACACACACACACATCAGATACTGTGGAAGGCATGATGCTAGTTATTAAATTATAATGCTGCAGAAAACAAACAAACCTTTGTGGGTGAACAAACAACCAAACACAATACAACATTTAGTGTTGTGGCTTTGGAGCAGGTTCATAGTGCAGCAAGGACCATTTTTCTGGCTGGTCTTTGATTGCACTCTATTATTAATGGTCTCACACTGGCTCCCTGACACTCTGCACACTGTATCATTACTGTTTTACTGCATCCTCTGCCCCAGGCTGCTGGGGGATGGGGGAGATAGAGGACTCTGTGCAGCCAGCCTCACCTATAGCCATTAAGCTGTTACACACTGGGTGTACAACACATCAGGGCCACCTGCTCTTTCAATGAAAAAGACTGACCAGCAGGTGAATCCAGGACAAAACTGAGATGACTGATTACTGTCTGATTGACATGTCACACCTTCTTCAGCTACTGAGGATTGTATGTAGAAAAGGTTATGATATGGACTTCAGCTTTTAAAAATAGGATTCTGTAGATCAGACTTCTCACCAGTTAAAGGGTTTTGTAACAATAACGTCAGTATATAAAAATCTATGGAACAGGGCACACAAGGCATGCAGCCGCACTGCTGGACCCCGTATAATTAAAGCAATGTTGTGACTGGCTCCACACAGAGAAGGCTGTGGGAGGCCGGAAACACACACACATGCACACATACTTGACTAAGCCGCTGATCCCTTCTTTCTACAAATATATACAGACATTTTAAATGCTTCATTTTAATAAAGTAAATTACATTTTAATGAGAAATTCTAATTTAACGGAGGCTGAATTTGCACACAAACACACACACACACACACACACAGATGCACACAGTGTTTACATAAGCGTAGTGAATGGCATTCATTAGCATACTTTTACTCTGTCCTACGTGCACAGGGGCTTGTAGGCAGGACAGCAGGGTGGGTTCGCTCTGAATGGAGTCTCTAAAGAGAGACGTGCTGTCAGGCTGTGCTCATATTGTGGATATAATATGACCTTGTGTCCAATACACAAGTATTTTCTGAAGCTCATTTGCCTCATTGTGTACAAATAAGGTAAAACAAATCTTTGTGATCCTAAACCAAGTGGAGGAAACCAGCCAGTGATCCACTGGAGTGATCGGTCACTGCTGAGTAGACTAACTGCTCTGTAGTCCCACTAATGATGTGCTCCTACCTTAACACAAGGACACACACAACCTGATCGATGACAGACCAGCGTTCAGCAAAGGCACAAGACAAAAGCAAAACCCGCCGCACACCCATGCACACAACCCTGCGTGGGGAAGGTGCCCATTGCTTTCATGCACAGACCTTTTGCATGCGCCTTTAAACACACACTTGCACAGATATTAACTCAACACTTGATTTGAATCCCATTAGTCAAATAATGTTTTAATTTATTTAATTTTTAGAATGAAATATCACTTTGGAACACTGAAGGTTTCTTAAATCACACACACACACACACACACACACATACAGAGACACACACAGTAGGTAGCTGGGAGGGAGGTCAGAGCTCCATGCTTTCCCAGCTGCTATCTGGCGTCCCACAGCTGTCAACACCTTCAACCACAAACTGTATGCAGGAGAAAGGGCCTCTCGTCCTGTCTGGGGCCACATTCATGTGTAAGGCAGCTACACAAACACACACACACACACACATGGGTCAGCTGCTTCTGTGTCACACCGTGAGCCAGGCATTTTGGAGATGTTAACCTACATGGAAGACGAGATTGGGATATTCGCCTCGGACGCAGATGGCGACCTGGTATCTGATGAAGACTCAATTTGAGACTTCAATTGGAGTCCTGTCGGGCAAAAAAATTCCCCCAGGAATTTCCCGTGTAATTACTGCCACGCTTGGATAAGCATAACAGTTAATAAACATCGATCCACAGACACAAAATGAAAAGTGGAAAATATGCGACCCTGCGGGAAAACGCGTGTCGCTCCTTCACTGATCTTGAAAATGGCTGTTTCCCGTCAGTGCGTGAGGAGTCAAACGCCCTGACAGCTCCAGCAGCACCAGCGGGGGGATCTGAATTTACTGTGTGCACACAGGAAACATTTGACCCCAACGCACTCACGCTTTAGGTCATTATAAAAATTTTAAATCGTTTTTCAAATTAGCATAATCTTTATTTTCAATCAGAATTATTAACCAGCTCACAAGGCAACACAGCACAGTTGCCCATGCCATGCACACACTAAACTGAGGCCACCTATATCCTCTCACTGGGGCCTCGGTCGGCATCATTAGTATTCTGCTCCATATGCGCCTATTGTTAGGGCCCCGGCGGAGGGGAAGGAGGGAGGAGAGAAGGAGGTGTGAAGAGGAGGCGGCTGATTTAATTTCTTTTTCACCCTCTTTTAATAATGGCTTCCTTTTGTGGGGATGTCGGGGCAGATCGCGTGCAGCAGCCAAACAGAAACCAAACTCGCAGACTCAAAGATGAAAACTTTGAGCACAATAAAGACGCATCAAATAAAACGCAGAGCACTTTAAACAGCATTTACAGCGGCGGGCATGCGCAGCGGTGCGTAAAACTTTCCGGTGGGAGATGCTGGGGCCCTAACGCTGTCACATAAACTTGTATTTGTCTCGATTAACCCAGTTTTTAATTCTAATGTTAATCTCAACCCCACTGCGTCACGGCGGAACATATTTGTCGCAACTTCACCAGGGCTCCGCACAGCGAGAGAGAAGCCCCCTCATCAATTAAACGGGAGGTTATTATGGTATAAAAATGTTAGCTGCAGCAGCAACATGCAAGCTGAAAGAATAACTCATTCCTTTATGATCTATGGAGAGCACAAATAAGAGCTTGTTAAGTAGTAAAAGCTACAAAAGTCCATGATGAGGGAACAATGGGCCATTAAAGAGTCGGTCTGTGCCACAAACGGCGGGTGCTCCACCCCCTGATTTCGTTACCCACAGACATAAATCTCAGCCCAAAGCACAGAAACGCATTACATCCTTTCAAACAGAGACCCTATCAATCAAGTTGAGTAACTTTTTTTGCAGATAGAGGTCACCTCCACACAAAAGGCGCAGCCCAGACCAAGAGTCCATCCAACGGTCAAGCGGATTACAATGAGGATACGCTGCAAGGGCTGTAAGATATTCAAAACTATGTAGGACTATATGGTACATGGGCTAAAACGGGGGGTTTCAACCCAGGGTGTGGTGATATGGTGTGAGTCAACAAGCAAGAGCTCCTGGAATCCAAACACGCAGTAAAAGGCACTCTTCTTACCAGCTGACGCCTCAGTGTCAAGTTTTCCTGCCCCCAGCTGCTGAAACACGCCAGCTCTCCTCTGGCGCTGTCCTGGGGAAGGGGGTCTCCCAGAGCCAGCGCCCCCAGCACCAGACACTCCTGCCTCTGCTTGCGGAGCTCCAGTTCGCACAGCCCGGCCAGACTCGCCTCCAGGCGCTCCTTGGTCCGACTGCGCTCCACAGTCACCGGGAACGAGAACGCACGGTGCATGCCCCCCCTTTCAAAATACCAGGCTTATATGCACAGTAAAAGTAATTACTCCCCTTATTTTTGTATTTCTTGTATCTCCAATTGGCCCAGATTTACGAGGGCATTCGCAGGCTATAAAAGGCCATGCTGCATCCCATTCCTTGTAATAGTATGGTTGCCTTGGAGCAGCATGGTCTCCCAGACCATCTATGCCCTATACATTTTCTTCTATTTCGCAGCTGTCAAACGCAGGCACGGAGCCCCGCCCTCTGCAACCAGCCACAGAGGGAAAAGTGGGAGTCATCCTCCCCTTTGCAAATCCAATCTGAGGCTTCATTGGACGCGAGAGGCTGGTGGGGTGCTGCGCGTAACGGTGTCCCATCCCCCTTGATTCATTGCGTTGACGCGTCGACCTCACCCATTTTCCCATCTTGGCCTGGACTAATGGACTACTTCAGGGGATGGTTATTTCTGGACGTATAGTAAACTGGGATTGTATTATTCTGAGACTTTTAAAGCCCCCATGTAGTAACAGGGCAAAGAATACACCAATAACAAGACTGAAATACTGGTGAAAGAGGCTGTATAAATGGATGGCAATTAGACAGGATACAATAACATCAGGGAAGGCTGCTCAGTGCAAAAATACAGATGCTGCAAATTGCAAGACATTATGAAATACAGCGTAGAGTTTAATGGGATTGTGGTACCACACAGGATAAGGCATGATAAACAGGGAAATAGTTATATATGTATATAGCTGTATGAGCTATTTATGTTCTGTTAATAGAAATAATCTTGTTACCTCTTTATTTAATCAGGAATCAAGTTTGTATCCTCTCTCTGATGCTTTTGTGCTGCATGTCTTCAGGATGCTGAGGAATGCTAAACACATTCATGTTTGGAAAGATCAGTAACAGGAAAACTTCTTTGATTTAACTGAATGTTGAATCAGTGACAGATCATATTTCAGATGTGCCATTTTGTGTATTTTAAGCAGCTTTCCCCTCAGATCAGAAATCAGAAACGTTCTCTCCAAAACAAAGAACAAAGCTGTTCATCTGGGCATCTTCTGCCAGTCAACTGTTAGCACCGTAAAGAAGTTATACATATGTATACCTGGTATGCAAATAATGCACGCTTGGTAACTTATATTTAGAATAAGGCATTGGCTGTTTTAGGTAATTTCTACACTAACATTTGCAAAAAAAAAAAAAGCCTTAAAAAATGTCTTAATTTTAATTCTCCATCTGTTGTACATCAGTAGTCTCATCCTCTTTACACTCACATGGATTGGCTTCTTAGCTTTCAACTGCATTCACTCACTGAGTTTGTACAACATGGACACAGTGGTAATTAATAGGTCATTAATGTAACAGTAATTAGTGAGACAATAGGGAGGCAAAGGCATCCTGTGGGCAGACTGCTCTGAACGTAATGGAGGTTGTGAGAAACTTGTTCTGTGTGTATAACTCCCAAAATAACAATGCATCTATATTTTAGTGTCTTTTGATCTTACTGTTTTAAAAGTGCAGTAACGGATGAATATTTAATCTTGGTACCTCGTGCTCATCCTCTGTACTACTCCACTGTAAAGTCTCCTGAGGTCAAACACACCGGGTCTTATAACAACTTCTGTTTCCTGTTTTAAATATTAAATATATCTATATGAGATTCAGTCAAACATTTTTAGTGTGTCTTGTCAAAATAAAGTATGAATGAAGTATCAATAGCAACACTATTTGTATAGTATATCTTTTTTTATTCATACTTCCAATCTCTACTTCACATGAACCAGAAAGCCACTTTCATCTTCAGTCTATGAGGCAAAGTCATCGGCAAGTCAAAACCTACGCGCAGCGCAGGTTGGATTCTTTTGTCAGTGTGTGTGTGTGTGTGTGCACACTGCAGATATACACAACATATACTTACAGTATATTTATCTCATGTATAAATTTAACTAAAAGTCTCTCTAGAGATCAAAACATTTTCTAAAAAAAAAAAAAAAAGCCATACAGTAGAATGCTTTTGAACAGAACGACACCAGTACATATTTTATCAAGACACACTTGAAGAGCATTCGCTATGAGTTTGATCAGTGGTTGTTTTCAAGAGGTTGTGTGATTCCTACCGTGTGTTAATAACCAAGGATGTTAGTGAGTACTGTGTTGTGTGGGTGGCACTAATGTCTCACCGGCTCTGTGACAGCAAGGAAAATGCCAATTGATACAGTCAATGAAGCACAAAATTCATTAGTTGTCAGTGACAAAATGGTGGCATCCAGAACTCTCGGGTCACCTTGGTTCCAAAACTGTGCAGCGATCATACAATCCTTTGTGTAACGCAGATTATTGTGAGTGCACGCTGGAGAAGAAAGACTGAAAAAGGCAAAAAAACAAAAAAAAAGCAAAAAAATAAAAGCCACTAACTGGTGTTATGAGTGAGAGATTGAAGTTTAGATTTATTTAAGTCAAATTTCTTGGTACCAATGAGAAACACAGGAGATTTGAAGGAAACGATGAAGGTACAATTTGCATAAATGTGGAGATTGATAAGATTGAATTCAGGTCTGCTGTGACAGTTCCTCGGGGGCCTGTGTGAATATTTAATTTGGACCGGGGAAGATGTGTTTCTTGTCCCTGTGAAGGATTTCACTCAGCCTGGACAGTGAAATAAAGTTTCAGTGATTTAAAATCAGGTGTGAATAAAACCAGAGTTGGGGATCAAGCATTTATCACGTCTCGTTCAGATCAGAATGAGAATGTAAGTTTTAAACAAACAAAAAAATACAATTCAAGCATCTGAAAAGGAAAAAGAAAAAATCCATTTCATCATACACTTTTAAAAACAAACACTTTAAAGCATTTCAATCACATTTTCATATATATGACATTTCTGTACCATCATATACATGAAGAATTACTTCACTATAATCTTTCATGTCGTCAGGATTGTGAAAGTGATTTCTATAAAACAGAAAACATTTCCAACCACTCACATTCAGGTCTTAAGGTTTCCCTGTGTTATCCTTACTCAGTGCCTTCTTCAAATGTACTATACGCACACACACAGCAGGGGTCCAATCCTGAAGCTTTTATGCTGTCAGTCAGTAACACGCCATGCAGGCACACAGACGAGATACCGTTTCCCTCATACAAATCACTCTTGCCTCGCCTTGAAATAGACAAGAAAGTGTCAGTCTTACATTGGGCTTTGGGATGAGACACTGAAAGAGATCTGTATGTAATCATGTCAAATAGAACAATGCACAGATATTCTATTTGGGCAGAATAACACTATTTTTGAGCAGTAACAAACCAGCAGGATTAAAAATCCAGCAATTTCTGCTGAGTTTGGATGTTGTAAATCACCAGTGTGATTGTCAAATTAACTAAAATACAGCACAGAAACAGTTTCCTCAGCCCTGCATTCACCTCCAAACAAAACTGCTGGCATTTCTTGCTTTCATTCTTTACCTGAAAAGGCCTTAAAGTGCTTCACTTTCTCTTTTTTTAACACAAAGACGTCTTTCTTATTTTTGGAAGTGCTTTCATTGCTTAAGTCCGTCAGGTGTCAGGGGTCTCTGTTGACAAACTCTTAAGAGATGCTCTTTGCCGCACCTAATCCAGTATATATATAATACATGACATACATGATAAATACTTCATTTAAAACAACATGATCATTTGTGAAGGTACATTTCTACTTCTTTCTTTTGGTTCAATTTAGTTGCGTAAAGTTAATTCTCATGCTTTCATTGCATCCAAGACAGTCACTTGAAATAGGGGGAGGGGATAGTATAATATATCTTTTTTTTTTAAAGGAATAGTTTGACATTTTGGGAAATATGCTTATTAAGTATATTATTATTTATATGTTATTATAAATAATTACACTTATTTATGGTGGCTCATCCAACTTTTAGCCAAAAGCGAATATCTGCATTTCTCACAATGTCAATCAATTCCTTTTAGCAAAGAGTCGTCAAGCCACTAATGTGGTGACAAGTATAAAGAGTTGCTCACAGAGGGCAGATGAAGGGTTCATCTCCAAAACGTTGTATATCCATTTACAAGAGAAAAAAATCATCAAGTTCATTATTTAATCTTAAATATTTAGATGATCGTCTTCCTTTTGTCAACCATGGATTTCAGCTACTTAGTCTGTGACATCAATCGATAGTTAAGCAATCTATCAGTTTTTAAAGTAGGTGTAACTTGATTTCAGATTTTGGATATGTCATTTTGGAACAAAACTCTTCGATTGTAAACTGTTCCCTGGTGGGGCTAATGCAAGGCGGCATCCAAATGCATTAGAATAAAAAAAAAGGCAGTCTGGCTGCAGGAGCCAGAAAAGAAAAAAACCCATAAGAAACATACAAGTGTGAAATGGTAAAAATGTCACACTTTACAGCACACACACTTGTGCGCACACGCACTCACACACGCACTCACACACACGTGCACGAATATAATCGCGCGAATGCAGAATCATACTTGCACACTGGACATGTCACAGACATATCTGGCATGCATTTTTAGAAGAAAACACTTTTTGTTAGAAATTCTTTAACTGGTCTAGAGCTCTGATAATTTCTTTATGTACATAAATTAACAATAAATATAGGTAATGTTTATATATTTTGAAATATATATATATTAAATAATGAAATATTCTTATATATTTCAAATATATTCATAGAATTCTTTCTAATTTCAAACATTTTTAAAGAGATATAGTCACAGTTTAGTAATAAAACATGTAAGAACACAAGTCTCCCTATTGGTATGGCTGCAGCATCCCCTTTTTTTTAAAAAGATTAATAAATTGTGATCAAAGTCTGGCCTTTTGTTTAGGCTAATACATTCTTACTTCATTAGAAGGATGAGAAATAATGCAAAGTAAGGTAGCTAACACTGTGGCAGGGGCAACCGATGATGTGAATTGTGTGTAAAAGTACTGGTTTAGATCATTTTAAAGATTTCCCTTAATAAACATTTCAACACATTTCAACGGTCTGACAGGGAACCAGCCCTGCCAGAGACCATACAGGCCAGGTTCAAACAAGGCAATAGAGACTGATCTGTGAAGCTAAGCTTCCACAGCTACAACACTTCCTTTCCTTTTTGGTTGTGGGATGATAACTCAGATCACATGGAGGTTTACCAAAGGGACACTGCAGCGAGGACCTCTAGGGGACTATTGGTTTGGAACAGTCTAGAGAGTGTAGAAAGCCATTAAGACTCGAAAGGACCCCCCCTTTCTTTGACTCGATCTCTCCTCGTCTTCTGTTCTTCTTTTTGTGACACACATAGACTGGAACTGGACCACATTAACACTGACTGAGGGGAGCTAGGTTGTCTAAACGCATGCAGTAGTTTTCCTTCTTTCTCTCTGCCACTGTCTGGTCGACTTGGCTTACAGTAGGATGCACTTGGAAATAAGAGAGTAGAAGGAAACGGTTATCCCACAGGTGCAGAGAAGAAGCAAGTCTCGCACTCTCCCACAATGCCTCAGTGATGTTGGGTACACCTCAGTTCCTGCGTGTGGTAGGGGCACATTCTGTCCATGATTTCCTCCTCCTGGGGGTTTTAACCTCTGTGCGCTGGACACGACTGTTCCTCTCTTTGTGTCTATTGGACCAGCTCATCGTTGGTCCCCCGCCTCCCTCCTCTGTCCTCTCTCTGTCCATCTCGCTGCTGCCTGCATACTGGTTCACAAACAAAACAGGTCCTATATTGCACAGCATGCCCTCATGGCCTTGTGGTGGTGTGTCAGTGGTAGCGACTTCTCTTCTCTTCAGCTTCCGAGCTGTAGTCCCTTAAACCAATACCTCGCTGGAGGTTCAATAAAGAGTCTTTCATCTGAAGAAGAGGAACAAGAGGAGAACACAATGCGTTACCATGTTTATTATAGACAGTAAAATAACACTGACCTACATTAACGCATGGGACAAGTAACAATCTCCTTACTTGCTTTAAGATATTTAATTATTTTTCCCATGGTGCCATTGGGCAACAATTGCAACTGATGGTCATTCAGGGGAGGAGAAGGTTATTCAAAAGTTTCCCTAAAGTACATTTATTTACAGGCTCTATTCAAATCATTGGCTCACCTTTGAGGTGGAGTGGTTTGTTTAATTGTAATATTCTGGGGATGGAAAACTAAATTTTTTACTTATTTTTGATGGCTATATTTGAACTGGGAATGTTATTAATACATTGTCAGTGACTTAAACCCCTCTCCTGGCCAAGTTTTTATCTGATATTATAAGCTGCTGGTGAGATACCTCCCGCACTTCAGCAACAGAAAATACCCTCTCATTTGTGGCACCATTTCCTTGTCTGGTAATGTGTTTTATGATGACCCTGATGAAGGTTGCAAGCTGAAAGACCCTGGTCTGACAGTAAAGTTGTTCTTTATACTGCAAGTGTTGCTGGGACTTTCACTTCTTCAGACTTTTCCCCCTTCTCCTCTGCACCTTGAAAGTAAGGGAAGTTGTGCCAGAAATCCCCTACTCTGCTTCTACCATTTTGTTGTTTGGCATGCATTTATTATGATTCTTGAGGATAACGGGACAAATGTAGACAATGTTCCATCACAGTGAGATACATCAAGTCACACGAGCAGTGTCTACCTATAACCCCCAAAATAAAAGCAAGCCAATTCTCTGGCAGTTGCCTTACCTGGTCTAGCAGCACTACCGACGACTTGATAATCTCCCTCCACTTCTGCAGCTCGGCGTCATGGTAACGCTGCTGCGCCTCCAGGAGTTGGGCCCACTCCATCTGCGTCTGAGGCAGTTTACTGGGAAACATGCACACACACACACACACAACATCAGGGTGCAGCCGCTGAAGCATGACTTCCATTTTGAGGGACTGCCAACAAACAGTTTGGTAAATTGTTTCAGTAAGCCCAGAGCTATTCAGTGGTAATTTTAGGAGCTCAGTGTTTTCCTGTCACACATGTCAACAGCCATATGGATATAGTTTAGTGTGTATGTTTATGTTGTGATTGCCTTTTGGGCAAACAGCCAAATAACTACAGTCCATTCAGTCTCATCTCTGCAGTGACAGATACGTTTTTTTAAGGATCTAAAATGCCCAAAATATCAATCAGCCACGTGGAATCTCTGTAATAAATACGTTTTGCATAAATCGCTGCTAAAAAGGTGTGTATACACTTATTTGTTTGTGTGTGTGTGTGTGTGTGTGTGTGTGTACCTTTCATGAAGCCGCAGACCTTGCCAGGTTGTTAAGGACTGTGCAGAGTACTCCAGCATCCACAGCTTGTAGAAGAGCATCATGTTGAGGAACACCAGCAGGACCAGGCTGAAGGAGGGCAAGACGGAGAGTCAACAAATCAGTCTTTTCCTTTGCATTTTATTCATTCAAAATTCCCCTAATCTGTAGATGGCAATGCCAATATGCTGGGCATACTGTTTCTATATATGCATCTGGCTATGCCGACTACTCAGATTATGTACCTTAGACAGATCCTACGGATGGCAATGAAGGGAGAGGAGAGAGAGGTTACACTCAAGACACCAACAATGAGATATTTATAAGAGTGCAAAAAAAAAAATCCTAAATTAGACAAAAAATCCACAAACTGGAACAATTTATGAACTCATGAAACAAGTGACTCAGAGAAAATTCTCTGTTTTAATATATGTGAGATGAGCATGTGGATCCTGATAGCCAGATATACAAACATACCAATATGAGAGATTGTGCACTGTGTGTGTGTGTGTGTGTGTGTGTGTGTGTGTGTGTGTGTGTTGTCTGCTGCGTACACA
>NW_023340257.1:8816757-8829004 GCF_004916995.1 Morone saxatilis | reverse complement strand
ATACAAACATACCAATATGAGAGATTGTGCACTGTGTGTGTGTGTGTGTGTGTGTGTGTGTGTGTGTGTTGTCTGCTGCGTACACAAAGCTGATGATGAGCAGCAGTTTGGAGACGCTGTAGAAAGCGAGGCCTCCGGGCAGGTGATGGTGTTCTGGACTCTGGTGTCTGGTCTGTGTGGAGCCTGCCACTTGTTTGATCCTCTGAATCACTTCCTCATCCGTCGGCGTGGTCACGGGGCTGAGCGCCTCGTCCAGGTGCTGGCTGCGCATGTGGGGGAGTGGCCTCTTCTTCCGCCTCACCGTGGAATTTTTCACCACCTTGGCCTTCGGAGACAGCTGGTGGGACTCATTTAGAATCTCCTCCAGCTTGGACAGCGCAATGTCTGAGGAGGAAGAGGAAGACAACTTTCACACATTCATATCGAATCCCATCCAGATACAATTAAAGATTGACAGACTTGTTGAAAATATTTACATGTTGCTATTGTGTATCTGTTCACTTCTCTTCTCTAGTAGTAGCAAAAAATCAATGTGAAAACTAAATCTGTGATTCAAAGACAAACTGTCTCATTTTTAAAAAAAGGGTATTTGAAATGTAATTTGGTTTTTATATATTTTGTTGAAATGAGTTCTGTTATTTTTTGTAAAGCACTTTGTAACTGTGTTTTAAAAGGTGAAATAAATAAAAGTTTTTTTTTTAATCATTATTATGATTAAATGTACAATTTATACAAAGTGCAGTGCTACATGACTGTTACTTCTCAAAAATACCATAGCGAATCCCTGGCAGACATAGTTTTATATGTTTGTAATAGAGACGGACTACACTATAAGTTTACCTAGATGGCGGAAGTTCTCCTCTATTCCGCTCCAGAAGTTTCTCTCTATGAAGCCTTTCACCAGCCCCCATGGCTGTTTCCTGTAGCGCAGCTCTGTCGATACCCTGGCAGACATAAATGCATTTATACTTTTAGAGAGACAGCCTTTTATAATAAGATACAAAACTGGAAATATAAATTGGTAGACTATCAAATGTTGAAAAACAATCCAAAAATAAAAGAACATAATACATAATCCATGTCTTACTCACCGTAACCGACACTTGTTCTTGGCCACCCTGGTGAGAATGTAGTGGTTGAGAGTGTAAAAGTAATCGTGGTAGGGCACATCGTGCGTGATGACCTCGGCGTCAATGATGTAGCACTCACTCTCCTGACTGGCTTTGTACAGAGTCTGACAAAGGACAGAACATGTGCTTCAACTGATTGCTATTTTTAAAGCCATCTCAAACTCAGAAGGCAGAAACTATCAGAAATGTGTCTGATAAACTAGGGTTGACGATACCTGTGTCTCACTGGCTGTGGATGTTTTGGGGGCCAGGGGGTTGGACAGTGAGATGGTGTACATGATCTCTCTGGTCTGGTTCCCAGCATCCTCCTTCTTCCACGGCTGGTACGCCACATCTAAACAGCACAATGATGAAGGAGAGAGAGAGAGAGAGACAGAGAGGCATGAATTAATTAATTAATTAATTGCAGCCTGCAGGGGAGCGGATTACCTTTACTGGTCAGAGGTTAGCTGTGTAGAGGCATCAGAAATACTGACCTGAGATCCGTCTTTGGTCCATGAAGTCACTCATGAACTGCGACTCTGTGAAGAGGATGTCGTAGAGCTTGTCCACACTGAACTTGTAGACCTCATTGATGTGCTGCCTGCCATTCAGATCTTCATGGAAGGCCTGTACTTCACCTACACGTCCGAGAGACACACAGACAAGAGGACAATAAATTCAGTAGTTTCAGATGTTACTGGTATCATCTACATCATCCTGTTATGAGTCACTCAAAGCCTTTCCACTAGAACATAAATACATAATTTATGAAGAAGAGAGGTGTTCATTCTGTTCTGTACCTTCGTCGTGCGTTTCAGAGGAGTCACTGAGCTCAGTGGGGATGTCTTCGTTGTCGTTGAAATCCAGAGAGGGTGAGGAGACAGGACCACCAGGCCCGCTGGTACCATTGTTCGTCTCTTCCACTACCAGTGGCAAAGGAAGCAGCTCGCCGTCTGTTAGGAAGTCTGCATACTCTTCTGCTGGGAGATCGAACTGGGACAAGACAAATAAATCACATCAATAATGTTTATCAAGAAAATATCTTATTATTAACATCTAGTTTTCTGAGAGGTGTTGCACTTGATTTGACATTGATGAATGTGTGTATATATATACACATGTGTGAGTGTTGAAACAACATATGTCACTTACTGTGATGGGTGTGTCATGGTTGCCTGGGCTGGGGATGGTGCTGTTTGGGACGACCTTCTTATGTAACAAAGGAGGGCTCCCCTCAGGCTTGGCCTCGGCACTGCTCTTAGACAAGTTGTCATTGTTGATCTCATTCTCTTCATTGGGAATCTCTTCACTGAACCTGAAGGCACCAAAGAACAGCGACAAGAGCAAAAACTTAACTCACTTCTACTCATCTCCTCTCACATCATGAATGAGGGTTTTGTAAGACCTGAAGTAGTGTTTGCAGACTTTTTATAGGGCGATTTGGCCTAGGTGCAAGGCGGGCAGTAGTTCAGACGTTTTGATGATCACAGCAAAATTGACTTAGTATACGTGTGTGCATATAAATCTGTGTGCAGATGAAAGAACCACAAAGCCACAAAGTGGGCGGTTTTGGATTTCATTAAAAGTGTGGGAAAACTGAAAAAAATCTTTCCACTTCACTTTACTAATAGGTATGTAGACTATTATCTCTCATTACAAAGCCATAATCACTTCAGGACCATCTAATTGGACATCACTTCAGCCTTTGAAGTAAATCTTTCCTCTCACATTGTCAGTTTGAGTTCATAGCCTACGTTTCCTCAAAAGCAAGTTGACACTGCAAGTGCACTGGAGACCAAACAGGTTCAAACCATGACTCTGTATTGATTTCGCCAAGTAAATCCACTAAATACATGAAGGGAAAATGTAAATGAAGGACTGAGGAGTGATCTTTGTAGCCTACAGATGAATGCAGTACTTGCTGCGTTGCACCTTCTGCAACCTTAAAGCTCTCCCTAGTTGCTGAGCAGCATGCAACCCAGCTGGTAAACCAAGGAGTTCGACACAGATGCTATAAGTTGCAGCGTAAATGAGCTGAGAAGCATGTTGGGTGCGTAATTTTGTATCAAAATGGATTATCTGAGTTGGACAGGACGTGTGTGCTTGTATGTGACAGAGCATGTGAGTATTGCTCGTTATTGGACTCTAATTATTTTGTAATTTGGCTAATTAGGTAAATGGCTGCTTAATGTTTATAGCAGTAACCATAGTAACTGATGCCGCAGCATAAACAGACTCACCCCATCGTGTTGAAGTCGTCATCGGGGGGAACGTAGTCCTCGTCGTCACTGGTTAGGCCGAGCTCGTTGCCATAGCACTGATGAACAAAGTGCCATAGTTCTTTGGGGCACAAGGGCTGCGAGAGGCATCGACCAATTACAGTAAGAAATGAGAAGACTGTGTGTGCAACCTACCTAGGCACCTAATCACCAAGTAGAAGATCAGATTTGCTTACCTTGTCCAGCAGCGCATTCTGCCACAGTCTGAACATCATCATGTAAGTTCGGTCCCTGGCTCCAAATGAGGTGAAAAAGTGCTGTGAAGAACACACGATAACCATGCATGAGTCTGGCTAGCACTGGAACGAAACAACACTAACTGTGGAAAACAAAGGCCAGTTTTGAGGAGCACTGTTTAAACCATTGTATTCTGGGATTATTTTCATTACTAGTGACATATTTAGCAGTGGCAATGGGCATTAATATGCTGCTAACCATTCTCCAGTCACTTTTAGTCAATGTGTGGCAGGAACATGTCTCCTCAAAGCTGGTACTAATATAAATGCCTGTATTTTCATCCTGTATCTTTTACCTTCTCAGTGTCTGTGCAGACCTGGATAGCATTGGGAATGAGGCGGGCAGTCTTCTCTTTAGTCATCGAGCAGATGTCCTTTAGCCGCACTGTCAGCTACACACACACACACAAATGTATACAATTATACATACACACACACACACACACACACACATTATAGTATGACCCAATACTGCCAACAACTGCTAACAAGCATACCAGTGTTTCCCAGCGAAAGATGTTGCTATAGAAACAGATCCAGTTCTCAGAGAGGTAGAGTCGTCCCTGCAGGAGGATGTCCCGTTGAAGAGCACAGGAGTAGTCTGGAACATAAAGACGTCAAAGTAATCAGAGAAATTACAAAAGGAATCACAGAGAAACTATGCAATTAAAATACAAATCATCAAAAGTATGTTCATCTCTAGATCAGACAAAAGAACAAGCAAATAGCCAATCAAATTCACTGTCACAACCTCACTGCAGTATTTTTCAGTGCTCCGGGCTGTGTGTATAGCTTGTTTATTAGCTGTGAAATCATTATTACTAAACCATGTCAAACCAATCACACTCTAAGCTCAGCTTTACACTAGAGTGTTATGTTTGAAGGCATTTCAGACAATGACAGTATTCATTGGAGTTGAGAAAATAATGCAACAACAAATTGGCTAAACTTGTGACACTATGTGTTCATGGCACAGTGCGGTAGGTAATTTAGACTGCTGGAAAAGTTCATTATCAGGTCATAAGTTACACAAAGCAGAGAGAGTACTGTTTGCATTGTCACTGATAAAGAAATATTTGAATCATGTCATCATGTACGTGCATGTCCAATATTTGTTTGAGTCTCCTCTCTGTTTAGTCTCCTCATTTTCTAATCAGTAACAATTTAGCTGCACCCTTCCCTTCCCTCAGATGGTCCCTGTTTGCGCATGTCGTCCACTCACCCACAATGAGTCTCTCTGTGTCTGGGAGCTGCTTGAAGAGTTTCCTAAAGTCCTCATTGCGCTGCTTGTATGTCGGGCTCAGCACCTGCAGTGACAGGCAGGGTCAGAAACAACACCACACACACGCATATGCTTCCAAACTCACACTCTTCATGCTCTCTGACTCGCTCACTCACAAGTGTTGTCTCCGCCACGCAGCCCGAGTTATTTGTTTCCATGACCATGTGAGAAAACCGGGTTAAAACCACCCACAGGTTTGATCAGGATGTCTGGTTTACTCTAATTATAGCGTGGATATCATTCTGTGGGTGATTTTGACCGGCACTGGAAATGGATGTATGGTGAATGGCAAGCAGAGGTATGTGACCTGAGTTATCCCTAAGGCTGCATTGTTATTGATTCTAAGTAAAGTGATTCAAAGCGCAATCCCAAAAACATCAGCCCAGCTGCACATAATTCAATACACATGCTGCAATGACAGAGCATTTCTAATATGAGTAATACAGAGCAAATCTGGCAACGAGGCTTCTGTTTAGTGATGAGGGGTAGCACAACTGATGGAACCCCAAACAAACCTCAAACTTGACACAATAGTTTCGTTAACCTGGTCAAAAAAACATTTCAGGACTGGGAAAGATCACACTCTCATTTGCTTGGCTTCAGCAGACATGATTATTGACAGAGAGAGACTGTGATGCATAAAATCTCCAAAAGTTGCCAAAGTGAGAGCTCTCACTGTCTGTGCCAGATGCTTTTCCTTCAACAGGAAAGCTTCAGGAAACAATAGCTGCCAATACAGTAACAAGAGGTATAGTGAGACAAAAGAAAAATATATTCCTCTGGATCAGGGCTGGTGGGAAAAGAACAGATCGTTCACATTAAAAATCACTGCATGTGCCTCCCTTGTAAAAACAAAAACATTGAAATACTGTTTGGGAGTATTGGTTTCTGCTTCTACTGGCCGTTGAGAAAAATGCAGTGATGAGAAAAACTGCTCTGAAAACATGAGTGACATCTCTGAAAGCCCTCACTAATTGCCTGGAATTGAGTTTAACTGCACAGACCACCAGGATGCTTCTTTCATAAAACCTTCATCCATGACCAGAAACAAACAAACACACCTACTCTGCAGTCCAATGAACACTCCAAACAACAGGCCTCTATGAGCTAGGGGAGAATTCAAATAGCTATGACTCATACCCAACCCAGTTGTTTTCTTTAGTAGTGGGGAATTACCACAGAATGCTTACAGCAGCGTACAGTGAAATGTTTTCCCCTCTCTTGTGACTGCACTCTGGCCCGAAACAGAGCTCGATAATCTTTCCCAACCCAACATTTCTTTAGCTTCTTCACTTCATTTTGTTCAGTCCTCTCTTTGTGGTTTTCAGCTTAAGTGGAGGTCAACTTACAGCAGGGATCTCCTCAGAGTCACACTCAGGGTCCTGAAGGTCCGAGGCAGCCCAGTCCCACTCCCAACCCCACTCCCCTCTAGCCGGACCCTGCAGAAGCCACCCTGCCAGTGCCTCATCCAGCTCCAGCACGGCCTCCCAGTCCGACATCGTACAATCCTCATACAATTCCATATTTCACCGGGCCAGATCCTTTTTGGCGCCTGAAAGGAGGCAAATTTTCCTAAAAGGGGGCCCCAGCGGGCTCTTCTGATGTTGGAGAGAGTTGTCAGTTACAGTTGGTTTGGAAAATAAGAGTGGAGACAGCTTGTGAGTCCAGTGGTTTGGAAGCTGGAGTATCCGCCCCCTGTTTTGGGTGCTGCTCCCAGTTCAGTGTTGAGCGGTGGACACAGCACACTCCAGCCACATGATCCTTGTCTCGCTCTGTCGTTTTCTGGCTCTCTCTCTCTTCCTTTCACACACACAGGGAGAGGAGTTACGGCCGTTGCCCTCTAGTAACCCCGGCCAACAAGTCCTTTATTATCATGCCAGTAGCTTTTTCCTTTTTTCCTCCAGCTTACTCCTCCTAGTAAGTGTGTGAGCTGAGCTTGTGTGTGTGTGTGGTGCTGTCGAGGTCTGAGTGCCTTGTAATTGCCTAGTTTACGACCAGCAAAGAATGAAGCAGACTAATGTAAACAAAGACGTAGCTCGAAAGGAAAGACGCTACAGTAAGAAGAAAGTAAACAGGGCTGAATAAATAAAGAGAAATTAATGTTTTCAGACCGCTGAAGTGTTTGCTGAGTCCGTCTTGCTGTCTGACAAAGTGATTGAGTTACAGAGAACAGATGTGAGCATAACCTCCAGTTACCTCCGCCTGCAAAACAACACCATCAATCTTGACAGGGTCTGCAGTCTAGAGCTTCAATCGCAGGGTGAAGAGGCTGGACCAACATACTGGAAATATTCCTGTATTTCATCTGATCATTCATTGTATGGATGAAAAGATGCTGGAATCCAAACAAAAGGTATCCAAAGCTCTGATCAGTGTCGACTTGAAGGTATTAAAGGTATTGAAGGTATGGAAGTGGTCCCCTCCTTTCTCCGTGCCTTAGTATTGAGGTCATTCACGTACTCTTAATACTTGATCACCCTCTGTCACTCTTAGCAGGCAAGAAAGATGCAGAGCTCGCAGCTCCTATTTTGGCAGGCATCGGCACGCATGTCCTCCCACTATTCCCAACTAAAAATATTTCAAGAGTCAAGAAGGTGGGCATACCCATCCCAGCGGCAATACAAGTAAAACACAACTGTTGCTGCAGCGTGCAGCTCATTGACTCCTGCTGGAGGAAGAAAATGTGTAGCCCACATTTATGTGCACTTGAATGGAGCCATGACTTCCACCTTTCCTCTGCTGTTATTTCCCAATCCTCACTTTAACCAGACACATCTGAAGCGGAAAAAAATAGACTCTGAATCTTCAGTCAGCGGGCCTCATTGGAAAACAGTGCTGATCATTCACACACAGTTCTAAAAAGGCCTTCAACCCTTTAAAAATGCCTTTACATCATGTGGATGAAATTTCAACGGAATGTGGGTTCATCTGCTAAAAATCGCCTGCGGAACAAACCGTTCTTCGAAACGTCCGTGCTGAGAGCAGTCCTTTATTTCTCGCTCATTCAAGTCATTTTCTCCAATGAATCAAGCAAAGAAGGAGGCTGTTGTTGACTGATGCAGCGTCCAGTGTTCAGGTGACAGTGTGAGAGTTGGGATGAGGTGGAACTGCGGACACACACTGTTTATGGATTTAGTTAACTATTAACTCGCTGGACAAACAGTAGGAGATGGAAGAGACTGGTACTGTAAACCAGGGTGGGGTTTTAGTGTTTAAGGGGGGGAGGGAGGGCTGGAAGTGTGTGTGTCCATCCTGTAAACAACAATCCTTTTACAAGGGTTGTTTTTTTATTTGATGGGAAGTCAGGCAAGGTATGTGTGTGGGTGTATTGATCCGAGTGAAGCAATGTGAAAATGCTGATCTATGCAAATCTGAACAAATTCAAATCACTCACTGTCTAAAGTACCAATCGCATGTATCTATGCTACGTTTGTCAGTGTTTTCCCTTCTGTTGCTAACTGCCCGGAGGGTGCCGCGGAAGCGTTTGCGACCAACTTGTGTAGATGCAAAGTGAATGAACAGGCGCTGTCAGAGGGCTGCTGAAGAAAGATGGCCACTGTGTGCAGCTCTAACAGGCTCAGAACTCACAATAGGACGGATGGACTTGTAATCATTGTGGATTCAGTGCCATGGGAGGTCATCATTGCCGTGTAGAGTTACACACACCTACACAGGCACACACTGTCCTACATGCAGGCGCATACACATACAGTCCCAGCCAACTGAAGTAAAAGTACCAATTGGACATATTTAACTTATTGACTGAGCTTCAGTATTTATTTTATGAGTAAGGTTGCGTGTACAAGATGTCAGGAACACAGCCCTAGTATTGAACATTTAAAAAAAAGGTAAATTCACCATCGTGAACCCACGTGATGGTAAATTCCACACAGCAAAAACACTGTCATTGTGGTTTAATGATTAAGAACATCCCAGTACAACAGTGTGGCTAACTGCTGACTTTTTAATAGCTTTTGGACAATAATGGAGCTCTTTGGCACAGAGGAATAATATATCATAACATATGGTATCATTGCTGATTGATCTCATTGATGTTTTTGGTCTTTTAATAGGATATGACAAGCTTTATCTTTGAAGAAAATAAGATAAATAAGATTTTGGGACTACATAGTAGGTAATATAAGTCGGGGGTATACAAAAATCAGTTTATTAGATGACTGTCCTGGTATCTTGTACACTTGATGCAAACTGTGTTGGTAGCCAGTTGTATGTTATCTGTAAACATGACACTTGCATTTGTTAGACATTAAAAGTGTAAAATTCAACTCTACATTGTTACTTGTGTTGCTCATTACTAGTTAGCGGGTCAGTAGAGGAAATGTGAGTGGCTTACTACAGCTGAGTGCATTAGAAAAGTATTTAAGAAGCTGTCTGGACTTTTTGGACCAAGCCTCTTTTGAACTCCATTTCTCTACCTTCCCCGTGCTTTCTTCTGATTATCGTACCTGGACCCTAAAGCCTAAAAGTCCTACTGCCCATGTTAATTAGGACATATGTAGACAAAGAAACAGAGGCTGGAGGGAAACATGCCACGACATACAGCACCATGCTCCATTCCCCTGTTGTTCAAAGGCATTCAAGGCTCGTCCAGAGGCCCTTGGGATGGTTTGTTGATTTTTTTAGTACAGTGTGAAACTCAGTGGGCCTGTTACCACCTGTTGCGTACCAGAATTAGAAGTTTGAGTGGTGACGGTCAAAGGCAAATCCAGATCTCTCTTACTATTAATACATTTTAAAGAATTGAATAAGACCACTAGCATTAGAGTTATTCTGTAATTTCAACTATAGAACTTTAGTTGGACAAATATTGTTATGTTTACTGTCAAAATTACTTCTTCCAAAGTGTGGCTTTGCTGAAAGGTGGTAACAACACTGACTTGAAGTCAATGAAATGAGAAACAGGCAGGAGAGATATTATCATTCCACTGGTCTGAGAACCAAAATACAGAGAAAGAGAGACAGAAAGATATCCAGGGTTGCACAAGAATACAAGTCATGCTTACTCTCAGGATGTGTTGTCTTTCATGCTGGGGAGAGAGGGGAAGAGTGTATACACAGGGAATAAAAAAAAAGAAATAAAAAAATGGGAAAAAGTCCAGTAAAGACACTTCTGGAGAAACTACGGTTTCACACAGAGAGGTGTAAAGTAAAATACTCATTCTTGCTCACTTTGTGGGCTTAATTAACACAACAGGCAGCATATAGGTTGGTTGAAAGTAATTATTAAGGCTGTTCAGCAACTGACCACATTTAAAAGAATTATAGTGGGGTCAGAAGTAGTGTTAGTGCACCATCTTGTGGCGCAATATAAAATTGCAACACTCTGGCTTTGTGCTGGCTATTTTGTGTCTACCATAAAGAAAAAAGAAGCTAAAGTTATTAAGTGTCCTAGTGTAGTCTTTGTATTCCCTTGATTCCCTGCATCAGTAAGGTCCACCTGTTGCTCTTTTAAGCCTGTGCTAATCCCTGCCTGGAGAACCAGTAACCCATACTAGTGGTTTGGTGCTCCAGTAAACAGGGTCAAGGACAGCAACCTTTCATCTCATAAGCAGCACTCGCCACTACAACAGCTCCAAGAGACTTCCAGGAGTCCACATGACGCAAACTCACATCAGCACACATATACACCCGTAAAAGACTTACAAGATCACATGTGTTGATAATGTAAATAAAAACAAGGTGTGACTTACGTTGTACCAGCTTTGGCTCTTCTGTGGAGAGAGAAAGAGAGACAGAGTATGTATTTAACTGTGTGAAACTTGTACAAATACTGCAGCAGGCTTGTGGGCTCACACAGACATACAGAGGGTGCGGTGTGAAGGTCATACTGTACCTCACACTCCTGCCAGGAATTACAGGAAGTTATCAACACCATTTAAAATCCAGAGTCTGTATGTTTCGTTTCAGCTGTGCTTGGTTTTGAACCTCAAAGTGCTGAGGTAAAAACTGTGAAATTCCCTTCAGTTCGCTCACTGCGGCCAACAGATAACACTGATATTTACAAAGATTTATTGAGCAATCAAATAAACAAATCTTTCAAAATAAAATGATTTATGAGAATCTGCTTCCTTTACTGGCAGAACTGAAAGTAATTTCACTCCAAACCTGCCATATACTTCATTAGTATATTAGATATATTGTTTTAATACTGTTATCGTGTTTTTATTGAACATTCCTGTAATACAATATGTCAGTCTCTCTGTCTTTAGAAGTCACCTATAATTTATTTGACAGTTGTTCCAGTGTAAAATGACTCTAGGAATTTTCATTTCACATTCACATTTTACAACCATTTGATTTATGAAACTTCTTAGAACTAATTAATAACAAGTGAAGCGATGTCACCTTCTTAGCAAGTTTTCTTGGCAAGACTTGGTGACCTACTATCATTTATAACTTTGTGTGCTCTTCATAAAACAACAAATTGATTCTCTTGCAGTTCAAAACAGCAGAGGGCAGCAGAGATATATCTTAATCATGACTACGACATTACAACATTTTCCAGCCACATGTAAAACACACTGTTCGCTCTAACAGTCTAAGAGCAAAGGTCCCAGAGGGGAAACATGCAGGTGATCATTCAGAGGGTGAAACAAGGAAGAGGGTATTCACAAAGGGGGGAAGAAGGAGAATAGAGGGGTAAAAAGTGATATCCAGTGTTTGATTCCAGTGGTACAATGTATAAAAGCACCAAATTGTAAGTTAAAGAAACAAAGAACTAAATATTATTTAGATATTTTTATAAGTTATAGTTGGACCTTTCCTAGCAAGACCACGGTTAAACATTACTGCATCTTTGCAAACTTGATGATAGCGATTATCATAATATAGCCGAAGATTGAGAGAGAATGTGTTTCAAACATTTTCTTGTTTTAACCTGGTGGATAATAACTTTTACAAATGGCCACTAAATGTAGCAAAATAAATTGTATATATCTGTTTGAAAAACCTGAAACACATTACATTTGTCTTTGGTGCCTCGCGTCATCAGTTTTCTCTGTGTGACAGGGTTTGGTGGTTATCTAGTGTGCCTGGTGTCAGTGGGCAGTGCGCTGCAGTAGCAGGCCTGAGGCCTGGCTGTGACGATAGCTGCGCTAATGTGGGCTAATCTGATTTGAAGGTGACAGAGACACGAGAGAGGAATTACTTTGAGGCCACTGTCTAGATAAAGTGTGTGTGTGTGCCACTGTGGTTGACTTTGTGTGACTGCACACTAGTGAGTTTGTGACATTCATGACAGCATTGTTTACATGGAGAGAGACAATTTATTGTGACTGTATACATGTGGAGTGAAAGAGAGACAGAGAGTGAGAGAGA
>NW_023340257.1:8793783-8816718 GCF_004916995.1 Morone saxatilis | reverse complement strand
AGAGAGAGAGAGATAGAGAGAGAATATCCAACAGTTAAATAAGAGTTTTGCCTGCGACTCCTCTGGGATTTTCAGTGGTTTTGGTCTGTTTCTATAACTCTCAACTGTATTATTTGGTTTAAATGTCACCACATATGGCGTTGTAGATTACAGAAATGTGAAAAGTTTCACTTCAGAAGAATTAATAAGGACCACATTTCGGGAACATCTTTTGTGTTAAACTTTTGTCATTAAATGAAAAAGTGAATTTTGGAGGAGAAATCAGCCCAGAGTTAGAAACATCAAAAATGTCTCTCTCACGATGGCAAGCAGGCCCTTTAAAATACTTTTTGTCATTACAGATTAATCAACAAAACAGTTGGAAAGTACTCAGAGAACAGTGTGTGATGGACCTGCCCAGTCACTGTAAATACTAGGGTGGCATCAGTTTTTAGATTGAAAAAATGTATCTGCTTATGACTTTAATGCAGGCTTTAATTGATGCAGAATCTTGAATATAAAGACATTAAAAAAAGCCATTTTACACAGTTCACAAATCACGGTCCTTTCACGACATTAATTCAGGGGATGGAAAGCATGGGAAAGGACACGAGGGACTGAAACTATCAAGGGTATCCTACAGTCGAACAGCTACAGAGGAAGTGGAGGGCCAGGGGATTTAATGGGGGCCAGCAGGGATTGTCAATGGGTCAAATGAAAACAAGAAGAAATGCTTACTTTAATCAGGTTTAGTCTGTCATACTGAAAGAAAATTAAAGAGAAAACAAAATGTTAACCAAAGCAGTGAGCAACATGAACACAGAAAGGAATAGAAAATGAGAGGAAAGGAGCTGAGGTCCAATGAGTGTGTGGCTCATAAACCACTCTGAAGTACATAACTGCCATTACAATGTGATAGTTTCAGAGGTCTGACGCTGAAAATGTTGCTAAATTTAACTCTCCACCTAGCTTGCATGTTACATGAGAAGCCGGATTGATTATTGTCGAATCATCATCATATGGCGCTTGCTCCAGAGAGGCACCCCTTTCGCTGAATGCACTCTTTTATTTGGATTGCATTAGAGCTAGGGTGATCAAGCTCACGTTGCCAGGACGACCTCACGCCATGTCATGTGACCACTGCTGACCACAGAGGCTCAAATGTGTGTATGTGTGTGTGGGGGGGAGGGGCGTGTTGTACTAGGGTTGGTAGGGTGGGGGGGCTTGCACCGTGGCACACAAGTGAAAAGTGATGTAATCAATTGAGATGCATGTGTGTGCGTGAAACAGACTGCACAACTGCATAGCAGCAAATCATGAGGCTGCTAGTCATATCAACCTCTCACTTATGATCTTCCTGTTTCTGAGCGTCCTATTCTGCCTGTGTCTCCAACATTCTGACACAAGGGAGACCCTATATACTCAAACGCAATATATTTAATGAGTGACAAAAAAAAGTGGGATGAAGCCTGACAAGTATTTAATTGAATGGATGAAGCGACAAAGCAGCCTGCGGCGTATTTAAAGGAAGGGGAGGGGGGTTTTGGGCTCATGGTGCGAGTAAAAAGAGCAGGAGGGATCCTCTCATGTGGCAACAGAGAGGTTGCTCCAATAATGATGTGGTGCTGGAGCTCTGGACTGGGATGCTGGCAGGATTTTTAAGAGTTTATCCCTCAGCAGTCGGGCAGCTACACAGCATGACAGATATAAAGCTCTCATTACCAAAATGTAACAACGGGGTAAGTTTGTAAAGGGAAGGACGGGACACAGGCCAAAGCGGATAAAAAAGGAAAAGGAGAATTTATTTGCAGTACTGTTTATTAGGCAGCAGATTTTCATTCTTGGAAGCGGACAGAATCTTAATAAAAAAAAAAAGGCTCAGTTTCTCCTGTATGTGTGTGTATTTTCCTTTTTAATTGTTTTTTTTCTCTACATTTGAATAGCAAAAAAAGAGCAGATTCTGATCCTGACTACGTTTATAGACACTTTTGATACAAATATTTGAAAATATAATCAGGAATTTGCTACAGTGCATATCACCAGAAAGGAAAAGAAAGGAATGTACAGGAGAGGAGAGGAGAGGAGAGGAAAGGAAGTGAGTGCAGTTGTCTGTCTTAAGAAATGTCCATCTGCTATGATTGTGGGTGCAGATGGGGCTTGGAACGGTTGCAGTGTGCACAGGAACAAGCTGGGTTCAGGTTGAAGCATTGCAAACGGGGTTCGGACATTTCCACAGAGCAGCTCACAAGACAGGAGGTGGGGCAGAGGGGAGGTGGGCACAGAGATATTTGAAGAACAGAAAAAAGAGTAATGCTTACTTTGGAAAGTCGCTTGTGAGACTAGCATGCAATCAGGAGAAGAACAAAGAAAAATCAGATAGAAAAATGAAAATAAAAAGAAATAAACTGCAAGAAGAAACAGCTGAAAGTACAAACAGAAGAGCTGAACAGTCATTATCAGATGGCACACATTATCATATGGCATGTAGCAGCAGCAGCAAAGAGAGAAGGCGTGCACACTGTGTTGTGGAGACAAAAAATGATGAAAGAAAAAGAGAGAAAAACAACGAGTGATTTAAAACAGATGAGGACAGAATGAGAAGGTAAATGAGGACGGGAGTGACATGGCTTATTTCTAACATTTTGGAAGCTCAAATGAGTGCTGAGCGTGCAAAACATTAGAGCCACATGCTCCTTCTGTGAAATAACCTGAACGACTCAATCCATCACCGAGTTCAGTTGTGAAGGGAGATGCAGATGAGCGGGAGGACAGCAATTACAACACCTGATCAACTTTTCTGTTTTTAACCTTTCTCTATCAGTTTCTCCGATTTCTTAAATAAGCTCTTGCTATGTTAACTCATTCAGGGGCTTGCAGCAACCACCGTAGAGATCTAAAACAGATATGTCTGAAAAGTAAACCAATGTCGTCTCTATTCAGGAACCAGGAAACATGTATAGAACACAGCAAACCTGTTGTCAGTGACACTAAGTTCTCCAACTTGCACTTAAAGGATAGGGTCACATTTTCTGAAGTCTGTCATAACACGTCAATATGTACATTGGACAAGTTTTTGCATGTTGTAATCGTTCCCCCTTTTTCTATTCTGATCACTGAGAGATCACTTCCTAATGTGCTTCCATTGTAATTGTGATGGGGAACAAAAGACACATCAGCCTGCTGAAGCGTCACATTAACTTCAGCTAATCGTTGTAGTGTATTTTTTAATACCACACCACTGGATTCAGATTAAGGCAGGATCTCTTCACGGCCAATACTAGCAGGAGGAAAATTCTAGTAAGTAAAAACCTTTTTTTTTGCCTTTATTTAACAGAGATAGTTGAGATACTACAGGAGGGAGCAAGTGGGGATGACATGCAGCAAATGACCATGAGTTGGAAACAAACCTGGACTGCTTTGGTGAGGACTCAGCTTTAGTAAATGGTGCACTCGCTCTACCAGATGAGCTACCGGGCGCCTCACCTGACTATTGTTTTAAGACAGACTTGAAAAAATGTGAACCTAAACACACCATTCTTGTTAACTGAATTTCAGGCTGAAATCATTTCTTGAATATCCTCAAACAATCTTAGAATCAGAAGAAAAACATTATAAGGATAAAATGTTGGAAATATTACTCCTGTATTATCAGCAAAACCGTAGCTCACGACCTGTGAGATGTAAGGATATCTATCTAACAGGTAAACAAACCAAAAGGGCCTAAAACAAAATGTAACAGAGACAACAAATCCATCTAGTTTAGGAAGGATATGGTGTTGAACACATGATTTTAATTAGTATGGTAAATTTTTAATAAGGTACAACATCCTTTCGACAACTAGCATGTCTTCACCAGAGTAACTTTGATGAAGACATGTTGTTTGATAGCTGCTACACCTTATTTAAAACTTTAAATATAACTGTGTGCACCACACCGTATCCCTGCAGATGCTGTTTCATTGCCTGTCTGCTGAATCACTGATTTCACCCCAGAGTTGGCTGATGCACAAGATTTCTTCATCCTTTCCTAACTCTAGCGTCCCCTTTCTATGAATACAAAAACATCCCAATAGTGAGAAATCAGCTAAATAACAAAACACAAATCAGTGCGTTGGATATCAAATTGTAGTTTTAGGAAAGGAAAGGGAGAGTAAAAGACTAGGGAGTATATGGGATGTAAAAATGAAAGGCTGGAATGGAGAGGAGGGTGCAATCTCTCCTGAGGGGGGAGAATGATAGCTGCAACTCGCTAGTTACATATCAGTACGTACAAGTCAATAAGCAATCATAAAGGGTACGTCACTACACTGGAAAAAAGGAACATGGCTGGGCCGACTCTGACTTGTTTGTGAATGACTTACATGTGACAGCAAGAGTTGCAACGTCACCTTGACTACAGTGTCAATAAAGTCACTATAAAACATCAAAGAAAAGCTCTCCGCTGCTATCCTCAATTTGCTGTTGTCTATCTATTTAGGCTGTGTAACTGTTTCACATGCACTCTCATGCTAATGATTTCCTTCTGTGTTAGCATTAAAGTGAATGCAATATCTTCTTTAACTTTAAAAGATTTACAGATACAAGTTTTTATGCTGTATTTTTATAAATTAAATACGTCTGCCTAGTTATCACATACAGCAATGTGTCGTAATGTGTGCTGTTTATGCCTTTAATCAGAGATAACTCACAGTTTCATAGAAGTGTCTTAAGCCTTCTCCTGACCAGTCTAACCTTAATCCATCTGTGTGAAATTGGCACCTTGTGTCCCACAGTGAAGTCTTTCACAACAGCTATTCTGTGAAAATGTTAGAACAGCTTTGTGAGGCACAAAGTGCTGTGTGATTGTTCTCTACTGGGATTCTCTCTCCTCACAGTGCCAGCTCTTTTCAGTAGATGGGACACACTGTTGAGCATTCTTGCTGAGATACTAAATATGTTTTTAAACTCCACTGAAAGTGCAGCACACCTTCATTTCCAACAGGTACATAAGTAAACGGATAAAGAAGGAGCAACTCCTGGTCGCTCACCTTTGAGTTCTTTCCCCCGCTTCTTGCTGACTGCAGGGAGTATGTTCTCTGGACAACCTGCTCAGGCGTAGAGGGAGACTTGTCAGAGGAGTGGTCTGAACCCTTCTCGACCATATTCTCACCCTCCTGGCTCTGTGGTGTGGGAGAGCGCGACCGTTTACGCAGGACTGGAGAGCAGGCAGGTGTGCTCTTGTTTGAGTTACTGGCAGTGCTAGTAGAAAAGAGAAAGAGAGAGGGATAAGAGCATCATCTACACATTCATTCTCATCTATTCTTAAAAACAACTGTTAAGACACGGTATAATCTAGTCTTCAAAAATCACAGAAATCATACAAATACTCCATGAATATACCAGTGCAGACACCATGCAAGGTAGCGCAGTTTAAAGATCGCTGTGGACAGCAGGACAGCACATACACTACTTCCTCATGCTTACATCACTTGAGACTTAATAGGCTTGAAGCAACATGTGCTAGCCTGGCTAATAACAGCTAAACTAATACGGGAAACCAACAACAACAGTAGCAGCAGGGAGGGTTAACAAATGTAGTAAGACACCGTCACACATGACCCGAGGATTTTCTCACTAATGCTGCACTTTAAAAGCAACAAGGAAATCAATATGTTTGTTTTTGAGCCCCATCACCAATTTCATGAATAAATGTACTAAGTCTGGAAAAACATCCAACTTGTTTATTTCAAAACTCGTAAAATACGAGGCCTTGGAATGATTAAGGATCCTTTGCCCTGAAATACTATAACTGCTGGCATGGCTGTAGCAAAGCCACTCTGGGAGATATAACAAGAATGATTAGAGATAAGATGTCTGGTGGAAAGCATCATTCTGGCTTTTAAAGCAGGACTATAACATATGAGTTTATCATTTGAAACAGAGGTACATATGGACTTTAACAGGGGGATTTGCTTTAATACCTCCACTAACAGCTCTCCAGCCAAGGAAGGACTGTTCTCTTAAGATGGGTAGTCCCTGTCCTTCCATTGTACACAAAGTTCCTATCAGGTAGCCTCTGTGATCCAGCACTAGACACTCTCTTTTCTTACACACACACACACACACACACACAAACAAACACACACACATACATGCGTGCACACACATACACACACATCAGTGGCTCAGCAAGAAGCCTTCTCCTCACAATGACAGAAGCTAACAAAAGGCTCTGTAAGTGATCTGTGTGGCAGGGCACCCGCCAGGCACAGTTACTTGACATGGCGTTATGCAAGCCATTACGTCACTGCCAGCCAATGGCCGCTGTTAGTGGCCATGAATTACTGATCTACTGTTACATTCAGGACTTCAGAGCAGCTCAGAGCACTGAATCATAGAGGGCAGCGTTGACAGCTTCTGTCTGACTGTCAGTGTGTTGTATCAGGAGCTGGTTGATTTTAAAAGGCAAGGACAACAGAGAGCCTGCACATCTGTTTAATGCATGGGGATAGATAATGCACGTCTGGTGTATTATGGTACCTCTGACATCAATTTATATGATTACCAAATGGTCTGTTTTTCAGTGGATGATCATTTTGACTGTACTGTACACTGTGTACTCTGCACTGACTACTGATTAGTCCCTACTGACCTGATTAAGAGTACATTTGCAGGTAAAGAGCTCTTTGAAAGACATTAATTGTTTATTATTTGAAGTAGACATCTACTACTGCCACAGCTCAGTGGTAGGTGAATGCAAGACGACTCCTTACTGCCGAGTTGCAGTTTAAAATGACCAGGTGGTGTATGTTGTCCACCAGGGTATGGAGTCTGAGTACAAATCCTCACTCTGATGGTAGAAAGCATTGATATTCAGCATGCATGACCATCTCTGTCTGAGCCAGGAAACTGTCTGGGTTACACACACATGCAGTACACACTCAAGTTGTTGCAGATGGGATATGTAAAATATCAATATCCCTTTTTGCACACGTTGGTGTTAATGCTTTTCACATGCTCTGTTTGAGGCGGACACATTAACTTCCAGGGTTCCCCCCCCATGGAATTGTTTAGCTGAGATCCTGTTGCATCTTGTCTTGTGATCAATTTTGTTAATAGATGATGTCCTAAACAACATCCACATCTATCATTAAATATACAGTATTTGTTGTGTGAAAAAGCACCTGTTGAAGGTATAGTTTAGTGTAGTCTTTTATAGTTTTACAATGTAAGCAGAGGTGGTCTTTATTTCAGCCCTAGTGTTCTGCCTCCAATATAAATCACTGATTAGTGTTTTATATTTTACTTTCATTACCTCATCTTTGGAAACATCAACAAAACTAAATAAGGCTACAAAGGGTATTGTCTTTTGAAAACACAGAAACTGACTTTATCTGAGTACAAAATTACTTCTTACTTTATATAGCTAAAGAGAGCAGTAAGGTGGGTGTAGTGTAAGAGTATTGTAGAGACTTTGAACTGATGTGGGACGAAAAAGGTTGGATGTATCAGTAACAATCAAGCAGAACAATGTAATTTTGTCGTGAAAGACAAATGGTATTTGGCTTCAGTTGTCTGTCTGTCCTGATAATGTCATTATGCATACAGTATAAGGCTAAAATGTGAATGTCATTCAGTGGTGGTCAGTTCGTAGCACGACACGAGAGAGGGAATTGTGGCTACATGTCAGGTACTGGCCCTCCGGTTCTGTTTGTCTAATATCACTGAACCATTTCTTACACTGGGCCACAGTTCTCCTTGGTCAGCGCAACACATTAATAAAATGGGTTATCTCCTCCCAGGATACTTTCATCATCGTATGCTGTGGCCATCTCATTAGAGATGCTGTATATTTGCTTGTGGCCATGTCTACATGTCTTGTCCAAGGTCATCAGCTTACTCTTGGGAGCAGCTTTTTGGTCAATTAAAAAGTACTAAAAAGTACACTCTTAAAAATAGCTTAAAAAACACTTGTAGAGGCTCTGGTTGAATCTAGTTAAAAAAACTGGCCATTATGCCTGAGTTGGAAGTGAGGGATCATGACTTTGTCATGGCCAAAGGGACTTCTCTCGGTTGATCTTTTTATACTCTGCCCTTCTGTCTACACTCTTGACTGAATAAATAAAGATAGCACTCTTTCTAAAGCTTATGCCACTACTTAAAGCTACATTTTGGTCAGTTGGGGCACATCATAGTAGTAAACCAAGACGGATCAGACAGCGAATGTAAAGAAGTGATTTAACTGGTCAGTATCCTGCTCAAGTTGGGTTGAAAAACTGTTTAGAAATAGTTGCTTCTGCCTTTGTACTTGTGCCATGTGCATCTTGATTGGGAGAGGTACGCATGATGAGGTGATTACTCATCAACGCTGATCACACGTTGTTGACAATTGGCATTGTCTACCAGGACAGGTACAACAACCTGACAAAAGGATCAAAATTTCTCAGTAGCAGAGTCTCAAATCATGGTTGGTGTGCCATTTTGTAGTGTTTTATGCAAATAAAACAGATGGATGTATCAGTCATATTTTTATACTTAAAATATTCTGGATACCAGCTGCAAAGGTTCTCGTTATAGAGTATTAACAGTTCTTACTAGGTTTACATTTGAACTTGGGACTGGTGGATCTCATGGCGTCTCCCACACCCTCTCATCCATCCCAAGAGCACACGAACAGGCCACCCAAAAATAATCTGCCGTTAATGCCATCATACATAGAAACATTTGGCAGATAACACAGACATACTGCACACACTGTGTTCCTAACTCTCAAGTAATTGCATCCACCGCCACTGCATGTTCTCCTGCAAACAATGCACAAGCACCACCCAAACATTAACAAACACATTAGTCAGTTTCAAAGAGACAAAGATGGCACCATCATACAATGTGCCAGTGGTCTGGTTTTCCATGTAATATATCCTAACTTGGTTAATGATGACTGGTCAGCTTTCATCATATGCTGAAAAGCACACACACACACACATTCACACTACCCCTAACACACTGTAGGTCAGGGTGGATAGGTACAAGACTGGAGCTTAAATCTAAGCCCCATTAGGTCATTAACTACACAACTAAAATCTTTTGATTTTAATATTATGTATTCATGTAGGTTTTAGCAGTGGTTTGGCCTCTTAGACAAAAGGGTTTGGGACTACACAAAAATATGAGATACATCATTTATATTGGCTATATTGTGGTAAACAAAGTAATTTGAAGGTTGGCTGAGGAGCAATACTTTTTATGATTAGGGTCTGTTGGGTAACAAAGCCCAAAAAAACAATGTTACATAAAACAAAACATTTACAAGAGGATCATCTCTCATACTTTCCCTCCACCCAGCAAGCAACAGGATTTCATCTGGTACAGGAAACCCCACTTGTTGTTTTTAGAAGATGAGGAATTCACGGATCACCTCGCCTTTCCAGATACACGGCGGTAAACAATGGGGACAAGGATCCATCATCAGCAAATGGATGACTAAGCCAGATATCAGTCATTCACAGTTTGCTCTTTGAACTAGCATGGTGGTGTGGATAGAGTGAACATGCAGCTGACGCTAGCCTGCAGAGGAGCAGACAAAAGCTTCTATCACAGCTGCTTTGTTAGTAATGGCTACATGAAACAAAACACAGAGTTTGACATAAAGGAAGAGTACCTGCCGGGGCTTTATCTCTGGACTGTAATGCTCTGGGAATTAAATGAAAAAGCACAATGAGTTCTTCAGCTGTAGAACAATAGACACAGCTGTTGCCACCTGTACAGTAGCTGTCTATTACGAGAAACATATGACAGTTTTGATGCCATAAAGGACAAGTTGATTGGTTGTGTAAAGATGAAAAAAACAATATACTAGTCTCTTCAATTTATAAAACGCTTCTTGGAATCAAATATAGCAATAAACTACAGCTTGAGTGAGTGATGGGAATGTGTGCCTCACTTATGAAAACTGGTGTTTTTGGCACCACTCACATGAGCTATTGAGTTATAGAGTTGCATTGATCAAGTGGTCCAAAGACTTCAATGATGTACTGTAGAGAGAGAAAGAGAGCTGACAACAATTTAACAATTAAAAAGCCATTTCACTTAGAGCACCGCACAACTACAAAGCTCAAACAAAGCTCAGCTTAGAATGAATATCACTATAGCAACAGTGAACAGAGAGAGTGGTTTAAATATTCAGAGTGTGTGACTAAATATACTTCACCAGCTCTGCTGTTAGAGATGCTGTCTGAGCGGGAAATACAGCAGGGAGGCAAAGTGAGAGACACTGCATCACGGCCCATTGGGGCTTAGTTTTTGCACATTTAATGATTGATTTCTGAACTTTTTGATACAAATATCAGTCATTCAAATTTATGGATGTTAATATTTTGTAATACTTTTCTGCATCTAAAGATTCAATATATAGTATAGTATATAGTATATATAATATATATTTCTTTTGGTAATTCATACATGCAACATATTTAGTTTAACTGAATTAAGGCTACATTCATTGTAGTTTCTCCAAAAAAGGCTGGTAGGCTAAACATCATACTGCATATTAAAGAATACTAACATGGGTTTGGGGTATATAGAATTTAAAGAGTTGGAAAATTGAACTGATTAGCTCAGCAAATCGAAAAAAGGTTTACAGGGTTACAGACAGTTACTCAAAGCTTATTTTCATTTTTAAATGTACTGGATCTAGTATTATTAACATCTTACTTAATTATTAAAAGAAAATCAAAAATTTTGTACAGCAAAGCATGTTCATTTGCATACTGTGCGAGAGATATCAGTCCCAGAGGCTCAAGCACAAAACTCATCTGCATTACAGAGCTCTGCACAGACAGACAGACAGACAGACAGATAGACAGATAGACAGACGACTTCAAGGTGTGGATCAGACAGGACCCCAGCATGTCAGAGTCACTCAAAATAGGTCAAGTTCCTACATACAGAGTGAAAGAAAAAAATAAATAAAAGAGAAACAAGCATGCTGCTTGTGCCACTTTGTTACAGTCTTTTCTTTAAATAAGCTCTAAAGCTCTAAATCCAACTGGCTCAAGCTGTCCAATCGTTCAGCTTTACAATAGAACAGAGTTCCGGGCCTTTCTGAGGGCCCCGCTTGTTTTCACAGTTTTGCTGACCCTGGAAAATACCCATCTGGCAGTGGCCCTTCGGCTCCGCTTGGTTTGAAAAGGCCATGAGGAACACCACGCTCACCAGCAACCCCTGCGCATGCACGGACAGGAATGCGAATACAGTACACAGAAGCAGACATAAACATGGGCATGAATGTGGACACCGAATACACACGCCCACGTACTGCAGAAACACATCACAGCTCACTCTGTTTATGCTTGAACGATAAACTTAGCAAAATCACACACATAATCTACCAAACACAACAAACTCAACAAGAACTATACGTTATATAATCAAACCCATCCTACCCCACCCATTCATACTGTCCGCACTAACATGCATCAAAGAGCCTGTCATACCCCTGATGAAAGACACAGTCCCTCAACACCTCGCCGTAGCAACCCTCAAGGCAGCGACAGCCCTTGTTTGCCACCGTTACACACTCAAACACCACCATGTCCTCGTAGTCAGTCCCCAGTAATGAGCTGTTCATCCAGCGGATCATCCCAAAGACTACGCGCTGCACTTTCCTTTCTCTCTTGGTGTAAAAGAAGAAAGGTAGCTGGACAGATAAATGGAGAGAGAGATGGAAGAGGCAGGCAGGGAGATTTTCTTTAGCAGGCTTAGGGCCACTGATCTTCCCTGGCCAGCTCTGATCTCCTAATAACCAGCTTACATCGCCCTTAATGCCACCTGCCAAAGAAGAGGCACTGGTGGTCTGAGATGCAGCTGCCCTCCCCTTGGACTCTCCTTCTAAATAGTACATGTTGATCTTGCCAAGCAGGGAAACTAATCATTATGCAGGCTCCATCTAAGTCTGCCTGATTGCAGGCAGGTAGGCACGCTGTTGTTCCCAGCACTAACCTGCTCGTAGCCATGTAGAGAGCCGCTCCGCAGCGATCAGCCCTTGTCAAACGGCTTCATTCACGCAGCGGGAGCCGTGGATGAGGCATAAGAGGAAGGAGAAGGCTTGGAGGAAGAGGAGGGGGGAGAAAGGAGAGAAGAGAGAGGGATAAAGGGAAGGAGGGGGGACGAGTTCTGGACCATGCCAGGAGGATGGGGGGAAAAAGGACGAGGAAGCGGACGCAGCAGAGGGAGATAAAAAGAACGTATTTTCCTGGCAAATGGAGAGAAACCACTGAAGCTGGAAGATCAGACACTTTCTTTCTCTTTCTCTTCCTATCATGCCCTCTCTCCTCCTTTGTCTAATTGAAGATAAGCTCCCATTCTTTCTAGCAACCTGCACCTTTCTGTTCCCCCCTTTCTTTCTGCCGCTCTCCCAACCGTCGGATCATCTGCCTGATTACTGCATCCGCTAGTATCCAAGCAAGGCTCCTCTCTCGCGATTTCAGCCTCTCGTTCACAGAATTTCACGGCTGCAGACTGACAATAGATGGAAAGAGATTGAGGATGAATGTGCAAGCGGATAGAGAGAGAGACAGAGAGAGAGAGGGGAGGGAGGGTGAGAGACAGAGACAGAGCAAATGAGGAAAGAGATGGCTTTCACTTTGCATTCCACCTCTACTTGGTGCTGGTGCACTGAGCCTGCTGCTTTCTCAATTATTCATGTGTTTCATGAATGGAGGGGCTGACATCACCGGCATTCAGGTTACTTTACATTTGAAGCTCCTTCTAAATCACACAATAAGCTAGACTAGGCTTTGTGGTAAACACAATTTGTGGGTTCCACATAGACACACCCTCACACAAGCAAATCAACTTCTTTTCCTTTAAAAACTAGAATAGAAAAGTCTGCAAAAGTAAATGGAAATATATACATCAGTCATGAGTACAGCTGCAACAATTAGTAAACTAATCGATTAGTTGATCGACAGAGAAATATTCGCCAACTATAGTAATAATCGAGTAATCAAAGTAATTTTTCATGCAAATAAGCCTCTCAAATATGAAGACTTCCTGCTTTTCTCTGTTTTGTATTATATTAAAGTGAATATCTTTGGATTTTGGACTGACAACACAAGACACTGAAAGACATCAACTTGTACTTGTGTCACTATTTTATAGACCAAATGATAAATCGATCTACCTTGAAAATAATCGGCAGATTAATCGATAATGAAAATAATCGCTGGATGCAGCCCTAGTCTTGAATCCAAAAGTATTTTGAATGTGGCAGAACATTGACTCTAGGGTACCAAGAAGTGGATATCTAAAAAGTATCTAAAAAGTATTGCAAAACCTGTGGCATTAGATGCTTGTTGTATCTTGCCAATATCAAACAAATAATAAGAATGAATGCCCCATTAAAAAACACATCATACACATATATTTCGTTATTTCATTGTCCCTTGATGCCACAGCTACTCAACTGTGCAGAATGGTCCAATAAATAAAGATAAATGACAGAAAATATGAAATATTATCCATTGTGCATCATTATCATCTATTTCAAACGGTGTGTGTCATCCAGATCCTCAGGCAATCAAACTGAATTTCAACGCATCGCCAAGTGCAACTTTGGTCATTAGTTATTCCTGCCGCAGTGTAAAGTGCTTACTTCAGTTGATTTCACTTTTTTTTGTATTTGAAGGAACGACTGCAACATCAACTAAATATGCTCCTAAATACATGTGGGAATGGTGATTTCAACTTCAGATGAACCTATTTTCCCCTTTGGCAGTGAAAAGACTTTTCTTCTTGTTTATTTTTTATGAAGTTTGTGACAGTTACAAATTACACAGACTGTGATGTTTCCTTAGAGTATGTTCAAATTGAGCGGATCATCCAAACCTGGTATTTTATTCAACATCGACAACAACATCAGATTTAAAAATTTGATAGACCTTTTTCGCAGAAGACATGTTAAATTGTCACAGTAAGAAAAGCACAGGTGTAAATAATGAAATGAATGATGGATCAATTCCATTTAGCTGCTTCAGTTTCAGGGTCCTGGTATTGTTCATGCTGACTCATTGTCACACTAGTCAGGTTTCCATCCAAATGCAGTGCAAATGTGAACCAAATTTCCAAGAAGATTGGCAAAAGAAAATGCTAATTAATGCTTGATGACATTTATGTTGGTTTCATGTATTAGTTTGAGGAACGTTACAGTCTCATCTGTAGTGGAAAAAGTAAAAAAAAATAAGTCACATCCTTCACTATGACATGATTCAACTTATTTGTGTTCTGCTGTGAAAAGGTCTATTATATAGATTACAATATCAATACTGACATGTATTAAAAATTTAACTTGGAATATTCCACACAATTAGTCTTTAGGTGTATTCTTAAATCCTCTTTTATACATAATGTGTTATTATGTATGTATGTATGTTTTTAAAGTTAGAAAATGTAAATAATTTGACTAGCTTGATTGACCTCGTAATCTTAAAGCCTGTAAGGAAGTTGGATGAGGCCTAATTTCAAACATCCATACAAATCAATCATCTCTTACAAGAAAATGTCCCCCATACCCCGACAGGCTTTATCTAAAGGGCTGGGACTGGATGTCCGACATTGGGTTACAAGGGTTATGGTGGATTACGCATTTACTGTAGCGTTTATGAACTAACTGGTGTTTCCATGTGCAATCAACTAAGACATAAATGAAAAGATGACAGCTAAAGTGCTGTTTACTTGTTAAAGTCAAACTATCACAAAAGCTGTTTTATTAAAAAATAAGGTACAGCGTTTCCACTGCTCATTCTTTTTTTAACATCTTATAAACCCTAAACAACAATGATTATTTACATGAACCTGCCAGGAAAGGTAATTTTAAAGTAATCTTTTCACACACACACTTAAAGATTACCACAGTCGGTAATCACCTCTGTATCTCTATAAAGAAGCTAACAGAGCCCTGAGCTCTGCTGCTGGAAAGACTTGACCCCGAGGCTACAGCAATGCTGGCTGCCTCTGTGGGAGCACTGAGCGCAGCCGTGCTGTGGAACAAAGGGAGCTGGTCCACTGAGCCGGACCACTGTGTGCCCAGATAAGCCTGCCCAGCCTCACACCAACAACTGACCTACTTAGGGGACCTCTGTTCTCACTGTTGTTGCACCCAAGGGAAACGCAGATGGTCAAACTGACCCCACACTCGGAGATATGGTATGTAATGAACAGCCACAGGTTTTATTCATTCATCTTATGACTGACAGACCTGACAAGCTTGAATTGTTTCAGTTTCATTTTTTCAAATTAATTCTGGTGTAGATTTAAGCCGAACACACCCCAAATGTTAACGACTCCGAAAAAATGTCTTCATCTTTTTGAGCCGGAAGGCGTGCTGTTTACAGAGTTGTCATGGCAACATCAATGTGGCGACGCCTGGCTGGGTCGGAAATGTCTGTCAGCCTGGCTGTGTCTCGGCCGTGCAGTTGCCATGGCAGCCCGTCAAGCCATTCATGTGCACCGCCACTTGAAGTGTTCCCAACTAGAGGGAGAAAGAGAGGGCTGGAGGAGGGTGTGTGTTTGTGTGTGTGTGTGCGTGCAATTAGTTATCTTTAAAGCCCTGGAGTTTAAGTGCACTTTGCTGTAAACATGTTCTGAGTGACAGGAGTTGTATCAGTGGGGCCCTGACGGCTGACATCTTCATTTTACTCATGGCAAAAAGACAGATCATGACACAACACATTGTACAAAAAACAAGCAGAAACAGTATGAAACCACTGTGTGTCATTACCTTTCCTAAAACTATTTAAATCCAATCCCACAAGCATAACTTTAGCATTTAGTCCCAGGCTTAATTAAAATGCTTAATTATCCTCAATGTGTGGCAGCCTAACATAGTAGCGTGTAACAATTTTTGGGTTCTTATTGAAGCTACGACCTACTGTACCTCTGGGTACAAAAACCTGTTTTAAAAGCAGCTATAATTAAACACACTGATTCAAATTCAAGAGAGCAACTCAGCCCGGTGAGGTAAATCAAGGACTGGTTGGTGATGTCAGAGAGGGGCAGGAGGGTACAGGAAACTGGCAACCGGATTAAACCCCTGTGGGACACGCTGTCCCAGTGGGACGGCTCACAGCCACTGCCATCTGCAGGGGATATATAGGCGGAAGGAAGCAGGCTGGGCGACGAAGAGAGGGTGAGGAGCGGTAAGACGGAGAGTGTGCGTATTTGATCTTAGTACAAGGATATTAAAACTCTTTTAACGTCTTAAAAGAAGTGTTACGTTGCCGTCGATTTTATCCTCAAAATTAGAGCTGAAATTAGGTAATTTATTAGTCGATGAACAGAAATGATAACCAAGAATTTTGAATCCACCACCAACCAGTCAAGTTGCTGTTTACATTAATTTACATTTGAGTCTGTCCAGACTCATATAATTTGTGCAGTAAATACTTGGAAGGGATTGAGGTGAAACTCACTCACTCACTCACAAGATCACAATTATCTAGGCGCGCTGCAATACGTCATTTGCAGTCAATGATGCTTGGAAATTCAGAATGAAGCAGTAAATGGAAGGCAGAATGGACGAAATGGAAAGATGAAAGTCCATACTGTGCCACTTATTGGTGGGTCATCCCAGTCAACATGTGTGTGAAATCTGCCCAATTCATTTGTAAACTATGGCTAAAAACCTATTTTGGGGTCACAATGACCTTTGAGTCATGAGCGTCACCAACTGTGTCTGGCCAACTGTGAAATATGGTCACGACCTTCTGTTTCCAAGTTATGGTGTTGAATAATGGCCAAAAAAGTGCTTTGTTGTCAAAAGTATATAAGGAAATATCATTTCATTTTATTGTATCCCATTAAACATCTTTGTGAAACGTTGCCATAATTACATCAATCCTTGACTATGACCAAAAATGTGTTAATGTGTAATATTGAGGCCACAGTGGCCTTTGAGTTAAAACTGTCAACCAGCTGTGCATTAAAAACACTTAGTTTGATATCTAATAAATGGATATTTTTGGATTTGGACTGTTGGTTGTCTAAAACAAGCGATATGAAATTATCAAGTTGGGCTCTGGAAAATTATAGCAGCCACTTTTCACCATTTTACAAACAAAAACAATTAGTTGATTGATCGAGAAAATAATCTGCGGATTAGTCGATAATGAATAATAATTATAATTGCATTCCTAGTCAAAATGTGGTATAACGTGACTTCATTTCTCACTAGCATTTATTTGTATATATTTGTATTATTTTTTTTAAATTGTCAAATAATTAGTATTTTTATATAAACATGTAACCTGGAAACATTTAAAGGAAAAAGTTCATTTCCACTTTTTCACATTTAGCTGTTTATGCTAAATGTTAGCAGGTAAAATGAAACACACAGGGCAGTGCTAGAGTTGGTGGACAATCTATCTAGATAAGGTAGCTAAATTATATGAAAACAGCCACCAGTATATGACACCTGTATGTATACAGAAACACACAACGTTTACAGTACTAAAAGGCGACCGGGTTAGGTAAATAGGAAGCTATTTTTTGCCGTTGTACAGTAGCGTTAGGGATTCAAGGCAGGGGGGAGGGGAGCAGCTTCTGATTGTGCTTTTTAAAAGCATAATGGAAAATGGCCTTATTGTTGAGACAGGCCTTATTGGAGAAACAAGTGTATGGAACGCTAATGTGATGTCCTTTCATCAGACATCCATCAGGGAGGAGGTACATATGAGTGTGTGTCCCTAAACGCAACTTCCAGTCCATTAATAATGAGGCTGATAGAGGCTGAGGGAAACAGGGACATTCCCTCCCACAGCAAGGTATGACTGATGTTGTAAACGTTGCCTGGAAGTAAATGCACCTGTTTGTCCATGATAAGAATTTTTTTTAAATAAATACATAACATTTTACTGTAGGATTAATGCAAATACAACCAAGCCTTCCTTGTCTTCCTTCCTTGTTAACATGAACACTTACTGCCAATTCACACCTACTTCCTTGATCATTAAGTGCTATGCAAGCATCAGTTTTCTTGACGTTATTAACCATTGCAAAATCAATGCCTGTCAATCATGTCAATCATATCATCTCAATCCCGAACAGAAAAAAAGTTGCTTATATTGGGAGCAGGCAGAGGAGTGTGTCGAGGAACACTATACAGCATAATCAGTGATGACAAATGGGAAGGATGCAGCAATAAAAAAAAGGAAAATGGGACAGGGGACGAGAGAGAGGGAGTTAATAAGCTGTGGCCAGGAGGCAAACAATTCTGCAGTCTCTCTTCACTGCAGAGCCCCTGCTGTGAACTTTCAGTCCATTGTGGCCCAGTCTGATGGTGCAGTGCTTTATCTGTGAGGCTGCAGTTGGTTCCGAGCCTCCCAGTCCATTCCTAACAAACTCTGCCGTCGACATTTTATGATATTGTTTTCAGAGCAAGTGGAAACTGTTTTTTAGGAAAGGGGATTAATCATCACTTCTGATGACCGCACTAGATCAAAAAGCACCAGCCGATCGATCAGTAGTTCACCTACAGCTAAAGCAGAGGGTCTTTTCCTTCTCCCTCCCTCATACTTTACATATTGAAATGAATCCTCTCAGTGCAGATGCCTGGGAGCTAAATTTTTTAAGTCAGTCTAAAATAGAGACACACCTGGGGATGTGGTTGGCATGCATGTATGTGAGGATCTGAGGCATCATGTGTTTCTGTGTATGACAGCATGTACAACTTGTACTTGTGTATAGACTAGGGCTGCACGATATGATAAATTCATTATATTGCGATTATTTGGACAGTTCTTGCAATTACGATAGGATTCAACATTAGTGTTGAAATTATTATTTTTAAATCACAAATTTAATTTTCACAAAAAAAACTATTAAAATCATGATGTGAAATGATGTGTTTTCTTAAATCTGGAGAACCAGATTTGTAGCCAGTGCATCTCTGCAGCACTACAATACTTCATTATAATGTGGTTTTGTCACATATTTTACCTTTATCAAAAAAGCTTCTGTGATTTGCATATTGCACTTGGCCATACTGCACTTTCGATAATATTTCGATTAATTGTGCAGCCCTAGTGTAGACGCATGCACCCTTGTGAATGTGATTGAGCTAAAATCTGCAGTCTCAGAGGCGTATAAAAGCAGAAATCACACATGGGAGACTTCTCTGCAGTGTTCCACTCGGTTGCCCCACTGCTTTGTGACCACAACATGATACAGTGCCTCTGCCTGCTGATTGGCAGCAATCAATAAGATAAAGGGGATGAACAACTGACCGGACAAGTTTGGGGTACAGATTCACAAAGGCATTTATGTATGCAAGTCCGCGCTCACAGTTTGTCCAGCTGTCCTGCAGCAACAACCGGCTTGTCCATGGTGCCACGTGCAGAGAGTAAGCTCTAGCCTGCTGTCAGTGCCTTGCTGTTGCTACAGCTGCTGCTGTTGGCTGTGTGTGCACATCTGTGTCTGAGTGCATGTGTGTGTGTGTTTGTGTGCAGATTTAAGTCACACCAAATGTCATATCAAGAGCAAACATCCCCACACTGGGGTCACTGCCAAATCCTGAGCAATCTCTCTCTCTCGCACTCACAAGCATGCATGTACGCACATGTGGTTGCTTTCTCGCTCTCTTGCCTCTTCCTCGTCTTCTGACAAGGAAGTAATGCTGCAAAAATATCCCCCCAACCCTGCCTCTTAATCACAGCATGCACTATGACAAACATACACCCAACAGGGCAGCCTGGTTTCCAATCTGAAAACTCTTTTGACACTCGCCCTGACATTAACTCACAGTGCTGTACATCACATATTACATTTTTTAATACGAAGACCAATCATTTTTACTCACACTTTCATAAGTTCAGACTCAACTACTTTTTCTTTGGTTTGTTTTGATGTCATTTTATTACATGTAAAGATCCTTTTGGGACCATATGCCTAAAAAACAGTCTTAAACCTTAAAAACCTTAAAACAAAGCCTGGCTACTGATGCAAATCCTAACACTTCAGTAAGCCTGCCATGGCACTAAGGACTTTTTAATTTATTTAATGAATTTCTGTAGTAGGTTGGAATTACATATGCTTTAGTTGTAAGTTATGAATATTGTTGCACACTTGAAGGTCTGAAATTCTGATTATATAAATTATGTGAATTGCTTCCCTGTGTTTCTGGACTTTTTATAGCATCATTTCCAACTGCATGTGCTTTGAATCAGCTTTACATTCATTTGTGGCATCTTTTAAGCCCATCTAGGCTAAGCCTTTTTGTATGCATGCCTAAATAATCAGAACTACATCATAACCTTAAGCTATCTCATTTTTCAACAAACAATAAAATTGTTAAGAACAAGTATCTTTGCACAAATATAAAGGCATTGAAATACTACAAGAATCACAGTCCAGTTCAATCAAATACATGAAGAGCTCTAAACCAGTTAGCACTGATAATCCACTGGCAGCTAGTGGTTTATAACACCCATGACAACTAATGTTCTTATTGAGGTATTGATTGATGGAATGACCTCTAGGTCACACCGTTTTGCTTACGTAGCACACACAGAAAACCAAATGCTGCTCTGATAGACACTAACAACAAGAGTGAGATTTCAGCTAGTTCTTCTCATTGATGAATCTACTAGTGGGAGTACCTTATCATTTGCTTCTTGATTATTTGTTTTCCTTTAAGGTTGCTTGAAACACAGCTGAATAGAAGCTTTGTGACCATTTTCCATGTTTGAAACTAGTTTTTAGAAACACATTTCTTGATTAAAAGCTTAAAAACATGTTGTACTTTAGGAGAGCAACCACAGGCATATATTCAAATGTGCAGTTATATAACATGACAGCATTACATGCACTATACCCAGCTAGCCAACCAGACAACTCACCTCCATGTATAGCACGCTACGGGATACTAACAGATGGCTGTACAGTGGTAAAGTAACCTGTGTCTATAACGGCGCTGCATACAGATTAAGTGACGGCAGGTTGAATAGTGTTTCTCTGCTACAGAATGATAAAGAGGCCCTGGATGTCTGACACACATAGAAACAGGAAGACACATTGCCTGACACGCACATACAGTATGCACTCAGTCTGATTAATCTTATGAAGCCCTCAGAGGAAATGTTCAAAGCTGCAGTCTACAGCCTAAAGAAAAAACGAGTGGAGGATTAAGTGATAGATTTGAGAGGCATAAAAAAATAAGAAGACAGCAGAGAAGAGAGGGATGTAAATGAGAGAAGGACACAGACAAATATAGAGAGAATGAAAGAGAGGCAGGGAAAAGAAGAGGTCCTGTAGGGAAAAGAAGAGGTCCTCTTGAAAGTGAGCAGGAAGGAAGCGGGACGCACGTTGCTGAAACTGCTCCCCCTCTGGTTTTTTTTCCCTCCTGCAGTGCTCTGTAATTCGTCTCTAAAAATATCAGGCAAGAGGAGGAGGAGGAGCATAAACAAACACAAGGGGAGGAGAGGAGAGGAGAGGAGGAGGGAGGATGGAGGGGAAAGTGCACAGGGAGCACGCACCGTAGCAAAACAGGTTAAAAAAGAAAGCGAGAACAGAGCCACCTGGATGTGGATCTGCTTCGTCCATGTGAGATGAGGAGGGGAAACAAGGAAAACAAGCGAGGAAGACTGCGAGAGGGAATGTCGGGGAGAGGCAGAGGGAGCATGTGTCTGCTCTTTTCCAGGCAGCCACGTGAGCGCTTCTCCTCAGCTGCTCCGCTCACACTGAGCCCGCAAGAGGGGAGCAGAGCGGGGTCGCCACAGTCAATTGTGAAAAAAAAAAAAAAGTCCTAACTAGCCCACACTGGTTGCACTGTATATACACACTCTGGCCACAGCTTAGTGGTGTCTTGTTACATACTGGAACATTTTCTGGAGATTTACATAAGCATATAGAAACGCACAGGTGGAGATGGACAGATAAGCACACATTTATCTAATGTGCTCTTACCAGCCTTGCCAAGAGAGGTCTTAGAATGACATATGTCAGTACAACCACAGTTCAGAAAAATACCAGAAAACGGTCACACACTAGTCGCAGACAGTCTAGTCCCTGGCTAGGCTGTGCTCTGCATACATGACAGCCTTAAAGCTACACAGCCGAAAAACAGGTTACATTTCCAATACACAATCAGAGGAATACAACTCTCTATTCAGTCTTACCAGGCGAGCTTGAAGCCTTTCATTAGTACAGCGAGGAGTGTCTGACATCCATAGCGTGTTGTGGGCACTGGGCTGCCCGTTCACAGCGCCGCATGCTGACTGACAGCCTGCCAAAGCCTCACCTCCCATACACAGAGCAGGAGAGATGCACGGAGGGAAGAAGGGAGGAATGGATGCAGAGGCAGATGGATTGTTGGGGACTGAAGTCTGGAAGGATGATCCTCAGCTTTGCCCACCTTTCCGTTACATTCCTTCGCTTGTGTCGAGGTGCCGCAGTGCTGAGCGATTGTGCCAGAAATTCACACCTCCCTGGGGTTCTTCAGTTTTCCCAAAAGAGAAGTATGTGACCTGCGCCGCAATATTCACCACGCACACAACTGCAGCATGCAGCAGAGGTAGAAGGGCTTGCAATTGTAGATAAATGCCAACATGGCTAATCGCTGTTCCTCTCTAACTGTCTTTTCTATCATGCTATCACACTGTCCCTCAGAGCTTCTCTTTGCTCGCTCAAACTCACTCCGTCTCTCCCTCAGTCTCCGCTGCGGATGAAAGCTGCACTTGCTGTGCTCATAGTGAGCAGGCGCAGGATCTCTACCCTCCCACTCCCCTCCTCCCTCCCTCCCTACTGTTCTCTCTGTCCTCTTCCCTAGATGGCTCTCTTTCTCTATTTCTCTCCAAGATAAGCCGAGCTGGCCCAGTGTGGAGGACTAGAGCAGGATTGTAGCCTCTGGTCATAACATCCTCTGTGCAATGACCCCCACCCCCAACCTCCACCCTCCATGCTATGTATGAGAAGGGTATTAAGTGG
>NW_023340257.1:8772792-8793758 GCF_004916995.1 Morone saxatilis | reverse complement strand
TAAAGTGAGGGCGGGGGGGCGGGCGGCGCTACTGCAATTCTCTCGCTCCCTGTATTGGACTCCCCAGCCCTGATCAGGTGTCAGCAGCTAACCCTGTTAATCCTACTGAATGCATTGAGTGTACTCGGGGTACTCCCGTGTTATACCTAGCGCTGTCTCCCTCTTGCGTAGGAAACTGTCGTCTGCCAACGGGCGAAAGTCCCGGAATGCGTCACACTGAACATCGCAGATCCGATTACCCAAGTGTGTGCTCACGCACTGCAACTCTCTCAAGCTTCGAGCTCAAGATTCGCAGCTATGTAACGAGTTAACTCCTTGACATACTGCAGAATACAAGCGTTATCTATCTATATTTGAAAGAACCATAAAAAGATACTCAATAATGTGTGCAGTAATCCTGCATCTCCGGCACTGTGATATTTAAAGGTCCAGTTTGTAATATTTAGGAGCATCTTTTGGCAGGATGGAATATAATAATCATAGATAGGATTCCGTTGCTGCATATCACCTCAAAATAAGAATTGTTGTGTTGCTGTTACCTTAGAATGAGCCGTTTTTCCTACAGATCCAGATCCACCATGTTGAACTGCCATATTTCTGCAGTAGACCAGAATGAACAAGCAAACACTGGCTCTAGATATGGCTCCATATGTTTTTCTACATGTTTTGGGACACTATAATTTCTCCTTTACATTTGGAAGAATGGGGTGAAGCGAGGAAGTTGCAATCTGCAACCATAGATGGCACTAAATCCTACACACTGGTCCTTTAACTGTGTGTTGTTCTAGATTAAGCCAAAAATGTTAGTGGGCCCAGCTATCTAGCTTACAACCTACAGTACCACTACCAGTGTTATTTCTGAGCTAACTACATTATTTAATGGGGTTAAAGGTTATGTTAAGTAAAGTCTTGATCAGCTGACAAAGTCCACAGCTAGAAACGAGGAGCCAGCTTTTTTTTCTTCTGTGTGAATTTAAAGATCAGTTTAAAAAAAAAAAGAAGTTACTATTGATTTCTGGAAAGCTTGACAGTTGAAGCAACTATAACTGTACGGGAGATGGGGCTTAGCAAACGATCAATGGCTTTAACAGAGATTTAAGTATGAATTAAACAGAATGCAAAGAAACAACAGTTTTGACATTATGTAATTTTTGGCAGCGCTATCTACTGAATATTCCGCTAATAGTAGTAGTACTCGTAATTCCACTTTGTCCCTCAAGAGGCAATAGTGAGTCACTGTAGCGTCTAGTCTGCCCTCAGTCCAACATGAGAGGATGAAGCAGTAATGCTGCCCTGAGGGTAAGGCACCACGTTAACAATATTTAAAAGAGTAAATGTTTTCTAAGTTAGCAGTTTGTTAAAATAAGACAGACCTCTGGGTAGGGACTGTGCATTTCCTTGTTTCTTACGATAGGGGAGGACATCCCAACTTACAGGTGGCCAGTTCTTACATATAGCTCCATTAAACTGGGAATTCACAAGATAAACCATTTGAAAATATTTTTAACAAGAATCTGAATCATACACCATGCAAACTCATCTCAGCTATATGTGTAATGGATTAACCTTTACACTATTGTAGTCCACTGACAACTGCAGAAGTGGTTGCTTAATCTCCTCCCTTGGCCACTTTAGGCCACAGAGGTCAGAGAGCAACCGACCATTCACTTTCACAGAAGCCGTCATCAAAAACAATGGCCGACTTGACCACAGGCACTGGGTCAGGGTGCAGCACATTCTTCCTGTTTAATCTTCTTAGAGCCCTGCACATTACAAGGTACACCTCATTAGAGATGACTAATACTACGGCTAATGCAAACCACTCTCCACCATTAGAGTTGACATTATGGTTGACCTGCACGCACACGCACGCCCACATGCTCTGATGATCGAGAGGTTTAATTTATGCTATTTAATTGATGATTTCATTTACTTAACTGTTTGCTCATGGATTCCTTTCATTGATAGTCTTTTGTTATTTGATTTTTATTTGTTTTGTAATGGCAATACACAGTAAAGCACTTACAGCACGATATAAAGTTGTTGTTATTGTTATTGAGCTTAGCCTGCTGAGTCACTGAGCTCCATTCACTCCTTCTGCTTTTTTTTCCGATACAGATGGTGCCAGGAGAGTGCAAGTGCATGACTGACTGATAGAGAGGCGAGCAACCAAAAAAAGATAATGGCACACAGATGATGCAGTTGTCCTGGAGCTCTTGGTCTGGGAGGACAAGTTCCCATCACAGAAAGTTCGCCCCAAGTCAGGATCAGGGCGCGTTTTAGAACAGAGATCAGTATACAATTCAGTAATCGACACCTATGTTCGGTACAGTGGCGCGCTCTTGTGACATTATCTATATTACAGTGACTTTCCAGAGACTTGTGACGACGGTCTAAAACATGCCGAAGATGTAACATCGGTCCCAGTTCGAACAATCTTTTTCTAAATCGTAACAAATCAAAAACACCTTGTAGAGCAGCACGGCACAGGAGGCTGGTAATCATATCTACTGACAGCATCGGAGACTGGAACAGACATTGACTCAAGGTTTGTTTGATACCAAGCATTTGTATGTACTCTCCTTAAAGGGGATGTGGGGTTTCTGTCAAAGGACAGAGCTACTATGCAAAACAGCAGCATTAGTATTGTCTTTAATATGTTGCTGTTGTTTTTCCGTATTTGCACATGTGTATCTTTAGCTAAAGATACTCCATAAAACAATCCATAACTACCTATCGATAGCTGGCAGTTGCTGTCTCTTAAAAGCACCTCAAACCATACTGTGATTACTTTTATTATGGAAGAGGATCATTCATCTCTGTGTTATGGGGGCAGGCAGGAGGACACAGACTCTCTCTCTATTGTTTGCCAGCACTGTGTCTCCCCATGGGCTACTGTGAATGTGGTGGGACTGCAGGGGGAGAAAAGAGAGGAAAAGATATGAGAACACACTCTAATCCCTTCTCAGGGTGAAGCAGTGAGTGCTGTAACCTGAGCTTCAGTCAAGCAAGAGGACAGTAAGTCATCTCACACAGAGTCCATCTGGTGCCCACCTGCACAGCTTGCTAATAATTTCAGGGAAAACAACAAAAACCCTGAAACAATACCTGCAGCCTTAGTATAAATCACACTGGACATGACAGGTGGCTCCTAGCTGCAGAGTTCAGGCAGTAAGATTGTACCTGCCCCTGAATATTGAGAATTTCACTCTGTAATGTCAGAACATCTTGACCCAGGTTCCTCTACCAATGTGACTGATGCATAAAAGAGTGCATTGTTAATGTCCATTAACTTTATAAGTAAATGTATTAAAGCAGTCAGAGGGGTCATTCTGACATTTTATTATTTCCACATCCCACAAAAATTGTACTATAGCTGTAAATAATGACTGAAAAATAGATGGTACCTAATTGCAATGTAAGCGTGTGCCATCATTAAAAAAAATGTGTCATCCTGAGACAGACCATAGCCTGTTGTGTCATAATGCAATCAGGAGGTTGTTTACCTCAGTCTTAACACACAGAGTCTGGCTTTGTTGCATTTTATTTAATCAAACTAACCCAACCCATAAGAAGCAGGAACATCAAACAGAAATAACACCATGCCTGATTATTGAAAGATAGATTTTATGCGACAGGACAAACATTTGGTTACATTTGAGAGTTTTGTTGTCTTTGAAGCCATCCCTTCTTTATCTTGTGTCAGATTTCTTTCATCTTTCTCTTCTCGTGATTATAGTTTGACTCTTGTTAGTGCTCTGTCCAGCCTGCTGATGAGAAGCAGCGGTGCTGAATGGACAGCTCCTCTAGAGAGGAGTCAACCACCAGTCAGAGATGTTTCCTCTCACTGACGCCCTCTGCTGACCACACCACACCTCAGTTCTGCTATAGTAAAACACTTAAGATCAAAGAGGTGTTCCTACTGGCATTAGGCAAAAACTGAAATTTGGATTACACTTAGATTTCCTGAATACATGCCATGTCCCCTATTTCCCCTATTTATAGGAAGGATTCTAAAACAAATACATCATTCTTTGGGCTGTTTGGTTTACTTTAAAAAAAGATGAAAAGAATAGACATTCTATTTTGTGCTTCACGCCTTTACAGATAGTAGTCATTATGTTATTATTTGGGAAAACAGCAGTCATGTGATTTCTGCATCAGGTTCTTTTTTAGCATTCCTTGAACCCTAATCTGGCCCAGAGATTTTTCATTTATTTCTAAGAATAGCATTGGCAGATAATCTGGATTAATCCCTCTACACTGCTTTGTGGGATTGGTTGATGGGCAAGTCTGACTCTCCCATTCTGCCCCATGGGCGTTTCCTTACTCGGACAAGTCTTCCTTAATGAGGTATGGATTAAGCTTTTCTTATTCATGTTGAAAAGATTGATTTCTACTGTCTGATCGAAGAGGGATTTGGGTGATCATGTGACCGGATGGCGGTTGGTTTATTGCTGAATTGACCATGTTGGGTAATCCAAGCCCTCAAGGCCACAGTGGGGAGACAGAGAGCAGAAATGCATTCACAGGGTGCAGAGACATACGTGTGTGAATATATACATTGTTTATCCAGAAAAACAAATTATATAAAATTATTCTAGCATTGAAAATATGGTGCAGAAGAAAAACAAAATAAATTAAATAGGTATAGTAAGAATTGAAATTAGCAGGGTGCACATGTTTTTAGAGGTTTTTTTCATCAGAAGGAAGAGAAGATTAAAGGCAAACGGAGACGTAGAATAGGCTCACATGATTGATTAACAGGCAACAGATAAGCCAGGGAAACATGAAAACAATAAAGATAAGGCTGCACAGGTGCAAACATGGGACAACAATGCACAACAGAAACCAGTAGGAGCCCAGAGTAAATTTCATATTAAGCAGAAAAAGACACAAGCGGCAAACATCCCACTGAGGATGGAACAGACGCTATGCAGACAGCCAGCACTGGCTAAAACATAAAAGCAGCCCAGGGAGGGGGAGTACAAGACAGAATGATGACAGTGATGACGAATGACATAATGTGTTTGATATCAAAAAAGAGCAACACTGCGAGGTATAGACATCATGTTCAATATCAGGTCAACCAAAAAAGTGATAAAGTAAAATACAGATGGCCTTCTGTGCGGCTGTCACGTGTGCCATGAATAAAAGAACAAAGTACTGCACGTGCTGACATTAAAGCACTCATTTAAAAAAGCCTTCCATTTCTGTTTCTGCTGCAGCAAGCAGGATGAAAATAGACCGAGGTTTCTTTTTCAACAAACCTCCAACACATACACACTCTTAATTACTAAACAAAGCCGAGCGAGAGGGAGGAGAAGAGAGGAAGAGAGAGGTGGTGGAAAATGGAGTTTGGGATTATCTCTATTAACCTAAACAATAGGTTTAGGCTCGAGAAAAGAATAGACCTCCACAAAATGTAAATATCCAGTAATTATTAATATTAAGTCCTGTTAAGACTTAAAGATTATTTGAAAGCTCTTTGAAACACTCGCTGTCCTGTTTGTATATTTGCAGATCCTCTCAATGCTATGTATAGATGCACTTACATGATGTCTGCGGTAATACTGGCTCTATTAGACGGATTGCATCGGATCTTTTTATCATGCTGCTCTGTTTATTTGATGTAGTGAGTTAATGTCACTGCAAATGTTAACTTATAGCTTTCATTTTATGTTTTCCTACACACAGAGGAATGGGTGGGCAGGCATTAACAATACTGTTAGTTAAATGGTTATATATATGATATTTACAACATTAATAAGCAGTAAACAACTATTTGCTATGTAAATATATAGCGGAGTGAAGGTTTCCCGTGCAAAGAATGACGTCACACTGCCTCTCCCTGTTTTGATCCCTGAACATTGTTTACTTCTCCGGTCTGGCCCTGCGTACATGTGAGTGCATGTGTGCAACTGCTGGTCTGACAGCAACTTAAAATTCGGTTTTTCTCATCTATGTCAGTGAAGTAAGGATTTATTTAGATCAAATCAGAGTTGGTGGAAAGACTACTAAAGACGTTTTGGTGAGTTATATTTTCTGTCCAGTTTAAAATGTGTTTTATGATTATCTGTGAGGTAAAATTGCTGGTTTTGTCAATGGAGTCTGGTGAGCCATAGTACTCATTTGGTTTAGTCTGGTTGCTGTGCTCTAGTGCAACACCTAGTCACAGTGAATTTCATATATATAGCGATTCAATAATTTAAAATGGATTAATTAAATTTCATTTACTCTTATTTATCATTTACTAGCTCATTATTGATTTATTTTTTCAATTTCCTATTTAAGACAGCTTAACTGACAACAATAATATCTTAACACACTGAGCACCAGCCCTTTCAGCTAGATACCTCGCTGAACTAACATTTATCATAAATAGCAAACGTAATGTTCATCACCCATATACTATATGGTCACTGCATCACTGTTTAAACTTGTGTAACAGTAGCTAATGCTTTAGCTACAGTAGTCAGAGAGAGAGAGACTGTGTACAAGGTGTATTGTCTGAATTGTTTACTCGACTCAAGGAATCATGATTGTTTTGGTGTCATTGAAAAAGCATATAAATATAAAATTCTACACTAGCAAGAACCTACTCACTGCGTTTGTGTTATTAGTGAGTGAATTGTGTGATTCATCAGACGAGATTATCAGTATTAACAAACCGATAATCAGAGCATGGGCTACCTGCAAAAAAGGCACAAGAAGGCTGTGTGTATCCCCATCTTACACTGGAGCTGTAGCTATTATGCAGTACATCAATGACTCATCACATCCATGACCCTGAGAGCTTCAAATACACAGCCGCTCTGTTCAGAAAATGATGTCACGACACAGAGAGATCAGGTTCAGCTGATCTCTCCAGATCCGGTCCAAATCCAGTAATGTATGGTATATATTTTAGCTGCTGCTGTATCACTGCACTGCTGACCCTGCTGTTTCTGGACAGAAATGTCAAAGAGTCACTTGAGGGAAGCTGTTTAACCACACTCGCTGCTCACTGGAATGTACATTTTTAAAATGTATTTGGTCTTTTTAGTCATATTTTTACAGTTATAGTTAGGAAACAAAAACTGGAAGCCCCTTGGGAGATTCATCACTGCGCAGTTCTTTCTTCTTCATCTTATTTTCTGTGTTTGAAATCAATGCCAAAAAACCTTTCCAATATCATCAACACCTTTTCCACATTGTTCCTAATTACATATCCGCACAATGCCAGCTCAGTCGCCACACAATTATCAAATAGCTCCACATGACCTCATCATCAGTGAGCGTGAGATACTGTGGTGTGGAAGCCAACGTGGTCAGATGTGCTGTCGCTGTGGGGTTGTTCACTGTTGCTAACACTCAAACACAAACCTCCGCCGGTAAAAGAATAACCCCATCTGTGTCCTCGTGCTCTGTCCTCACAGGAACCTTTGCCTAACCTTTATTTAAACAGGCAAGTTGATTAAAAACAAGGCAGCAGCATGGATGATGCTGTCTAAATTGTGTCCATGTTCATTCTGTATTATATGTTCTCTGGTATTGCACTGACTTGCTCGGAAGCAAAAGGGAAAGGCTTGAAAGTAGTGAGGAGAGCTATATTTATATTAAAGGCCGGTTGTAGAGTGGTGGAGAGAGATATTGACTGACCCCTCCCAGACAATCCTTCCATCTAGTCAGTCAGGGCTGTTGCCACAGAGACGACCCTGTCATTATCGAAGCTGGGAGCGCTCTCAGCCCGCTGCTTCAGGACCACATGCAAACCTTGCCTGCTCTTTTCAGTCAGACATGCAGATGTAAACAGGCAAATCGCAAGCCCCACAGAAGAACACACACACACACATACACACACACACACTGACTTTAAATTTGCTTACCACTGGTTGCTATGCCATTATCACCCACAAGGCCTTCAAGGATGGCACTTGAACTATTTCGAGCTTCACAAATCATCCACGTCACTCACGGTGACAAAGCCACAATCACCTAACACGACCTCGGAGTTTCAAACACCTCAACTTTGCACTGAGAAAATCTGCAAAGCTAATGTCATGAATCACAATGAAGACCCACTCCTTTCTCCACATCGAGCCTATACGCTGTGGATGAAAACCTGAGACACTGGATTAACTTCAACAAGGTCAAATATTGCAGAGAGGGTGATCTCTAATCTCCCCAGACAATAAAAAAAATCCTAGCTCCGTCTTACAAAACTCCTCAGATTGTCCAATAGATACTATTTAAGTTCATGATATTTACCAACCTGTCACTAACAGGACACAAATGCACCACTCTGGAAGACTGTATCTGTCATTTGATCTTTTGTTCTTCACCAGATTCTTAGTGGATGATGGTCATAAAATAGCATAGCCAGTAACAAATATGCAGCGGAACAGATTGATTCCTGAAATGGACACTGCTCAGCACCCGTCATCACTACCAAAGTATAAAGTAGAAACTGGTTGATTAAAAAAATTTATATTATAGATTTCCTGCAGGAAGTGAAATAGTAAGTGAATAAAACATGACATGTCTAAATGTTTGCACTTAGCATTGGGTTTTATCAATTGCATACTTTTCTGTCTTAACCCCTGCAAAACTTTACACCACTTGGTATGAATAAAATAAAATGCAGATACATTTTTTCCTTAGTCATCTCTGCTGTTACTGTGCACACACAGCATAAATCAGGCATGCTGGACACACCGACTTAACCAGCTGAATTACAAAATTACACCACCAACTGATTTATTTCCATGAAATTAAATGCATTATTTTCTACTAGCACATCGTCAATTCACAACGTAACACAATGGTGTCCAGAAATTTCTATTCTATAAATTAAAGGACATAGACTTATGTCACTAATCTGTACTTTGCCGTGTCAATAGTGAAAATAACATGTGTGAGCACTGTTGTTTTTAATAACACAGATTGTATCTTTAGCAAAAGGTGTTACATAACTGGACCAAAACATTATGTATTTCTATTTAACATTTAAAGAGGTATACCAGCAATTTAATATTGCAGTTCCCTTTTGAAGTTGGAGGACTCACTAGAGAAGGATTAAAACAAGAATGGTCAAAATGCAGCACAGGAACAGATATCTGGACTTTTCGTTCCACACTTTAAAAACACTGGATCCAGAATTTCCAAATAATGCAACTCAATAGCATCTTGTGCTAGATCGTCCTTGTTTGGTCAACGTTGACATCTTTCAAACTTTGTAGTCTCAGAGCTGATCTAAAAAAAATCTCAGGAATGACAAAGCTCCTCCAGAGCCACAGAGTGAAGACATTATACAACAGCAACATTTTCACCTCATGAAGTTTTTAACCAGTTTCTCTACAGTTTTGTCCTTGCAGCAAGACTTTGAGGGGTGGTATTTTAGATGACAGACAGGCTATATTGGAACCAAAATGACTACTGTGTCCCCACCTCTAACCCTGCGGTGCTCCTGCAGAGGACATTGCTGACAGTGTTTCAGTAAATGATGGTACAGCAGTTTTGTTCCTGGATCTCACACACTGTGAAATCTGAGGACCACAAGAAGTGGGGAGGAACTGTGCATTTGTCGGATTTTTGCACAGTATGCCACACTTGAACGGCTCCCTCTTTTGGTGTTTGTGAGTATGGCATTGTCAGATCACTGGCAGGGCTTTTTACAAATTATGATGACTAAGATACATACTCATAATATATGTATACATACAATGGGGAAGTATATGCAGAGGATCAAGGATGGTATAATGTTCCACAGCCTTTTATAAAGCACTGCCATATAATGTCGCTGCTCATGTGTGAAGTGTCTTTTGCTTGTTGAGTTATAGCCTACGTACCTTTGTGGTTTCCATATCAGTTTCTTCCACTTCTTTTGCTTGGCCTATCAGTGAAGGTAGAGAAGAGTGAATGAGAGGTTTTGGTGGGTTACCATTACTTTTTCATGATGTGATTGCCCTGATGAAAGTTGATGCTAACTAAAAGGCACGAGTATCGATGCCTCATGCCTGCTGCAGTTTCCTGAATTCCCAAGACTAAAAAACAAACACACACACGAAAAAATCATCTGTGTTATAATGAATTATCTGTGCTTTTCACAAAAGCTAAGAAACCTTTTATTTTATTTTCTGTAGTTAGTTCAGATGACCTTTTTTGCTGGTAAGAAAACAAAGAGGAAACCACACTTTTAGACATTTTACACAAAAATACATGTGCATTTGTGTGTGTGTGTGTGTGTGTGTGTGTATAAAGTAAAGTAATGGGTAATTGGGCTTGCAGAGTGCAGTCCTTTCACTCCATTCGCTGCTACCGCCAGTGACTCAATGCAGAGCGCCCACATGTACCATGAATCACTGTGATCAGAGGCCCTCAACCACTCCTCCATCTATTCAATCAATTCATTTTTGCTGTGGCACCTGATAATACATTTGCCTCTCCAGTCAGAGCAATTTCCACCCACTCCTTTACCCCTGACTGAGCTTCCCTGCGCCTATTGAGAAGTTTCTTTTGACTGTGCAACACCTTCTACAGATCTTATGCCTGTCATTGAGGTAATAAAGTTTAATATTTTCTCCAAGCTTGTTGCAAAATAAATGCACTTTGTCAAAAATAAAATAAAAACCTTCAATATTCACTCAAGACTGTGGAGAAGCTAAAAGGGTTTAACATGACACTGGGTGCTTCGTTCTGTTGCAAACGTAGGATGCAGAGGAACAGAGGAAGCCCCAAGTAAGAATAATCCATGGCCCCATTGGAAAAGCTAGAGGGGAAATCAATCATGTCTGCTACGGAGGAAGGCAATTCAGAGGAGACAGATTACAGATTACACCACTTGATTTATGAAACCTGAAAAACAGACTTTCCATTAAAGACGAAATATGTTCAGGAAGGGCAATCTGCCACAGAGGATGGAATTTGACTGTTCAGGTCTTTGGAGTTTACTGTTAATACCCCAACAGCTCTGTAGAGTTAAACCCCTGGATGGACCTGCAGTGTTTAGCATAAAAAATATGTTATTCATTTTTACATGACTGGTGGATCTGCCACCTACAACATATTCAAGTTTCATCCCTGTGGATATGCATCTGGATAAGAGCATTAAATGTTGGCCTGCTGGGGCGGAGATACAGACATTTAGCGTGATCAGCGGGATTGATTTGCTGATGAACATATGTGAATTACGAAGTGAGTCACTAGAGACCCTGTGATTAGTCAGCACTGAAAGCCTGCTGACAGACGCATGGCCCACTCAGATAGATACAGAACGGGCTTTAAGGTTCTGGATCTACATTATGGCTGGTCATAGCCTGCTACCTTTCCCCTTATCCTTCCCTACATACTGTAACTGCCCCAATTTACGACTTTGAGTAGTGCAATAAATTGAAGGAACCCCAGCTTCATTATCTCGCTGACCTCAAATCCCCCTTGCAACCAATACTCCACTAATAAGACAGTACATTAAGTGGGCTGTGGACAACTGACAAATGGATTTGTATTAGTTTCAGCTCCAACAGACCGACCCATCTCTAAAAATCTCTGAAAGACAAAGATATGGCATATGTGCATGGCATATCTACAGTAAGGCAGATGTCCACCCAGCATGAAAACAAGACCTTTCACAAAAGCGGTAAGTGGGTGTGCCAGTGACAGACATTTTCTACAGACAGGGGTACTTAATGAATCACCTACAGTGAAGGATGTCAACAGCTGGCCCAAAATACACACGGTGATATCATGACGACTAAAAATAGCTTTATTTGCTTGTTTGTGTTTGTTGAAAATTCATAGAGAATTAGCTATAAGCCGACCTTTTGATCCAATCAGTCCATCCAAAAATGAGAATCTGCAGATAAAGCACCATATGTCCTGTTTTGAGGTTTATTTCTAAAATTCTAAAGCTGTTCCCAAAGTGGGTCGCATGCAGACTGGCAAGGTATGATGGAAGAATTACTTTCTATTTACAATGTTTAATCTCCTTAACACACTGTTTACATTAACTACAACTGATATTGCATTTTAAATAATGTTAAACTGAAAGATGCAGAAAGAAAAAGTGCACCATTGAATTTGCATGCATGTGAAATCCTCACATTTTAGGGCCATAAAAGAGAAACCAACAGATTTTCAGAGTGTTTTAATTCCAATTTATTGGTTAAATGGATAGTGCTGCCAGAGTATTCTCTGTGTTCATCTCACCGTTACTACCATCAAAGAGTAACAGAGTAGTAAAGTTGATGCCTGACATGGTTTGACCGACCTCTCAGTGGTGAGAAAAGCTGAGAGCAGTAGGGCAGAGTACACAAGGTACTATTGATAGAAAGAATGGACTCCTTAGATAAGACACGTGTGTCATTTTTAGCTTGAAGATGGTGGTGGGCGGCTGTTAACTATGATGGGTGCTGTAGAAGAAGCACATAGAGTTGTTTACGCTGATCTGAAAACCACAATTTGAAGAAGAGATGGGCAATATGCAAAAAAGAATTATCCAAATATGTTTAACATTTTGCAGATATTGATATTTGATAACTTTAAGTTTTGACAAATTTAAGTGATCCAAGTTTGGATTTATTTAATATAATGTGCCACTTATTAAGTCACTGAGGCAAATATTTCTTTAATGTAGGAAAAAAGTTAAAAGGATTGCGATTTACATTTGCATAAAAATCTACACACACAGAAATGCAGTAAATAATGCAATCTATACACATTAGCAGCAGCTAATCAACTGCTTAGTAAAATACTTTTACATTTCCTGAAACTTCTTTATATATTTTTTTGTTTCTAATTGCCTTTTTTTCATTTCCAGAAAAACTGCTCAATATTCTTGATGAATAGTAAGAACAGGAAGCTAAGAGCATATCAGAAATTCTCAGGAACAACAGATGGTGTTTTAGCAGCACGGTAAAATCAATATCACTGCATCTAATGTCATACTGACCACCTCTTCTTTGCAGTTTTGTCTATGGCCAAAGGGTTGTGTGTGTTTTTTGGTCAACATTTCTAATAATTTGAATAAACTCTACATTCAGAGGTATTTTGGCTTCAAATGATGTAAACATTGATACATGAAGACACTAAACCTTTTGTGTAGATTGCATACAAATAAATATGTATATGAAAATCAATAATCAATAATTAGTGGATAGAATTAACTGCAATAGTAAAGGAAAACTTTAAACAAATGACACTTACTGTATGAACGGCCTGACACTATTTATATTACCATTTTATAAAAGGAGTGGAGCAACGGGCCCATTTTATAGAAGAAATTTGATGCTTTAGCCAGCAAACGCTTTTTTCCCCATTAAAACAAATGATTTTTTTTCATTGTCTCATTATAGAAATAATTAATCAAAGTTTGCTTGAGCTGCTAGCACTTCTTTTGCACCTTAATGACTATCACTCATGATTCATTTAAGGGCTAACAGTTATGTGAGGGTAACACAGTAATACCTTCCAGGAGTATTTATCACATAGTAGTAACCTAAAGCAAGGCTAGGACTGCCCTGTATCCCCATCGACAGGCACAGTAAATCTAACCAAACTGCCCTTAATGGACCTGGAGAGCAGAGATCACAGTGGAGATTTAGGAGGCCCACAAGCCAGCTGGAAAAGCCCTTCTACTCAAATGTGTGTGTGTGTGTCTGTGTGTGTGTGTGTTTGAAGTATATTGCCGAAATACCGACATACGCTGATTTATTCCACCACCCTCCATTCATCAGGTTAAGGTAAAAGCATATGAATCATTTTGACAGATTTCTTCGATTTGAATGAATTGCAGAATAAAGCAAGTTGACAAAAGTAATTTGGACAGTGGGTACACAAACATAAACCCTGCCACACCTACACGAATGAATATATAGAATACTTAATGCAGTCAGTCACACATTTCCTGTATTGACTGACATTTCTGCATGATGCATTAAATGTATAAACTAGCTAGCATAGCAGCTTTGCATTGTTCCCTATGTTGTAAAAGATGTGTTTAAATCATTTAATGCCACATTTCTTAAGCAAGTCAAAACAATGAAGTTGACATTTAAAAGTCTGCTGTGGACAGAGAAAGCAGATGCATTTCCTTAGCAAAGGTCAAACAGAAAAGGGTACAGCTGAAGAACAATACCAGGGTCGTCTAGGCCATGTTAGTGGAAACTATATTAGCACTTAGTTCAGTAGATACACTAAGTGTGATTATCAGATAGCCAGACAACCAATTGTTGATTATATAGTATATAATGGATTATAGAGTAGTAGTACATATAGTAGTATATGTGACAGTGTAAATCAGATACAGTATGTTGATGTTTAACACTCGCCTTGTTCTGTGATTAAATCTTTGGAACCCATGTTATATCCTATCTCTCATGTAAACACTGAAATGTACCAATGCTACAAACGGTAATTTCTTTCAAATATAAAAGGTTATTAATGACATACATTAGGTTTCATATTAATTGCATCTTATCCTTTATGTATGTCAGTTTATGTGCCATTTGATCAAACTCAAGACTACAGAATAACAAAGTACCACAGCTAAAAGAAAGGTAACAGAAATCAGACCTGACCTTATGTTTGTGCATGGTGAACAGGCAGACACCATCCTGGCCTCTCTCCTGGCTCTCATGGCCCCTCTTCAATCACTGTCCCGCTGTCTCGTTGTCAAGATTGTCACTTGTCCAGCATGCTTTGTCATCATCGTCAAGCCTCATAAAATCCCCCTTGTCCTCCTCTCTTACACAGCATATCCAAAACCAGTGAGAGGAAAAATAATGTCACCAGCTCAGAAACTGAAAGTTGCAAACAGAGGTAGATACAGACAGCACGCTAAAACGCCTGTCCACAAGCCGCAGGATGCACAGACTGACTTGATGCTACTATCCTGATATGAATATATCTAAAGCAGTGCTTTCCTCCTTGCCCGCATCGCCTCACATCTGCTTCGCTGAGCCGTGGATGAGCAGTTGTACGAGGGAGGATGGGTCAAGGATGTGAGCGCACCGATTGGCTGGCTGGCAATGGTGTGTGTGTAGGAAGGTCCCTTTGGTAGGCTCCCTGGGAGCCGCTATGCTCAATAAGGGTGGTCCTTTACCTCCTTTCCTCCTCTCCCTGCTTTATCAGCCTCCCTCCCCTGCTCTCTTCTCTAGTCTCTCCTCCTCCTCTGTCTTCCCGTCTGTGCTACAAGCTGCAGTCATGCATTCGCGGTCCTCGACCAAAGCATCGCGGTGTCTGTGTGAGGAGCAAAATCAGCGATATGGTGGCTGCACGCACACAAATACACACATGAATATGGAGAGTGGGTAGCAACTATGTCATGAATTCACATCATCCTGTAGATATAACTGCCCTGGCAAAGCCCATGGCCCAAATTCACCAAAAAACCACACTGACATCATTGTCATCATTATCATCACAACCACTTGGATGTACTGATATGATCTTGTGGGCAGCTGGAGCAGGACTGGTGTGCAATTACAGGAATCATGGGGGAACATTGCTCAGAGGAATCAGATACCATTGCCAAATAATAAGATAAGATTGGACCTTATCAGACAAACGATACATTAGATTTAGAGATTAGAGCAGAGATGACTAGAAATAATGTAATCCGAAGAAAAAAAACCAACAAAAACAATAAAGAAAAAAAACCTTATTTGAACCCACAACTTGCAGGAGTTGTCAGCACAAACTGAGTGCATGCATTATACTAGATTAGAACAATTATGAGGAAAATTTTAGTCAAGTTTTTTCGATTTAAATTCAGCCTGGATTGGACAATCATGATTCTTTCACATGTCATCTGGACCTGTCTTGGGTGAATTATGAGTGACTGTACTGACTGATCCTTTCCTCATTTCAAAGTCACCCAGAACAAGGAATTGGGAACTTGTCTATTTTGTAAGTATCATTTACTGTTGGATCCCTGCTTTTCTGAGGCTCCTGTACAGAGTAAAGAGTAAGATCAGATTATGCTGACCTCCATCACTGGAAGCTAATGTCTCAAACCACAGACGATGATCGATAATCCAGCAATAGAGACGGCGGAAGAGCAACGCGGACATTAGAACCGAGACAGAAAAGGCTGAGAGTATAATACAGGCCTGTTAGGGAGAGTCTCAGCAGCTGGATGATAGCTATTATGAGGACAAGATCAACTGTCACATTATTCAACTCAGCAGCCACTTATTTTATCATAACAGATAATGCCTTATAGACACACTAACAACAACTGACTCAAAGTCTTCTTTCAAACATGCAAACTACAGAGTTTCCAAATGCACTTGCATCTCGCCTACTCCATCCAGCCAGAGAGCTTTTTGCATGCATTATTTACAGTTGGCTTTATAACCAACTAAGTATCAATATTGTGAAGTTTGTGCGACTCATGAGCACTTAGGAAATACCTGCAGTGGGGTACAAAAACAACACATCGTACCAGAGATGTGCTTGACTACAGGCAAGATGGGGATAATTTAACATTACGTTGCTTGCAGATCCAGGAGACAAAGTATATTAATCTATTATCGATATTGTATGTTATGTGACATTTTAATTAATATACTGATGTAATGCATAGAGCTTGAATGCCATATCGTTGTCTGAAATGCTGCACTACAGTTGATTTTGTTCTGATAGGGTGACACACTGTCAAAGATGAGCCTATCAACAACTTCAACACTTTCCTAAAATATGGAAGGTGTGTTGGGTCTGCTCAATATTGAGCGACTGTATGAGGCTGACTTTAGTTTCCAAGTTGTATATTTATGCTGCTGATTTCACCAAAAAGAGCTTTTATATTAAAATATGAGCTGGATCTCAGCTGAGTGTAAATCGCCAACAGTTTAATTTGCATTCTTACTTTAGGGGTGGCTGATTGTAGTTGAGCTAACCCTTTAAAAATCATGTTCTGTTCTGAAGGCATATTAACCCTGAATCATTCATTTCTTAGATTTTCTCTCTCTACACCTTTCCAATTTTAGCATTATTCTAAAGTAATTCATATGGGGTGCTACGTCATATGTACTCTTTATTGCTATTGAGGACAGAAGGAAAATTAGCTGTACACTCACTTTCGGGTCCAGATTGCCCTGTTTGTGTTTGAACTAATAATTTGTGTCTGTTAATGTTTATCCACAAAAAAGGTGATTTGTGAGTTAAGAATTCTTGTGATTATATCTATTCCTTTCCTCTCATAGAAAAATACTGACTATATGAATAAGCAAAACATAATATTTCTAATTTCAAAATTCTAACTGCTGGACACAAGATGTCCCCTACTTCACTGAAATGTCCAGTGTATGTGCACCTGAGACCTTAACTTTCCACATCATATTTGTGTTAACTTACATACTGGACCATGATGTGCTTCTGAACTAGTTGTAATATCACCAAATCATGCTTACAGGTAAACTCAGATTTAAGGTGTGAAACTTTACCCCTCCTGCAGATTAATGTGAAAACCACCTTCTAGTGTCAGACATCCAGGTGAAGTAACAATAAAGCAAAATATATCTTTGAGCGGACTGGGACTTACTCATTACTAGAACACACAAAAAAAAAACCCCATCATTTATTCTAATAGCTGACTTTCTGCCACATATCACACTCAACATTAGAAAATTGACTCACTGTTGCATAAAAGTGTTTTTTCACACTGTGCGGTCCATCCACAAAGTAATATATTTTGTCTGACATTCAGAGAATCCAACAAGACATTGAAACAACTGAAATTTAAACACTGAATTTCTCTCAATTTCCATTAAAAGGCACAGCTACAGGCTTGAAAGACATTGCACCAGAACAAATATTACATCCCCTGCTAGAAAGTAATTACAGAGGAAAACATGTTTATTTTCTCTATCTGATGTGGGAACAGTAACAGGCTTTTCAATGAAGTTGCTACCGGTTATTGTCGGCTATTTCTAAAAAGATCAGGGATGTCAGTTGGACTGTGGGGTAATTAAATGACTGAACTTAACTGAACTGTACACAAACAGCGTTTGGTCAACCATGTCTTGGTGGTGTGTTGGAGTACAGAGACTCCTAGTGGTTTAAACCCAACCGACTCGCATGACTGACCACTCAAAGCATACCAAATCAGACACACACATACCAGAGTGCACACACACAAATACACCAAAATAACAGTGTCCACTCAGCTCAGAAAACATAGCAGTCATAGCACTCCTCCTGACTGATCACTGCACGCATACTACACACACACCCCCGCCAAAAAGCAAAGAGTTTCATGGTTATGGCCTTATAGCAAGCCATGAATATCACTTCTCACAGCCACAGTTATTCTTAAATAATGCACAATATGTAGTCAGTGCAGAGTTACCATCAGACATCATTGGGGGAAATTGTGCTGTGCCACTCATGCACACATAAATTAAAAACATGCAAACCCACATCTACAAATGTAGATATAATTAGAGAAGCAGACCCTTATTCCTATTATTAATTTTGCAGTATACTGTACAGGTCACAAAGGAGGTGTTTAGTGTAAATAACTATGAACAGTGATACTAAATCAGTACATATTAAAGTTCTCCTTCACCAAGTTAAGCATGAAGGACCAACTATTCATAAAACTGTCCTGTTCCAACATTTCTCATGAGGTGCATCGCAGACTAAAAACATCTACACCAACCACTCACCTTTACAGCTTGTGCCTTGAATCCCTTTGCTGCAGGACTCTTGTGACAGCAAAGCCTTTGCACCCTGAAGAATAAAGCGCCTGTGCCCACAGCATGTGTCCACAGTGCTGACCTGCCACCGGCTGCCTAGCTAAAAGACTAAAAGCTCCACAATAGTGTCTAACTCACAAAGCCCTGTTTGTGTCTGATGTTGTTTGTCCAATAAAAGCAAACAATGGCATTCCATGGCTTGCAACTGTATTCACTGCTGGCCTCTCCAAATGTAAAGCGCATTCAGACACCTTGGTTAGCGGACAAAGCTGTGAATCTGTGTCACATGCGGGGTGGGCGGGCCGGGGCAAATGGGGTGACAGCAAGGCCGGTCCCACTGTATTTGTGCTCCATAAGCCCACAAGCATACGATGCACACTCACGCTTCTACAGGTACTGCATAACATGAGTAGTCAGAAAGCAGACTTACCTGATTTTGTCCGCTGCACTGTCAGACCTGCACAGGAGAAGAGAGAATTCAGTCACAGGGTACCGAATCCACTGCCACTGATTTCAGTTCAGCTTAAATTCAATGTTGTCTTATACATTGCACTACTACTTTCACAATTAACAATAGTAATATTTAATACAAATATTTACTTGGCATCACTTTATTTACCATTTTAAGCAATATATAAATAATTGATTAATGGTAATCAGTTTAATTATCATCATCTTTGTAAACAACTGTGACTCCTTAATAACACCTCCTTTAAAGCATCCATGACTGGTATATAAATAGCTAATGTATGTTTAATAACATTATGTAATCCAGTTTTAATCATACATTTTAATATAATATACACAGCTTTAAATCCATGCTTGAATGTTTTGTACATATGTATTAGAATTGATACATTCTTTAGAATCCACTGTATGGATTTGTTCATGTGTGTAATTTTATAATATATATTAATAATATTATTATCTCTTATTATATATATTATATATGTATAACCATTATATATTAATACAAATATGTTATTTTGTGTCATCAAGCATTAATTACAATCATTGACAAATACATTAATGTCTGCTTACAACTACATTGTAGTGTTTTATAAAGTAATGTTATTACACCTGTACATATACCACTCCACCATCTACATGCTGGGATTATGGAAAACAACAAAATGTGCAGATAACACACACATAATGATATCATCAGTTGACTACGGTCCCATACTGAGTGGGCACTGTGTAATCAAACAAATCAATGTGCTACAATTTCCTTCACTTAAAGGACCAGTGTGTAGGATTTAGTGGCATCTAGTGGTGAAGTTGCAAATTGCAACCATTTTAATACAGCTCAGTCCGATGACTGTGAAACTTACAAAAAATGCAAACGCCCCTATCTAGAGCCAGTGTCTGGTTTGTCTGTTCTGTAGAAACACGGTGGTTCAACATGGAGGTCTCCGTGGAAGAGGACCTGCTCCCTTTGTTTTTTTTGTCATTAAAGTATTTATTTATTTTTCAACAAATAATACAAACAACTTACTAAAAAAGTGTTTTGAAGCATCGCGTTGATATATTCACTAATTTTAGTGGTCAGGGGATGTTTAGAGGGGTGTTGTCTTTTTAAGCTAGTTTTTGACTGCCTTTTTGTGTTGTTTTTTCTGTTTTTTGTAATTTGTTTGTTATTTTTATTTTTAAATATAATTCTTTTTTCACAAGAGGTGAAATTGATTCAATACTTTCCAAAGACATAAACTTTGAAATTAGGTTTTTTCGTCTACTTCTTTTTTTTTAGTTTTGAAGTTGTTTGTTAGCGTTTAACAGCTTCCCTTGCGTTCAACAGTAAATGCAGCAAGGGATTTTTTTTTTTTGATACTAAGTTATCTTTTGTACATTTTTTTGCTGATATGCTTTCATACTTCATTAGGTTTTTGATGACTTTCTTGTGTTGTATTTTTAGTACTTTTTCTTCACGCTGGGTAAACAGAGAGTTTGAGGTTTATTTAGGCTTTATGCTATTGTTCAGGTTTAGTCTCAAACTTTTTTTGGCCATGTGTGTATAGATAATGTTATCGCCTTCTTTTTCTTCTCGGAAGAGTCTCTCTTCTCTCTAAAAGGCGATTGAGAAGAGTGGGGGGGGAGTGTGAGGTACAACTGACATTTCAGTTTCAATTTAAATGAGCTCTCCTCTTTTCGTTTCAGTTGGATATTTTTCCTTTTACTGAGTTATTATTTCATGTAAGTATATAGTAAAATAGGTTCTAATATTTGTGGTTCTGTTTAGAGGCATCTTGTAGATGAAAAAGGATAGAAGGAGTTTTGTTCCATTACGGA
>NW_023340257.1:8764839-8772767 GCF_004916995.1 Morone saxatilis | reverse complement strand
AACACATGCTTAATATATCAAGCCCTTAATATATAAAAAGAAATGGTCCCATACTAAATGGAACTTCCCTTTAACATTGTTCTTCCTGGCAATCAAATATTCATAGGATGCAGTCTCCGTCATCAGTTGAGTCCAATCTGTGAGCCCCGGCGTACCATGTGCTCTTCCAGTTCCTTAGTAATCAGCCTTGCTGCTGTGATGGCCTGCGGTTATTAGCGCATGCTGTCCTTTGTTGACTCCTTGTGGCAAAAGTGTGCTATCTCCCAGGAGACAGAACAGTGGAGATTCCGGTAACCTTTGTCCCAGCCAACCTCCCAGTTTCCTTAATACTTCTTTCCAGAAAGGTAATACCACAGGACATTCCCAAAAGACATGTAAAAATGTACCATTTTCTCCCTTACACTTCCAACACCTTTTGTCTTCTACTAAACCCATTCTGAAAAGCTTCATAGGAGTATAGTAGTATCTATGTATGATTTTGTAATGGGTAAATTTGCTTCTAATACCTGCTCCCTTTGTTAATAAAAACAGCTCATTCTAAGGTAAAGAAAACACAAAGATTCCTTTATTCAGGTGATTATACACTGATAAAAACATACCTTTGAAGATTATATCCAATGTCTGCCAATAGATCCTCCAAAATCCGAATAATAGTTTTTGGAGCTAACGTCTCAGCAAGACTAAGAAACACTCGTTCATGCATTTATAAAACTAGTAACTCTAAAAGTCGATCAGAGAGCAGCTGAATCAGAGACCTCCCTGAGACCAGGAGAGTGGATCACATGACCCCAGTTCTCAGATCTTTACACTGGCTTCCTGTTAATAATTGATCTTAAAATACTGCTGTTGGTTTATAAAGCACTGAATGGTTTTGGGCCAAAATACTTTTCTGATGGATTATGAACTGTTAAGACCTCTCAGATTGTCTGAGACAGGTCTGTTTCTGTCCCCAGAGTCAGAATTTACCTTGGAAGCCTTTATGTGCCACATCTGGAATATAGAGAGGTTTGCTCAAACTGTTTAACGACTTAAGACTTTAAAGTTTGCAACTGAATTTTATTAAATCAAATTTTGAACTACTTATTCATATCTTTCACTGCACTGTAACTGTGTCTTATTCTATATTAGCTATCTATCTTTTTAAATTCTATTTATGTGTTGTTTTTTTTACATTGTTTTCATATACTGCCTTGTGTTTCTTTTTATTTTTTCTCTTAGTTAGCAAAGTACTTTGTAAAGTACTTACATGCCTTTAATAGACAGATTAGAGTGAAATATTGCAATTACACTGTAGTTACATACATTTATACGCTACACTATAAATCGACATGCTTCGCAGTGTTTAATCTCAATTCACAACTCACAATCATGTGCTGCGTCATCTCCACTAATGACTCATATTACATTGCCTCAGCAAAGTCACATTGTGTTATTACATAACTCTATCTGCAGTTATAGTGGGGGAGTTGAACTTGGCAGAAGCCTGAGATGCAAATACACAAAAATGACCGCAAATGAGCAAACTTGTCCTCGTGTAATCATCTGAATTTCATCAGTTTTCTCTCCCTGAACCATACGGATGCCCTGATAATCTGGCAGTGCGCAGCCAAAATCACAGCTAGTGGTACATATTAGCCGACAGCCTGCTGTCACTTCACCAGAAAATGCAGCTGCACATAGCAGTAAGCAAACCGCAGCACACAAGACAAACAGACAAATGCGGTAAGAGCAAAACAAGTCTGATGGAGACAGAGAGACAGGTAGAGAGGCAACGGTGCAAGGCTCCAGGCAGAAATGCAGCTGTTTTTACCTGCAGAGGATACATGACATTCCGTGCCCTCTAAAGCCGGCTACAGAACGCTGCTCTCCCTGCAGCTGCTGCAGATGCCCCTTACTAGCTATCACCAGCACAGCAAAGAGAAGAGCAGTGAGAAATCCCATAGGTTTGACAAGTACTGCTTCCTAATTCGAGCAAGTGGAGACACTGAGCGAGAAGAGTGCGCGGGAGGGAGAGCCAGAGAGAGTAACATGGGGAAGGAGCGCAGGACAGAGAAAGAGTGGAGGTGTAGTGAATGTTAGACAGAGCAGAGAGGCAAAGACAGCTGAGTGGGTGGTTAATATGAGGCCAGACGAAGGAGATTCCAACATGTTTCCCGACACTTTTATCAGAACATTCCTTCACCATTTTCTGGATAAATTAGGTATTACTACGGTATTAACAAACGACATCAGCAGCAGCAGCAGCTTCTCTGTGCAGCCAGTAACTATGTAACAGGAATAAGCACCGGATTGCATTCTATTTTTGGAAACATTATCTCATGTTTTGCAGATGCTACAGAAAGAATCTTTGTGTATTCCTGTATTTTCTTGCCTTGCGGTTTTTGTAAGCAGGCTGTGATTATTATTAACTACTCTGCTAGTTCTACAGACTTATACAGTTCAAGCTCAATACCTTTGCCCAGGGCTCAAATGTGTTACATCTGGCTGGGGTTTGGTGTAAAGGTTATCCTTTATTTAACTGCATTTATGTGCTGGTGGGAAAATCGAACATCTGGGACCTTTTCCAAAAAGACGGACACTAATCATTGATCACAATCAGGACTGTATGTTTAGTGTAATGTTGAGTATTTGGAGACTGACCCATTTCCTATTTTTCACCTATTATGTGTGTCATAACTGTATCTCAGCCCAAAAACAGAAAAAAATGACAATCTCCATAATGTTAATGATAGTTCTACTATCCTCATACATCTTCTTCCTAATGTGTTGGCAGGCAAGAAATTGCTCACCGAGTTTCCTTCTGGCTGCATGGCTTTACGTCAGGAATAAAGAATGAAACCGCATATCACATCCCAAGCTACCAGGCACACATACACACACTTAAAACAGACACGTACACACACCTACACACCCAGGTTTAATAACTGATTTTATGTCCGGTTCTGTCACTGGTGCTCCTGTGACAAGTGCAGCATATTCCAAGGTGATAAAGAGCTAATGATACTGCCTGTCTCTCAACTCAAACTGAGCTATGGGGAAGAAGGGGCAACAATTACTGTAGGCGTAGTTACTCATGGGCACTATTACATGGCTATTAAATAGGCAGATACCCCAGAAAAAGCACTGCTAATATTGACAAAAATTGGTCAAAAACACAAACACGCTCAACAGTCTTCATTAATATCACTGACATTACTCTATTTGTACAGATTTGTCCGTATTTAATTTGTACAGAATAAGTATTTTCCAAGAAAAAAAAAAACCTGTTTAATGTGGTTGAAGGCTACTTAAATTTGTATCTTAAAAGGTAAATAAATACATGAACTAAAAGCCACAATGAAACAGATATCAATACCTTTGTGCACCAGTATTAAGAGGAAGCGCCCCCTTGTGGAGAATGCATGGAAGACATGATGTGACCAGAAACTAGGAAATACATTGACATTTTGAGATTATTCTTCCAAGTGGCACATGTGACCTGGTAGAATAGAAAATAGACACAAAAACTGTACTGTATGTGCCCTGACTTGCCATCAAATTTACTCTAATATAGCTATAATAATAAGAATAATGCAGTGATTTAATCTTCTGATTTTTTAACTAAACCTGTGAAAATCAGAGCTAAGAATGATGCCCATATGGAGGTAACACACACACATCAACATACACACATATAGCTCACCTCTCCTCTCGGATGAACGGAGTCAAGAAGCGAGAGTTGTCGTCTTCATGGCTGCTCTGCTGGCTGCTTTGCTGACTGCTCTGCTGGCTGCTGCACATGAAAGATAAAGTTACTGAACTTCAAACTTGATGGTGTATATACATTTCATCTTGTGTTATTATCTAAGGAAAGGTTATTGTGAGTAATCTCATGAATCAGGGTTTTTCTAATTTATTAGTTACTATGAAAACTGCTGTGGTATATTTTACCCAGCTCACACTAAAAAAAAACACTAGGTGAAAAACATGCATGGCATAAATAGACCCTCTTGTATAAACTAGGCAGTTAAGTTTATTTTTCACTGCTTAGCAACTCTTTATGCTGAGCAAAAGTGTCACAGTTTCTGTCATAAATCTGTTGCTGCAGGTCATACCATCAGCTGCCCAAGATCCTGCAAATTAAGCGTCAAATATATGCAGCAATTGTCAAATATATATGGCAAAATACCCCACATGTACATGGCAACTTTGTCTGCTTGGATAATGGTGGAAGTCCTGTCCTGTGTACATGCACATATCCAGTGATGACACTAGAGGGGGCTATCTGACACAGGCTATGCAAAAGATAAGGCTTCTGATAATAAGTAAGAGGGCTACAGATGTGTAAATGAGTATAGAGAATCCTTGAGCACAAAAAAGCTCCACTTTTGGCACTTTGACATTTAAGTATAAAGCAGTTCTGTTGGGAAAGCTCTTTATTAATTCACACTCTAACTCTGCAGGGTGCACAAACCCTATTCCAATAGTAGCACTGCTCAACACAAGGTAGATGGGAGCTGAATGTTTTTACAGCAGATTGGTTTTGAAGTTAAGAAAGCTTTTGACACACTGTAGATGAACTCTGATAATATTTTATGAACTCCATAGTAGCTATTCCACAATTATTTAACCTTGTATTGAGTCTTTGTATATATTTTTCTCAATAAAAATGAAATAATATACTCAATATTTATTCAATTAAACTAAACAACTAAAACAAATTACCCGTTTAACACTCACTCACTTGTCAAAATGAATATCTGACAGTGTGTCATTAAATAAATAAATGAATCTCTAAATGAGTGGCGTGCAGGGAAATACAGCTGCATTAAGGTTGAAAATATGTATAGTTCATTAAAAAAGGTCAGAATTTAAGTGCAGAATGGAGCACCAGTTGTGATTTATGACACTGCACATACATGCTGACTGAGTACTGTTAGTGATCAGTGGATTCATTTGAAATTCATCAGAAATTGCAAACTTTTTAGACGTATCAGCCTACAATGCTCTGCAGCAGGTGTGCTGTGTTTGCAAGCTGTTCTCTCAAAAGGGAAGACACGTGCTGCAAATGTGTATTTTCAGGTTTATTAAAGAGTTTATACTTGTATCCCTGCTCTTCAGCACGTGTTCATTTGACATCACAAGGACAGAAAGTTGACATGTGCCCTCACTGAATTATTCATTACTCATACACAATTGATTGAATATGTGCTTTGAACAAGATAGCAAGGACGCATAACAAAACACTGTCAAGGCAGAGTTGCAACCATCTATAGTACACAGTACACAAAATGTGCAAAGATGGATTATTTTATATTTTCTTTCCAACATACACTGCAAAACATCAGGGAGAACACAGCGTTTCTTGTGCTTAAAGAATTCTTATTTTAGATCTGATCCAAATCTGAATCATATGTGAATATTTTCAAGCATCTCATTGTCTTCTAGCCACATGGCTCTTCAACATTTGGCTGCCATTGGTGTAAATAAAAATATAATACAATAAAATATTGTAACTTGTAATAACTGTTGTATTTACTATAGTCTGAATTGCAATCAGAACCAGCAACATTGTTAAGTTACCTAAAACCTGATGAAATTATCATTTTAAAAAGGTAATAATCTTACTGCAATTGTAATGAAGCAATTCGAAGAACTGGCAGACATATTAACATTTCTTTAAATGCTAACTTTGTGAGAGGTTGTGTGTCTGAAATAATTAAATGTTTGGGTGAGGTTGAAGCGCTGAAGCCTGGTGAAAGATACTGCACCACTTCCTCAAAATAGCCCTGCTCTTATCAGCCTGCAGAACAGCAGATTCCACTGTGTCTGCAAGCTTCCACTGTTCCCAGACATACATACACACACACACACACATATATGCATATGCGTACACACACACACACACTTGACAGTCCACTGCTCTGATATACCACAGGAAGTAAGACGAGAGAGAATGACGAGATTAAGATACTGGAGTGACGAATGGAACTGAACAAACAACAGTGAGGACTGTGCACACTGGCAACACTCAATTCAAAAACAGTGAAATATTCTCATGATTTTATACCCCATCACAAAACCTTTATGGATTTGAACAAATATGAATAAAAAACAGCATCCGTCTCAGTGAAGGAAAGCTGGAGCTGGATCAGAAAACTACAGTCCATATGCATTTCAAATAATCTCTAAACCAGCGAGATTTACACTTCTCTGCATGACTTCAGTTCTGATCTAATCAACCTAATCATTACTGTTAATCTAAAAGGCAACATCACAGCACTGACGCTCTGCACTGAATTAAAAACCTTGTTTGAATACTTACAGTATTTCTGTGAGGAGAAGTCAGTGTTGACAGTGTTCACACAACACCATAAACACACCACAAGTATTCCATTAACTATAAATGTTTGAATATTAACTTTTTAATTTATTGAAATTTAACTGGGCAATGTCAGCAGGTTTTTATGAGTGAATGGCATTCAAGAAAAACTTTTTGTTCTGCACACTTTGTACATGTTCACTGTCATAAATAAACACTGATAATAATGACAAACTGTAGTTGAAGTAGTTTAAGCAGAGACAAGTTTAAGGAGTTTTAACTAGCTGCATATTTTATGGCACAGAAAAAGCTTTAGACAGTCAAAGGGCTGGGCAGTCATGAGTGTCATCCTTGCTGGAGGAAAAAGGTTGTGTCTTAAAAAGTGGAATTGACAAACAGGCTGCAGCTGAACAATGTACTGTAAGCATTACACTGACACAGAAGACTGACGTTTAAGATTCAGCCACATAGTTAAAACTTTGACATTTTCACACTACTTTTGTTGTTGACTCTAATCATCATATCTCAGTCAGACCAAAACTGATACAAGTAAAGTAAGCTTAGAGTTAATATTTACAAAATTGGTTCATGAGTAGTTTAGTTACAATCACCACAGACTGGAGTGGTGTCTACGCTGACGCAGTGATGTTCCGATGTTGCCTGTTCCACTTGGTATAGTTGTTTGACAGACACATTTAAGAACAAATTTGCAGGTTCTGCTATGTATCCACCAATTTCTGTAACTTTTCCGCCACCAACAATCTGACATTTACACCCACTTCACACATTGGTCAGCAGGTGAGAAGCAGGTTTTGAGCTTCTCCCCTAAGCTTCGAATGTGGCCGCCATAAATACTTTCAATATCCAACTGGGCTACATGATGCACATTTTTTTGTTTTGTGTTATAAAAACACAGCTCTGAGACCAGGAAAGTGGAACACATAATTCAAGTTCTCAGACCTTTGCAATAGCTTCCTGTGTGTCACAGTTGTTTTTAAAACAATACTTTTGCTTTGTACAGCACAGAAGGGCTAAGGGACAAAATTGCATTATTTGATCTGCTGCTGTGTTTTAACAGTTCAGACCTCTCAGTTCACCAGGGAAAGGTTTGCTTACTTTACCCAAGGTCAAAACTCATGAAACTCATATCTGCAACTCCTGAGATCTAGCTCCAACTCTCAGTTAAATTTAGGCTTAAAACTACGTCCGATGGTTCTGCCTGAAATTAAACTTCTGTTGATGTGGACTGTAGCTGCACTATATTTCTTATTCCCATGTTTAATCTGACGCATACCATTTTAGCCTATTTAGCATTTAGTGTCACGGCAAGCACTTGCTTGCTGTTGAAGGGTGCTATAGAAATAAACTTGCTTTGCCTTGCATTGCTGCAGGTGCAGCTCGTGTAAGAACACAAGCTGAATCTTATGTATATCATCATCATCATCATCAGTGAGCATCCTGTGTACTTCCTTCCAAACCATCCTTTTAACCCCTGCATGGCTATAACGCAACACACCAGAGCCAATATGCATTCATGAAATACCTTATATATACACCCTACCATTCAAAAGTTTGGGGTCACTTAGAAATGTCCTTACTTTTGAAAAAAAAGCACTGTTTTTTTCAA
>NW_023340257.1:8764577-8764739 GCF_004916995.1 Morone saxatilis | reverse complement strand
GTGAAATTTCTTCAGATTACCTCAACAAATTGACAGCTAGAATGCCAAAGGTCTGCAAGGCTGTAATTGCTGCAAATGGAGAATTCTTTGACGAAAGCAAAGTTTGAAGGACAAAATTATTATTTCAAATAAAAATCATTATTTCTAACCTCGTCAATGTCT
>NW_023340257.1:8751051-8764433 GCF_004916995.1 Morone saxatilis | reverse complement strand
TGTGTGTGTATATATATAAATAAATAAATAAATATAACACAACAATGCTGATATTGATAAAAAATACATATGTGCAAGGACATGGGATACAACTTTAAATAACAAAACCTGCTTTTTCTGCTTCATCAATAATTAAATGCTGATAAACATGAAGACCTGGATTATTTATGTCACTCCCACGCTGCTTGAAGCCTGTAGAATTTCTTATATACTACATGCAGCTAGTAACAGCAGGAGATTGAGGCGGAGCCAAGTCGTCCTAATGCTACGGTATGGTATTAAGATGAGGAGCGCTTCCTAGAACAGTCCACGGTACACCCTGAGGGGGAGCAGGGCTGTACTCATGACGTGCTGGATAATGACAGCATTTCACACTCAGGGGTGTTGTTGGGGTTATGCACTCGTGCCTCTGGAGAGATGGTGTCTTCCACAAAGATAACACATTGATGGAGTGAGTAAGGAACCTGTTCCTGTCTGCCATCTGTTACAAGTAACTCTTAGGATATAGCAAAGACAGAAGAGAAATAACTACCAGATATTCAATTTTTCACCTCAAAGAACTGTCATAGACTGTGAAAAACATGACATTGTTTCCCAGAAATGGTGAAAGTGGGTCACGTCCGATCAATTTTCCCATGACTCATTAGAAGAATACAATAAAGCAAGCAGAAGGTTTAACTTAAATTGGTGTACTATAAAAATGCTACGAATGGGAAAAAATTGCTGTCCTTAAATGCAACTCAGTAATGGTTCTAAGCTCAGCTCATCTTAAGGTATCAGGGACAACGCCAAACTGTCAGGTAAAATAACAATCAAACGACAACAATCATGAATACATTAATAAAAAAAAGAAAAAAAAAGTTGTATGTTTGTAATACTACGAAGAGTCCTCCACATAAGTAAATTCATTGAAACATAAATGAAACTGATCAAGTAAGTTTGCAAGATTTTGTAGAGCTTGATTGAAATCTTTTGTTCCTTCTCACGTTATGCCTCTTCTTGATTTTAATGTACTTTTATGTAATCAACTGAAAACACTGGATAATCCTTCCAAACACTTTTTGTCTAGCTTTTTTATTAACTACTACCCATCCAATCTGCATATGCTCATTTACCACGCTTCAATGAGGAAGGGGCTTTGCTTTATTGGCCCTTTGACCTTTGTCTACGGCCACCATCACATGCATCCAGAAGGAAGAAACCTATTGATTTTGTAAACCCCTCAAACTTTTCACTAGTACTGCTGTCAAGCCAACCTTTTAAGCTTCAAATGGCCGTGCAGTATCTAATGAGCCCTTCGTTTAAACACACAATATTGTATTGTGTTGCTCAAAATTTGACTTGATTCTGTCCACTGCTGTTAACAAGTGTAACAATATTTTCCATTAATTGTCAGTTTAGCAGCTCGTTTATGAACTTTTCACTTCAATCAGCTTTTGTCTGTCGTTTGATTTAAATTCATTTAGAGCTTTCTTCAAGGATGTTGTTTCCCTACTACTCTGAAGTAAACCAAGTCACCCAATTTTGACTACAAAACAGCCTCATGAGTCATCAAAAAAACAAAAAACAAACATGCTACATCACTAGACTGGAATAAAATGCGGGGGATGCAGATTTTTGTTCAATTAGTACAGGAAAACGACAACAGTTTGACAAAGCGATAAGACTCATAAGAGAACTTTTTCGTCAACTCATCCACATACAAGTACACAGACAGGATGAATTTTTGTTTCTCTGGGGCCAATGGTGCTACATTTAATATATAAAGAAAATGTATGCTGTATTTCAGATTTAACACAAGAAACTCTACAAATCCATCACTGCAACTGCCTCTAGGTCTTGCTGATGCACAAGCATCAACCCCTGAAGGTGAAAAGAAACCTCAAGCTAAAGAGCAACAACTAAATATTAAATCTCCAAAAATACGGGACTCTCTTTGAGTTAGTGGTACAACCATTAGTGCAGGTAGCAGGAGTCCTGAAGCAGCATGGAGGTATTAGGGGAAGATGTGGGGAGAAGAGGGGAATGGGGAGAGGTGAGTAGGGTGGGCCCATACCAACCTGCTCTCACTGCCTTGCTCTTTCTTCTCTCGGACCTTCAGCCACTTCCGCAACAGGAAACGCTTGCGTCGTGGAGAGGCGCTGGGAGTGGAGCATCTCGACCAGGAAGATGGGGCGTCTTCGTCACTGGATGGCGTGATCTCAATGGAGGGCAGCTGAAGGTACTCCTTGGAGCCAGAGCGCGATCTGGTCGTGAGGTGACCGACAGCTAGCCGCCCCCTATCGATCTCCTTCTCGCTGGGCACGTTCCTCATGCGGCGCATCTTGAAGCGCTTGCGGCGGAGCGTCGGGGTTGAGGAGCTGGATCGCATGGAGCCATCTGACACGATGTTGCTCCCTCCGTCGGAGTATGCAGGGACGTCGTTTGGGACGCTCACCTGGAGCGAAGGGGGTCTAAGAGTGTCGCTCATGGTCCTGACTATCTTTCTAAAATGCAAAAACAACCCCGTAAAGCACTTTTGTTTTAGATCCCTGGTTAAAAGAATTGCAAATTCTGTAGTTCTGCAGCTTGACGAGCTATTAGCTGAAGAAAAGGTGAGGTTTAGTGCTGAAGAGATGAGGCACAATTTAGATTCCTTGTACAATCTTTGGTGGCCTCTGTTTTTTTTTTTCTGTAAAACCCTCTCCATGTGCCAGGCAATGGACTGAAAGACTGGCTAGTAAGTCCTGATAGCAGATATCTTAAGTCCTTCTGCTGCTCCTCAGCTGTTGGTTGATATGCATCAGTTCAGTGGCTGGCTGACAGACTGTGAAGAGCAGTCTTGTGGCAGTAAACTCAGTCTCTCAGGCTGGGGAAGAGAGGGCTGGATTAGATAACAAAGGGGGCTTCTGTTCTGAGAGCAGCAGATGAAACATGTATAAGGCCTGTCAGGGAGTGTAACACAACTCCTTTGCTGGTCCTCCCCAGGGACTGGCAGGCCAGGTTACACACACACACACTCGCTTACACTTTGGCTAGGCTACTGCCAGAGCTGCCAAAGCGGTTACCTTAGCTGCTGTTGCTAATGCTAAAGAGGAAGGCACCAACTGTCAGCCCTTGAATATTGATGCTGATGTTGTGAAAAGGCTGGGAGGTTGTTTGTTGTCACTTTGTGCTCATTTTGAAGTTGCTGCAGCAGAGGAAGACCCTGGTTGTGCCCCTACCGGAGAGTGAGGTCCGTCTTGTGCCAGTCAGTGTGTCGCTGTCTCCACGTAGTTAATGCCTACAGGTTAGAGGGAGGTGATAGGACTGCAAGGTACAGGCAAGACCGAGGGTGATGATGACCAAGTTAAGATAATAATAAAAAAAAGCAGGCATAGTGAACACGAACACACACAGGCAGATACCATGATCAATCACAGGAAACAGGCAGCACTTCTGATGAGATGCACAAACACACTCACACACGGCCAAATTCTGACCTACTAAACATACAGTGCCTATCCACCACCATGCACCAGCCCAAATTTATCAATCCCTAATGCCTCTCTTCCCTAAAAACGTTAAGTGTATCACATACCTTTAAATGTTCTGTCAATTTCCTCAAACAAGAGAGATAACACACAGCCTCTGTAGATCACTGCCTCTGTACACAATAGACGTGTGGCTTACTGCAAAGGGCAACCACAAAAATGACAAGTGCACACCACAGTGGGGACATCTACTTACAAATCTGAAAACAAAAGAACCCTCTCACCAAATATTTGACTTTGATAGACAGCCTGTCCAATGATAAACCCTTGAGTTTTGCTGAAGACCACACCTGTCAGGTACAACTGTCAAATAAAAACAGGGTATGGTAGAAACCATCACAAAACAAACAGTCAGAGTTGAGCGGGGGCCCCCGTGGGTGATCTGGATCAAAATAATGCAGACACAAAGTCAGTAGTGAACACAACCATCTGCGTTCTTCTCATAGCCTAGGACATTAGCATCACTGGAATAATTGCTCTGCACATATGGCTTTCTCAGCTGGGCATCTATAAGGTAAGAAACAAATAACTGGGGGGGGGGCTGTTATGTTCCTCCTGAGGTAGAAAAGAGAGCATAGATTGTTTGCACAGAAATATTAACAGCCTAGCAATACCATTTATTTACTCCTAATAATAATTTTAATTAATTAATTCCACAATTAAGTGAATCAAATATAGCTAGACTGTGTGGTGAGTTAGATGAGAAATGTGGAAGAGACGTAAAGGTATAATTGCTTGGGAATCTGAACAAATGTGTTCTCTACTGTAAATCTAAGCTTTGTTGCTGCTCTGACTCAGAGAAGAAAATAACCATGCAGTAATCTAGCCTAGAGGAAGAAAAAGGCATGAAAAAGCCTTTTCTTAAATGGGACAAGTAAAAAGCCTGATCTCAGAGCTGATTAAGCAAACTTTAGAGAACTGGGATTTGACAACAGCAATACAGAAGATAATGTGAGGCCAAGACAAAATTTACTCCAAGCTTTCTGGCAGAGGGGTTTTTAAAAGGTGCAGCCAAGCAGCTTAAGTGATTATAAAATTCCTATCTTGCACCCTGAAACTTTAAAAATAGATTTTAAGAACTGCTGAAATATAATAAGACAAAGATAACTTTCATCACCGTCTGTGCGCAGAAGTAATAACATTAAGAGCCATTTATTTTTGTCAGTCATATGATGTAATACAACATTTAACCTTTAATCGACAACTAAAACGTATGGTTATGTCAACACATGATGTGTCTTTGACTGTGAACAGAAATGCAGAATATGACTAAGAATGAGAGTTGAGTCACTTAAAGTTTCGAATATACACAAAAAATATCTATTTATATTTTTCTATTTTAAAAGCAGGATGTTAACCATTAAAACTGTGACACACTGCGTCAAAGGTTGCACTGAGGTCAATGAGCGCCAACACAGATCACTGATCTGCAGCCATCAAAATATCAGTGGAGACATGGAGCACTGCAGGCTCAGTGCTATGGTATTGAAAGCAGCATGACTGACAGTGCTTGCCTACTTCTAAAGCTTGTGAGTAGATACATTTTTCAGTAACTCAGTAAAAATAAATAAAAGGTCATTTAGAGATAGACCTATATTTATCCAAGACCCAGTAATAATTGTGTACTGGTCAGATGATTAGAATTATACAATACCAATGAGGGGCAGATTATTTCTTTTTCCACAGCTCATTTTGAGCTATTAAAGACAAAACTGTGAATTCAAACATTGCTATCAGTGTTTTAGAGACAGCCAAACAAATATTGATGGGGACCCTTTGGATTCGCCACAAAGTCATTCTCAAATATTTGACTTAATGCTATTTGACTGTTTAAAGGTCAATGCTGCAAGGTAGGAATACCGTGCACTTTGCTATTAAAAATTCCCCTTCTTGTTTTCAAACACTAATATAAAATCAACCCATATTGGTCAGGCTCTTTAAATGATTAAGATAGAATAGATAAGCCATAGACGATAATGAACTATTAATTTGTTCCACTTGCATTATTAAATCATCATGCACTCATTGTTTGATATTTATCATGATAGGAGTTCTCAAATTCACGTTAAGATGGAAGTTGTAAACAAAAAAGAAGCAACTACTGACAGACAAAATATAATTTATGCACGTACCCATCATAGCACTGTTCATGTTCCAATAAAACATGCACAATGTAGACCTAAGCAAATATACAACGACTCACACACACACTCTCACACAACACACACTCTGTCCTGGAGGCTGAGTGTGGAAGTGGGAGAACATCGTGCATTAATCATGGCGAGACAACGTTTCTCGTTACAGTTTCACACGTTCTAGTAGCCTCGGGTCGTCCTATGGCATCTCCGGGCTCAACTCAGGTGAACAGCTGATGTCATGGTTGAGCATGGCTGAGAATGTAGTTAACGAGTGCTGTTTTAAGCCACTGCCATGATTTGTATGCGTTTCAGAGGCATATATTAGAAATGAGGAACACTGTGAAACACTGCTCTCTAGCTGGAAAGTGTGTTGATACACCTGTGCAGTGTAAGTACACTGTACAATACAACAATATTAAAAAATAGAGTGCACAGCAGGAAGGACCCTAATGGTCTAGCCATCTTGTGTCTCTGTGCCTTGTGCACTTTGCCATGCATACGTTAGTGGAGTAAACAGATGGACCTACCACGGAGAGGCTTTGCTGTTACAGCTGAGACAGCGAGCACAGTTTTCCATCACCATGATGGCCGCACAGCAAAGAACAACCATGTGATTGCTTGCCTTTCACGCGCCATTACTGACCATCAAAGTTTAGCTCTATTGTTCCCTGCTTCTCTATTCTTAGCACTGTGTCCCTGTCAACACAATGTCAAAGAGCGTGGGCAGATTACAGAGGCACGCTAATGGTGATTAAACTAACACTCATGAAAATACATGCTGCATAAAGTGCTCTGATTAGTCAAATGAATTCTTTACAAAGGCACAAAACATAGAGCATCTGAGGACGGGGAAATCTCTGGATAAAGTATGAAAAGAGCTATAACAATGGAGAGGTTGCTGTAACAATCTTTACCAATCCTGAATCTACCTGTATGGACCATAATAAAGGTCTGGATGCTGTAAAAATGTACCTATGCACTAAGGCTGCATGATATGGTAAAATTATATTTTTTGATTATTTTAACACTGTAAATACAATATGATTAATGCTGGAAATGATCATGTTGCATCGCAATTTAAAGCTCCCTGAAAACATGATTTGTGAAATTTTGGGGGGTCTAAAATATTGACATGCTATTATTGCTATGCATTTCTTTTTTTTTTTATATATATTTTTTTTAAATCTTCATCATCATGGATCCTGCATAGATTTAGACAATTATTGATGTATGATTCATGAATGAGGGCGTTTCATCACCATTCCTGCCATCACCATCCAAACATGGTGGCACAATATCATAGAACTTCAATCACATTAACTCAAAAGTTCAGTCTGCGTGCCAAATCACCATTATTCCCCAAAAAGCATTGAGCTCCCCTGAGAGCCATGGTATAGTAGTATAGCACGCAGATTATAATGCCGTTTTGACACACATTTGTGACTCTCCTCTCACTCGACCATATTACGATTAATAGTGCAGCCTAACTGCACACATGCTACCATAGTTTCATAGTAAAGGTATGAAGCCAAAACACATGTGAAAACCATTTATTTAAAATGAAACGAGAGTGCATCTTCAGTCATTTATTGTATTCTCCCTGGCAGGTAAACCATTATGTGGAGAGATGGAGGAAGTAATGGACATAGAGCTGCTGGTTGGCCGAATCGGAGGTTTAGCATTGGCATCCCTGCAACAGTCAGGAAATCTATGACCAAGAACAGACGGACAGGAAGTGCCAAAGAGTCCAGAAGTACACCCTCATTATGCATTCAAGATTCAACTTTTTATACCAACAAGAGCAGTTTTGAAACGTGTCTTTGGTGTTAACAATTACATTAACTATGTTAGTCACAAATAATGGTATTAATCTTACTTGAAATTTCATGTGTATGAAGTAATACGGCCTTATCTAACAAACACACTATTTTCAAAGGGAACGAACAAAAGAAGGAAGACAAATAAGATGAAATAATATTTTCACATAAAATATTTATACTCTGCCTCTGCGTAATGACTTTCTCACAGGCATGATGCTATTGATGTCCCACGATGTGGAGTCCATACTAATATCCCGCTCCCCATACCTAAACTTATCAGTTTACTCATTCATGTCGGAGTGCATCATGCAACACAACAGGGTTCTAGTGAGTTATTATTGTGGAGCTAGAAGGGTGATGGGAAAATATTACACGCACTGTGAAGCTATGATGAGATTATAAACCCTGCTCACGTAACAGGCTGTACTCCATCTTACCTTTCCCCTTTCCTGTGATAATCTACTGTGTAAATCTAACCAGAGTCACACTTGCATCGGATTGTACGCCGACTCGCGGTAAAGACTGAAGGAACATACTGTACTGCAAATGACTGCATTCAAAACAGACTACTTTCTATCTTAGTGGAGCCCAACTACACTGCTGCGCCGTTTACCAGCCAGTTGACTGTAAAACGGTGTCGTTGTAAATTAGTCACACTCATCATTTATTACTTACATAAAAGTTACATAAACAGCAACAAAGCAGCAAGGCATATTAAAAGACTATCCCCCAAGGCTTCCTAAAAAAAAAAAAAAAAACCTGAGGGGTTTTCATTAGACTTCCTGTACAAGCTTTAACATACTTCAATAGTATTAGGTACGATGATGTTCCCAAAGTGCATCCTTCTTAATCAGAGCTGGCAGGCAATCCTATGTCATGCAGTTGTCATCATAAAAAGGGCTGCCTCCTCCTTCTCTTTGGTCCGTGCCTATAGAGACTTGCAGTACTGATCAAAACCAGAGCTTTCATCTCTTATTTACACCCTGCCTTCTAAAAATAGCCTTGTTATGAGAACGGGCACAGCTCTTTAGTGAAGTATAACACTGTATGTGCTATTAGGTATGGGGGGCTATAGTGAAGACCCATTTTGGCTGAACCTGCGTCACACCTATAATAAAAACGAACCCCTAAAATAGCCTGTACTTTGTTTAAATAAGTAATAGGGAATAATATAGTTAGAAATAACTTGGAAAACACGATATCCATAAAGACATATATCCATAAATACTCTAAACCAAAAAGTAAGTCACTGATTTACTGTGAAACTGAATCAAACTGGTTTCAGTTCCAGAGTGCATAAAGTCTGGATTCTGCATGCAAAGCACCAAACACGCAGCCAGATCACGGTTCTGGATGGGGTTTTAACCTATGTGGCAGCAAGATTAGTCAGAATTAGGTCTAATTGGTTCTATTAGATTTCAGTTTTAAGACAGTAATTAGAAGCCATTAAGTGATGGTGGTTAATGAAGTGGTGACAAGATATTTAGTTCAATCTGTCATGCTATACTGCCGCTCACATTTGGTGTTGCTAATATGAGTGATGTGTTTATGAGGCTGTAGGGTTCCATCTGGCACAGACGCTGCACTAATCTTGTACAAGAGCTGCTAAAAATTGTGATGATATCTGGGGGGTCTGAACACGTCAAACCTAAAATTAATTGGCAGGTTCTTCTTGTGGTTTAGAAGATGCTCCTAATTACCTCCTTTTCAGACTTTAAGGTAGCATACAGCCAACATTGTCCACTGGAACTGAATATGAAACAAAAATCAGCAGGTGCTGTCACTTTTGGAGCTCCACCAGATACAAAAATCTCCTCCCATCTGAGGATGTGAAACTGTGCCAATTTCCAGATCCCTGCTCACAACTCATCTTCACAGCTCAAACTTCAGACAACCCACTAATTAACTGCTTTTTTATGAAGGAATTAATGTATCTACTTGCTCCTTGTCAGGTATTCCAACTGATCGCTGAAAGCCTGTTAAGAGCCTCTTTGCTATAATGTGGCGTAATGAAAATTTAGGGAAGTACAGTGGCCTCTTTCTCAGTCACAGTCAACATCATCTTAAAAAAAAATCAATACCCAGGAAATCATACACACAATGGTTCGGAAGGAAAACAAACTGCCCACAAAACCTACATATTCTCTAGAAGTGATGTACTGACACAAAAACAAAACTCTCATAACCACAGCACAGTCATTTAAATAGTTCTTACTATTAACACCATATCCAGTTCATATGGGGAAAAACCCACCTCTCCTCAGCTTGTACATGCCCAATGAAACCACATATTTAAGCAGTCTGAACCATTTATTTGCAGCCCTGAAAAATACATAGCCCTGTGCAGGCCTAGATAATTTTATCAGGGTCACCAAAATGAAGCCTGAAAAGACAGGACAATAGTCAATGCAACAATATTCAGCGAGTGCTAACAATGGGATTGTATGTCCAAAATAAACAAACACAAAATCCCTAAAATCACCCTGAAGAATCTCATCCTTGAACATATATATGTTTTATATATATATAAAACGACTTTACTTATGGAACCACTGAGGTAGAGACAACTGCAAGCAACAGCACTGTCTGTTCACCAACTGTCATTTCCTGTGGGGTTAAGAGGCATTTTCCCAGGCCTGACAGCCACAAACAGCTGAGAGAAGAGGGGCTGTCGGAAAATAGGAGACTGTGAGATGCATTCAAAATCACTCTTATTCAGAGTGAAAGAGAGAGATGGCCGCAGCAACAGCCACAAACCGAATACTCTCATGTTGGCATGATGTTTTGCTGCGAGTGGGCTTCAGGCCTTTCCTCAGTAACAAAATCTCCACAACAGTAACACATTCATGCGTTTGCAAAGATGTGCAAAGGTGCAATTCCACTGTGTTGGTTAAAAAAAATAGCTCTAACACCTACCGTAACTGTAAACAGTGTTTTAACTGTGCTATTGTGTACTATAAATTAGTTGGTAGTTGAAAGGTTTACATTTTTTGTGCTAAGCTACGATAAACAAATCTTAAGGCTGTGAGCTGGACATCGAAAAGAAATTGAGTTTGGTAAAAATTGCAGTGGAAGTGTATTTTCTGAAAGTGACAGCAAAGTGTTGACCTGTCCCTTTAATATTTTCTTTTAACTTTGAATGTCACATGTTCATACCAAGCCCCCAGGAAGGGCGGCAGACTTTGAAGCCAATTTGAAATAGTGGCCGAACCGTGTAATGACAGCAATAGCGTTTATCATGTGACGCACACTGACCAAAAATGACTTTTTCCCATAAGCTTACATTATGAAAGAAGCAACTGTATACTGTAAAAAAGTGGATCTTTGTTAAATTGAAAAATTTGGAAAGCCTAGAAGAGCTGCACGGTTTAATCATTTTATCCCCATTTAAGTTAGCCGAAGTCTAAACCAGAAATTAGCGGCTTGGCTGCACACGGCCGGCAGAAGTCTCTAATGCGCTTGTTCTATGGGCCCCACAAAGTTGGAAAATATGCAAAAATCCAAGTAATTTTATACATGGAAATGAAACTTCATGTGGTACTGAGCAGCTTATGAATGAATGGACCCGTGCCTCCAATGCTATACTCAGTCTTTCCTTAATGGATCCATGGTTTATACTGAGAATAGACCAATTAAAGGATCTGATGTTAGTATTTTTTCAATTATTGGTCTTGTAATGGTTATGTTGGTATATTATTGTTTATAAAAGAAATTCATTTAAAAATGCGCTACACTGGTGAGGACGCAGCCACCTCTCTCTGAGTAATAGTAGAGTAATATATATATATATACATTTATTGTCTTTAATTGATAGTGACAGCTGAAGATAGACAGGAAAGCGGGGTAGAGAGAGGGGATGACACGCAGCAAAGGGCTGCAGGACGGACTCGAACTCTATGCCGCTGCAGTAAGGACTCCGTACATGGTCGCCAGCTCTACCAGGTGAGCTAACCGGGCGCCCGAGTAATATATTTTTTTAAGATAACATTTAAAGGTTCTCAGTGTAAAAATACTACAAAAGTACTGACATAAAAATAAATACACTTTTCACACTAGTATCAATAGTGCAGAATGGCCCATTTTTGAATAATAATGGATTTTATAATGATTATTTTAACTCTTCATTCATCATAATTTATTAGTTGATTTACATTAGTTTTAATAATATGAATCTGCAAAATAAAAGTAACTAAAGCCATACATGTAGTGGAGTAAGAAGTACAAAGTAGCATAAAATGGAAACACTGCACAACAACATTTGACAGATTTTTTTTTTCTGCACACGGTTCCAACCGGTTATCAGTTTCCTTCATTACTAATAACTAGTATCTATATCGGCCCAATAAAACCCATATTGGTCGATCCAGTTTAAATTCAGGTTATCATGCATAAATAAATAAATATTTAAATAAAATGGCACCTGCAAAGACACAAACAGACACACACAGAACTGAACAAGATCCCGCTGTGACACATGGGGATATACTGCAGATTCAGCTTGAGCCTCTCTGAAGAGTTTTTCTCAACATATGTCGTGCTGCATGTGCAGAACACCACAGACACGTCCTCTCAAACAGCTGGGCAGCAGTCTCATTATAAAACCTACCAACCAAGGATCGGAGTCTGTAACAGTCACCACCACACATAAGACGTCTGTGACTTGAACGGTAGAGGTAGTTATAGTAGTATTTAACAATCATTTCACATGAGTTATAATAGTAACAGCTTCTGAAACAGAGCCCGTTTTGACAACCCGCGTCCTTTTGGCCTGTGACTCCTTAACAAAACTAACTCTGTCTGCTTCGACGTAAACTTCACACTTTAAAGGTAAATACAAACATAGTGGCGACGTACACAGGTCAGGAACAAATATGGCAGTCTGTGCTCATATTAGGAGCAAAAACATTAAATTGTGTGCACTTCCACAAACCTTTTTACTGAGCACGGCACAACCAAGTGACTGCTGCGACCAGTGTCAAGGTTGAGACTTGTAAGCTGTAGTTTGACAGGCTGGCAACATGTTAGTTACGACCTACTATGTATGTTCACACAGGAAGAACATGCATTCCTGTTTAGTACTGTGTTGTTTGTAAGTGAAGCTTCAAGAGTGAAATGGGAGGAAACGCGTTACGAGGATTCATATATAGAACTTATAAGAACAAATAAATAAAATGCAAATAAAGGAAACGTGAAACAACATGAAACAAGAAAATTGAAAATACACATCAGATGCAAGCTGTGGTCTGATCTAGATGGTTTCAGGAGGTAAGACGTGCAGACAGGAGAACCCAGAAGTTTCTTCATCTTTAGGACAGTCTGAATTAAAAGGCACTGGGGACCCTTGGATGACCCAGGACCACACACACACACATCATCATGTAGACCTCTGTACAGTCATAAATAGATAGTTTACTCTGAACAGAGTAAAGATCAGTGATGCACACACAGCAGCATGTCTCAGGCAGGCAGCAGGAACTTGAGACAGAGCAAGTGCATCAGAGCTCACAACGATGCAGGAAATTACAGCCTACATTCTGACATACTCTAGTTTGTGCAGGGGGATACACAGTTAGCTCGGTGCCCTGCTGTTCATCAATGCGCAATGTAGCTGTACCCTGTCCACATACACAAACTGTCAATCTATGTCGCGCCGTAGGTTTCCATCCGTGCGTTTAAGCGCCTGCGTTATCGATTAAACTGTTCGTTCCGGGTTGTGCGTTTTATACAACATCGACATCGACAGAGCAACTAGTGTTAGATCCAACACGGCAGTAACAGCTCAAACAACCCCGCTAAAAGTCCTACATGTTTCATCAGTGTCTGAGTTGTTTTTTTTTTTTTTACCTTCGGTTCGACCTCGCCAACTTCCAGAAACTTGTCCGTCCACCTTTAAGCTCTCTCTCTCTCTCTCT
>NW_023340257.1:8750473-8751008 GCF_004916995.1 Morone saxatilis | reverse complement strand
ACACACACACACACAGAGGCAGCAGGGTTTCACAGACGCCACTCATCCATGCTGACAGGTAGCTTTAGAGAACCCGAGTGAAGTCTGCTGCTTTGTTTTGGCGGAACTCAAAATCAGTGCATCTCGGAGGCGGAGACCCGCAGCCCGTTACTTCACGGATGAGAGCCGCAGAGAGCAGACCACTGAGCGGTGACCTATCAGTGTCTGACCGAACACCGCCAATGACCTCCCTTCTTTTAACCTGTTAGTGGCCCGAGTGCTACCCCCTGAGATCCACCTGCTTTTTCATTTTTGATTTATATAACGTTATTATTCATGCCATGTAGTGTCTGTGGATCAGGGTGCCTTTAAATGTCTTATTATAGAAATGTGTGCAGTGTGCAGAAAAATGGGTAAACACACAACACAATTCATCAGAAAAGCATTGATAAGGTATGCATAAAAACCATTGATTAGATATTTCTATTATTCAGTTAACATTATGTCAGGTTTGATGTGTGGTCTACTCTAAAATGACTACAGGGTCCTATTTTTT
>NW_023340257.1:8746123-8750444 GCF_004916995.1 Morone saxatilis | reverse complement strand
TTTTTTACATACTATCTCTGGCAATGTGCACTATTATTGGCCTAATGAAAGTGATATTAGACATTAATTGAATCTCCAGTGCCTGTAAAAAGTAGAGAAGTTTTTGTTTTAGTGTTTTACAAAATCGAATCAAATAAGATTGAATGTGTTTTAACACTGATCAATCCAAAAAAGACTCTTTAATGGCAAAGTAAGTAAGTAAGTAACATCTCTACAAATTAACATGAAATACAAAATCTTCACCATTATAATAGGACACACTGAAATCATCACTGTTGCAGATAACTAATAGAAGTCATCATTAGTTCATCACCTAGTGTGTGTGGTCAAGGGTTTTTTGATCGATTACAGTATATGTGAAACCTTTGGTGAGTCAGTAGTGTTACAAAACCTCCACCTTGAAGCCAAAAGAACGCTCCAAGCAACTCTACTACAAGGTGATGTAAAACATAAAAACTTCTAAGAGGGGTGAATACTTTTCATAAGCACTCTACAATAGATGGGAATGAAAGAAACACATTCATATAATAAAGTACTACAACATACTGAGTGTTACAGTATGTTTCATGTTCATATGTGCACCTCAGTAAACACAAATAAGCCACACTACTCCAGTATGTGTAATATATCGTTGACATTGTTTAGGAATATGACGTGCAGACTGAAATGTGTAAGTACGAACTGTAAATGGAGAATTTACTAATCTTGAAAATCACTTTGTTTGTTTTTTTGTAAGCAAATGCTTCTACTTGTTCAATCAAGAGTTATATCCAGCCCTATATGATGACTAACACTAAGTTTATAATTATTGACATAACACAGAAATTGAAGAAAGTAAGGACAGCAAACAAGTTAAACAGGTAAGTATCACAAGGGTTTAGAGTGAGTAACACTGGACGTAAAACAGTGGCATAGTGTGTGTATGTTGTAGTGTCTGAATGCATCAGCTACAAAGAGAAAGGCCAAGAAACACACCAGCAGGGAGCACACTCAGATTTTTACCTGAAAACCACCAGACTTTCTAAAAATCAAAAGGACTGTGTTTTTCATTATGCTTTTACATTTTCTTTCTGCTGCCATTGTAAAGAATTAACAACCTTCTAATACAGGTGGACATCAATAGACAGTGAAAACATGTCCAGCAGGATTTCTGTAAGCTGCAGTATCCAGACCAGATGTTTCCTCCACCTGTGCATGTCCACATGTTCCTTTCATGTTCTGTGTGAAATTTCCAAACCAACAGAGAGATCCAAAATTAATTTGAACATCTTTAGCGCAGTCAAGCTGACCTTCATCAGCAACTGAGCAGTTTTAAAAGATGGCACAAAGAAGGATGATTACAGCCTGCAGTGACTAGTTATGTCACAGAGCACGAAGCCTGGACTTCTTCTGCCTCTTTGGGAACAAAGGGTTAAAGGTTACAGACAGACAATGTGGGCTGTCTGTCTGTCAGTGTGTGATTGAAATGTGTGTGTTTGTGTATTTCCAACCTTCCCTCTCTGAGTGTGACTTTGTCTGCGGCCTTGTGCATGGAGCATGCACAACGCTGCTCTCTGGCAGAAACAACTCGCTTCTTGGATTCTATGGACAGCTTGAACAATGTCTCTATTGATGAGAAAGTGACAGAAAGAAAGAAAGAGAGAGAGAGAAAGGCAGACAGTCCGACAGATGAGACGGAGACAGATCTGCAGTTATTATCTGATTACAATCAACAACATTCACTGTCACAAAGACTTCTTACGAGAGAAATAAGGCTTCTGGGGAGGCCGACTGAATCTTCCACAGCTGAAATCTCTCAGTTAACTTTTGAGATACATTTTGATCTGACATTTCTATTTGCTGACAGAGGTTTGAATCAAACCACAAATGGCCTGGGATTTCCATTGCAGTGCTATTTTATTATGCAGATTAATTCAACATATTATGCAGTCCATCTACATAAAGGTCCAGTGTGTAACAGGAGGATGTATTTGCAGAAACTGAATGTAGTATTTATAGGTGTATTTTCATTAGTGTATAATCGCTTAAAAATACGAATTGTGTTTTTGTTACTTTAGAATGAGTCGTTTTTAACTACACAGGGAGCGGGTCACCTTCCCTGGTTTCCGCCATGTTGACCTGCTATGTTCTAGATAGGGAGCGGCCATAGTTACCTACACTGCAACATGGCACTCCTATAACATGACAACTCCCGTTTCTCATCAGAAACCTGGCTTTGTATTAACTTCCATTAGTCTGCTCTTCTCAGGCTGCATAATGGGTTAAAAGCATTCTCTTTGATCCATACATCAAACAACTGTGGAGCAAACCTGAGTCTCTCCTCAGTCTCTAAAACACAAGAGAAAACTTGCTTAATATTAATATACAGTGCATGGAATTTTACATACAACATATTCTTGGATGAAACTAACTGCGTTCTACGTTTAAAGACGGACAAAGCATGAAACTTACTAAACTAAATTGCTGCACTGGTACAGTTAACAAAGTTTCACACTTGCATGAAGGCTGTTACAACTATTGGTACAGACACTTGAGGGGAATAAGATAAAGATAGATTTGATATTTGCACCAAACGAATTGAATATTTGACCTAAGCTTATATACGGTAAATAGGGCACTAGTGATTTTTAGCATTTAGGTTATTTATAAACTGATAATAGGAAAGATGAAAGTCTGTTCAGAGACACATGACATCTTACATTGATTTTTCTTTTAGTGTCCATCTATAGGATGAATTAACCTGAAGCTAGCCACAAACCCATTGATGCAGCTCAAAATACGACTACACTGAGATCTCCAAGGTGTGTGAATAATTGGTATATAAAGCTTTAGAGAAACAATTAAAGTATTTATAGTATAGTGTATAATTAAAGTATTTTGTCTTTTTTGCTTCTCCTAAATCACCTAAACATATTCCACGTTTGTGTGCCTGAGTCTAAGCCTGTGCTTGAGTGGTAGAAAGGTACACTGTCCGTTTTCTACATTGGATATTCAGCCTGAAATAGCTACTGTTTGATAAGACTCCAGCTATATTCCAAGAAGCTTCTGTTATGACTCAGTGCTCTGAGGAATAGGAAATCACTGTAGGTGCTGTTGTTGTAATGTGCAGTCACTGAGAGTAATTCATGGCACACACTACTTTGCCATTCATTGACACCGCATTACTGTTAACTGGGCTGCTTATGAAGTCGTAAAATCCCATATCAGTTATCCATTAGCTCGCATGCACATAGCTGCTGCTGTGTTTTTGCATAAAGATAAAGTGGACAAATAAATTTGTATACTTTGCAATATATAAGACAACGGCTGTGTCCGGAATCACTCCTTGTTTATATGGTTCACTACCATTTTGTTTGAGTGTCTGAATTCTTACTTAATTAAAAAAACAACAACACTGGAATGAAGAAAGTAGTTTCCATTACATTACAATACAGTCAGAAAGAGATTTCTAAGGTAGTTTTCGTGCTGTCAGGATGACCTTATTACCTAAAACACTGTGTAGATTTGAGGCGTTTGACAGCTGGCAGCAGTGGCAACAATGACTTGTATGGTAAACAAGCCAGACACCACTAAATTGCTGCATTTAGCTATTTCGCACAGCTTGGTGCACTGTACAACTGAATGCTCTTATGAGTCTGTGAATGCCGGAGAGAAATAATGAAAAAAGTGGAAATTTAAGGGGGGGGGAAGCAGAAAAGAAAAGAAAAACAAAAAGAGATGGAGAAGGAGAATGAGAGAGATTTACAGTGGCAGATGTAGGAGAATCTGCAGGCTTTGTACCAATCCTGGTAAAGTAATTTTGGTTTGCTCCAACATCACATTCATCTTCAGCCGCCTATCTGGCAGCTCCAGAAGAATGGAGAGAGTGGAATCTGCTGTCGTTATATTGTACTCGCCCTCCTCCACGTACTGATTCATGAAAAGACTCTTTCACATACATTTTGTGTACATGACATGAGGTAATAAATACAGTATGCAGAACAGGCGTGGGTTTGAAACAATTTTCTTGGTTTCCATGGTTACAATAGGAAGGAACTGTTCGCTGCTATATTTAACAGGTTTAACTTTATTAAAATGTGTTCACTGGTATGGTGCATTCATTGTTTACTGTTTTTTATTTGTAAAAGAGTTTAAATAAGGAGAACTGCAATAAGACACCATTCAGCACATCATACTACAGGAATAATGTTTGAAAATACATTGATTTTTACTTTATGTGTAAGGTTGATGTCATCGTCTAAAGTGTCAAAGCAAGCTTTGCTTTTCACTCCAAGTGCACAATCTCACACATATTCATATGGATAAAAACCTACACATACAC
>NW_023340257.1:8708832-8746072 GCF_004916995.1 Morone saxatilis | reverse complement strand
TGAGCTATAACTTTGTAAGGGTAATATTTTTTCACCCACAGTCTCAGAATAAAATTCTGAATAAAAGTCCCTTTCTTTAATGTGGCAGTCTATGAATATGAGTGGGCTGAAAGGAAGTTTATCAGTAATGTGAATCAAGTTTCAGAAGAGTCAACAGCTACAAAAGTCTTATTTGTAATAAAAAAGGGAAGTGAAGTCTCAACTATTCAATATGTTCTAATGGGGAACTTTAAGCACCTACAGTTCAAATACAGTTTCTCGTACCCTCTCTCTCTTTCTGTCTGCCAATGCAAAAATAATAGCAAGATACATCTTGAAAAGACTAAAGGGCCACTGATAGAATAGACAGAGGATAGAAAAATACTTTGGCACTGGAATAAGGGACAATAAGGCACTGAAAAGAAGATAAATCTGTACAAAGCATCTCTTCATACTGCTTTAGATAAAGGTTTTTGTAATGGTCTTTTCCAGACCTGTAGCTTATAAAAACGTAAAAAAAGCAAATTTTTGTGTATATTGTTTCAGAAAATATATTGTACTGTTCATGTCCTTTACATGAAGAGACTTGTGGAGGAGGAAATAGGATTGCCGATGTTGCAGTTCCAACTGGTTACCATTAGATGTTACTATAGTGTCCATAAGATACAGACTGCTTGACCCTGCAAACATTACCTTAGGAATCAAGTGTCCATCTCTGCTAGTGTCATAAGTTATATTATAACATGCGAATCATCTGGCATGAATCCCAGACTCAGATCACTGAGTTTTTCATAATGTAAATTTGTCCATGTTTTTGTGATTACCTGCTTAAAGGCCGACAGTACGTATATGAGCTCTAAGGGCGGGGAAGTAAGGAGACATAACATATATGCTGCAGATTATTTGAGCATTGATCTAAATACAGTGTAATTTAAAAACTCATTAACTCATTAAAAAGTCATTATAATATCTGACTACATGAGCAGCTCTCTCAGCTTGCTGTAATAGGATAGGAGTCACTCACATCAGCTACTAAAGTTAAGACTGTAAACAAAAAATCTCCACAATAAATGCAAACATCTAGCTGGAGACAGGGGAGAAGAAGAGCTAGAGTTCAGAGTGTTGTGTGTGTTGATGTTATGTACTGATGCATCAAGAAATGAGGTCATTTTTAACATCTTTTGGATAAAAAATTAATTTCCATGAATCATTCCTGTGCTGCACCACTACAGTCTGGGAAATAATTCTAACACTTGTACAAGAGTGCCACTGATTTATTACACAAAATAAGTCACCTAGCTTGGCTGCATGGGACTAGACGTGAATTATCAATAGCAGAATTAAAGCAAAATTTAAATTTCAGCCACATCCAGAGAACTGACATGAAGATTTGTATTCGTGCTGTATCTGTAGTAATTATATAAGTGTTTATCTGTAGCACTGCTGAGTGGGGAGGCAATAAAATGATTACTTAGATGATTTATTTTGACAGAAACGTCCATAAGCGTGAGGAACAATGTTAAAGATATTAAGAAACTAAAAGTAATGTGATGCAATGTTTTGAGATATTGATGCCTTTATGTTAATGTGACAAATGAAACTGAAGTTTTAGACAGCATACGGGTGTTGTATTGTAAGACCTGGCAACTTACAGTCTTCCTGCTAATGCATGGCCTTTTCCTGATCTTAAAAATCAACATCTCATCCACTTCATGTTTCCATGCTGCTATAGCACATATAGAGAGGATATGCGAAAACATACTAATTGTTTCACTACTGAGGCTCCGTAATTCATCACGTCTTTTCCGGTGACACAAGCGATAAGAACCCAGCTAGAGAGATGAGCTTGGTATTGCCTGAAAGATTGATCCTCATCTCTCTCCATACTTCCCCCTACACAGTGCAAATCAGATCATTAATCCCCAAGATTATGGTAAAATGACATCGAGATGTTGGGGCCTGCCACAGTTATAAATGAACCGTCACTGCTTAACAAAGTGAATTTGTCCCTCTACTCAGCCTAATTCCCAGATGAAACTTTGCTGCACATCACCACAACACAGTGAGAGGTCTTTTTAACATCAGAAGTTAGCACACAGAGACTTTAAATCTACAGTATACAGTATGTATCTTAGTATGGTGGGTCATAGCAGTAGAGTGAAGGACCTCGGGGGGCTGCTTATTGTTGGATGAAACTATAGTTGGCTTTTTGAGGATTTCAGCTCTTCAGTCTCTTTTGAAAAGCTTTTGGCAACAATCCTCCAGTCCTTTTCAGTGAGCGAGTATGGTTAACTTCTCTTTTTTTGTAACAGAATGACAAACAGCGTGCAGCAGTGTGCAGACAGGGACAATCTGTTGTTTCCACGACACACTCTTAGATAACACTGTGATGAAGTCACAGGAGTGAAAATCACACTCCCAGAAACATGTGAAACTGCTCAATATGTCATTGTGGCAGTGTCTATGTGTATTTTGCACTTTATGCACAGAAATGACTGAACCTGATTATCATCATGCCAATATATATACATTATATACAGTTTCAGAAAAACAAACAAGCTGGTATTAGAATATAAATGTGTTCGTAGCCATTACTTTGGACAATAGAGGCATTGAAGATATTGATTTGATAATGGATTTATAGTGGAAGTGAAGGCTCAGACAACGATGTGATGATCTATATCTTCAATAGCAGTTATCCCATAGATTTGAACCATTATAAGCATTCACTTTAAGAAATGTATCAACCTAAACTAACACAGATTGGAAAGTTTCAAGAGCATTCAAGGCTAAAAAGAGTCAGTGGCTAATTAAAGTCAGCTGGCAGAAAGCCGAGGCTATTTCTGTTATCAGAGAAATAGATTTTTGTGAATTGTTGGGACTAGAGGCTGAGTCTTTGTCTATACAGTATAGTGTCCAAGGGAGGTACTTCAGCACTGATAGAGCATCTCAGAGCTCTCCCTTCATGAAAAGATGGAGGATGTCAGTGTCATTTTAATACAGTCAAACAGTGACAGTGTCAATGTTGGCTTAATACAATGACAGTGAATGGTTGACAAAAGAGTGGGAACATCTTACTGATGGTCATTTACAGCCCCTCTGGCTTGATGTGGTTTTGTAGAGGGAAAATAAAATTAACTTATCATAATACTATGAAAATAATTTTTTTAAATAGTTTATATACATAAAGTTTCTCTCTGTCTATATATTTAGCTGTTTATTAGAATACAGACAGAATAGTATGCTATATAGGTGATGATTATGGTATTGATCTATGGGAATTATTTGTTTTCTGATAACTTTGATGATTTTAATTTAATTTTATTATAACCTTTAAACCTCAACAAAAAGTCCTTATAATGCGACAATAAAATTAAAACGTCCAGGTTCCATCACAATGGAGCAAACCTATCAGCCGATGAAGATCTGGAATAGAGCTGGACGATTAATCAATTAAATCGATCATAAAATTGACATTTAAACTATGGATTTTATATACAGTTGCTAAGGTCTCTGTAAAACAAGGCCCTCAAGTCACTAGAATAATTTTGATATAGTATCGCATATGAGAAGTATCCCAGTGATAAGACATTACAGATGCTGTGGCATTTTACAATGCCAAATATATGGTGTAATTTGTAGTTAGTTTTTTGGGGAAAAAATCATTAAAAAAATATTTTTAGGCTACATCTTCCAGCCCTATCGTGGGATTCAATCAAAAGCTCCAGCTACTAAATGGACTTTGTTGTGACGCCATTTTCTCAACTGCTGTCAAGAATAAACTCTTAACATAAAATTATGTATGATTACTATGATTCCCTAAGATTAAAGCCTGGTGCCAGCGCCATCAACAGCTCAGCCAGAACTTCACAGATATTGCCGGTCTGAATTTAATCAGCTGTATTTTCTTTTGCCACTTCTCTCTCCTCTAATATAAAAGTGTGCAATTATGCCCATCCCTACATAACCTCCCTCGAGTGTGCACCTTTAACTGGGTTGCTACAGAGAAGATTTAGCATTGCCTAATTACGTGCCGTGTAATTTCAGCAAGGTCAGGGTTATTTGTTTCAAATTAGAGCTCTTGCAATAACACATAATATAAAAGTCAATGAGTTATTGTTTCTTTAGCATGGCATGCCACCCAATTACAAAGGCAAAAGCAGATACAAATAAAATGCTGTTTTATCAGATTGTTCTCTTTAAGCATTCAGAATTCATTCTTACATTAGAGGCTGTAATCAAATCAGCGTGACATTACCAATATCACGTTCAGAATTTTTTTGGCACGTTGTTTCACACTTTATGAGAAAATGTAAAAGAAAAGAAAGTTAACTTTCTATTTCAGCCTGAGATTTTGTTTATAAGCGAGCTGAAACCTTGATGTTTCAGTGTAAAAAAGAAAAAGCAGCGACGTGATCAAGCAGCCACTGTGACGAGTGAATAGCCATCTGGAAACAGCCACAAGTAGGTAATTAGCACTGAAAAAACAGGCACCTTTCCAGCTGTAGCTAAATAAAATTTCAAACATAGGGCCATTCAGCATCTCGCTGGGGACCACAGCATCCACTGCTCATCAATAATTAATGGAAAAATGTTTTACTTTTTGACAGTAATGGATATCTTCAGTTTTGCTCCATTTTACCTAAATCAATATGCAGTCTTGTTGTTATACAATGCCACCCTAATGTGTTAAACAACCTCTCAGACTACACTTACCACATACAGGGTATAATGAGATATTGATTTATGAAAAAAAAGCACAGGAGAAGTGAATACTTTGCAGACTTTGCATTTCCTTCCCATAACAGCACCGTGCAGTACCTTGAGATCCAGCATAAAAAAACACCCATGACAACAGGTGTCGCTGTCCCAGACTGCAGGAAATTGGCAATTTATGTCATTTCTTTTTCAAAAGACACTTAAGACTTAAAGCCTTTGGTGTATCATCTGCATGTCAGAACTCATTCATAATATACAATTAATTTGTCCCAATTATTGTTTAACTGTCCATTGAGACTGACTGTATTATTTTGAGTACATAACTGCAATTATGTTGAAAACGAGTCCTACCAGTCTAGAGGCTGTTGCAATTAAGAAGAATAGGCAAAGCAAAGAAATGAGAAGAGCCAATCTTAAAAAGTGTTTTGAAATGTTGGCCACACAAGAAAGATCTAATCATTCTAATGTGCATTAATCATTTTTTCATTTGCATATTTGTAAATTTCCGGTTACTGTATCTTTTTGAAGAGGTCCCTACGGCCACCTTGTGGGAAAAAAAAGAAGTCCGAATCACAGACTGTGACGATCAATGACAGCTCGACAGATGGAGGGCAGTGGCTGTCAGTCCAACGTCCAGATGATAAATTCATTGACAAGACAAAGACATTTTTCAGCTCCACTTAGGAACAGCACCATTTAGCATGGTCTCTGTCCGTATAAATTTGCCATCATGGCTCTGCCCTGTTGTTCAACGGCTGGAGCGAAGAAACAAAATCAGGTTTTGACACTGAGTGTTGAACAAGAATTACAGTTTTTACAAGAGCTTGGATTGCTGTAAATATGTTAATTTACCTGTAAAACACAGTTAAAATGGCACCTCAAATATGTGTACCATACATGTACTGAAATGCTGACAGTTAATGTTAAAGTGACACTATATCAAATGTAGTAAAATGTCCATAAACACACTATGGCAATAATTCAAATGTTCTATATGTATTGTGTTAGAATGTCCTCCTGCTATTTACCACAGAAAAATATCAAACCTGTTTGCATGTCATAATTCTGACCTGTCATACAGAAAGAAAATAACTGAGTAAGTCTCTGTGACAACTGCATAGACAATCAGTTTTTAAAGCGGACACAATTATTTCACATTACTAACAGAGGCTTTATCCCTGAATCACAAAAAAGAATAATTTCTCTTACTTCCCAGTGAGAATAAAACCCATGCACTCAATTAATCTGTCAGTTTCCACATAATAGGCTTCTCTTACTCTGGAACTGACATTAACGGCCTGCCGTATGAAATTAATTTGTCCATACAAATCAGTCAGCATAATAAAAGCTCCTCAAGACAGAGTGGAAATGAAATGGCCATTTCACTTTGATCTCAAAGGGTAACACACATGGTTACTCACTTTGAACATTGGAATGTATCCAGAAGGCATATAGAACTGTATCAAACCAAAAGTACTGCCAACTATTTGAGACTTTTCGTATTTCGACTGTGATTATGTTTTGCTTTTGAAATAGCATTACAAGATAAAAAGGAAAAATGCACATTATGCAATACTTCCTTTGCACATATGTTTTTACTTTTGATTTATTTAGTATTTGATGTTTTGTGTTGTGTTGCCTCTGCAAGCATTGAGATGAGAATCACACATATAGGCCACTCTTTTAGCATTGCACGCTTTAACTGTGACCAAAGTGTAAGGTGAAACAGTGCACGAGCACAGCCGACCCAGCGCAGGACTCTGCTTGGCTGCTCAGTAACCAAGTGTACTGAAGTTTGAAAAATGTTTTTAATGAGCAATGTTGTTGCTCCATGTAGCCAACAACAGTCCTTCTGGGGTCCATTTCATTAAATGTGTGATATGCTTGACAGCGTTGCGCCTTCAGCTGTTTTGGTGTTTGAGGTCTGCTTGTAGTCTTCACTGTCTTGCAGGTTAACTGCTGGTCAGGGATATGTTCCCAAGATCCGTACAAGCTCCTCTGAGTCTGTCTGCGTGTTTCTTTTGTGCTCTCAAACAGCCTCACACCAGAGACTTCACACGTCCTCTCACCTGCATGTGACTTTACCGTCTACCACATCCAAGTGATTTTTGCATTCGGGTTTATTTTTGTGTCTCATTATTTCCTAAAAGCTGGGCATGATATCCGAGCGGATATTTGCAACATGACATCATTAGCTCTCGCTTTCTGAACATGTCATGATGCAGTTCCAAAGTTTGTTTGTGATGAAACATGGAGTTACAATCAGTGCAATTCTGGTACAGTAAAGACTGATAAATAACACAGGGTTTTATTGTTTACTGCAATAAGTTAACAAATTCAAAAATGCAAGCTTGGGTCTTGGGCAGGGAATGAGTGATTAAGTGGAACAGAGCAACAACAAACAATTAATTAATTATACCTTTACCCATATATACACAGCCCACTGAGATAGCTAAAGTAGAAAAACAAAAAGCAACAGTCCATAACACCAGAATCCAATGCACGGAAGCATTTGGAGGTAACAAATACTGTTCAAGATGAGACATTACAAAGAAGAAAATAAATGACTTTTCTAGCAACATCACTCAAAAATAAGAAAAGCTGGAGACAACTCAGTCAAACAGGACAAATAGTTCTAGCAGTAATAGGAAAGGTTGCTGTCAGGGGTATTCCTGAGGGTTTTGATATCAGTGCTGAGGAGGTGAGCACTGCAGTGCAGACAGCAAGGCCCGCAGACAGGAGTCCAGACACCTGCACCTCCTGTAGTGATGGAGCGTCTGACGCTCACAATATTTAAGACAATTTACAACAAAGCTGTTCAGTTGGAAGCTATTCAATCTCTAACAACAAGTGTTAAAGAACAAAGTCTACTGTGTGACAAGGGGATGTCAGTTAAATGGCAGCATCCAAGGTCTGCCTGCAAAATAGGGATGTCAGACAGTGACCTCTGTGTTGTTGAGGAGACCTGTCTAACAAAGAAGAGAAGGGGTGACTCTCTTGTGATAGGAAAAGGCTAAAAATAGAGAAAGTTGTGTTTGTTGAAAGACACAGGTGTACCAAGCCTGTAAACCGCCTTTCTACACTTCCTTTCTTTTTTGCCATTGGGGTTTAATCATTTAGTTTCCCTGTGATTGATTACTGTGTTGTCAATACCCAATTTCACTTTTGTCACCTTGTTTCATTTCCCTTGAAATGAAACGCTAATGTTGTCATTGGGTAAATCACCTTGTTAGTTTGAGGCTGTACCACTGCACAATAGTGTTTTGCACTAAATTCTATTGTCAGCATGCTAACATGATCACAAGGACAATGCTAACATGCTGATGCTAAACGTATACTGTTTACCATGTTCACCATCTTAGTACATCTTTTATTTTATTTTTAATTGTATTCTTAAGGTGAGGGTTTTTAATTTTAGTTTAATATATGTTTAATGTATGTTTTGTATTTTGTATGCTCCTGGATACTTGAATTTCCCTCGAGATAAATAAAGTATCTATCTAATCTGATCTAATCTAATAGCATAATAATTTGTTAATTAGCACTAAGCACAGAGTACAGTTGAGGCTAATGTGAATCTCATTAGTTTAGCAGTAATGTCACAATATTAAAATTTTGATCTGATCATGAAAATGAAGTCAGGGGATCACTAAAGGTTATTACAATTTATTTTGAGGGGGCCATTCTTAGTATACCCATCCAATTAGTTCACTCAAAACCACAAACTATGAACCTCTTGGCGGCACTAGTGGGAAAGTTGGAGACTCATCAAAGTCATTAGAATTCTTCCTCATAGGACCATGAATGTCAGTACAAACACATTTAGCCTTTAAAATATCTACTGATTAACACCTGCAGCCTTCTGCCAGGATCTCATCTCCCTCTTCCTCCTCCAGCTCCTCCCCTCTGAATCTCCATTTTCATTATCTGGCACTTATATTTGCCACTTCAAACAGATGTTGTGTAACACCAAGCCTGCCATTAATTATGTTGATTTTCCTTTCGGGGCTGCAGAAAAGAGATCCTCCAAATCTGTCCGGGCATCTAAATCTAGCCATCAGCGCGCCCAATGTCTGCTCCACCACTGACATGCTGTGTTTACGGGCCGTGCTGCGCTGATCCTCTGCGCTATTGTGTGGGCTAAACACCGACAGGAGATGCCAAGTCTCTAAAGGTTATCTGCAAAGTGGAAAAGGGTTTAATTTTGTATTATGGTAAGCTTCCAACACACGCACAAAGGCGGAGAGGGCAGTCAGTTTTGAAACATGACATTGTCACCATTTTCAAACTGAATGCTTGTAAATTACTGTTGTTAAAGGGGCTCAAGGACAGTTCTTGGAGACAACTGCTGCTTGCAGGAAGCAAAATCTTACAAACTTTCTTCTCTCATACAGGCATCATGATGACAGCTGCTTATTATAGCATGTGCTGTGCCCACCCTCTGGTTTGTGTTTTTGTCTCATCCATTCTCTTGTGTGACATGTAGGAAGTTAGTTTTGTTTGCTAGCTGCTTGTTAATTTCCCAGAGGTACACTAAGCGGTTTCCTTGCATTACCTAAACGATCATTGGATATTATCTTTTCTGTTCAACTAGATGAAAAAGAGTACAGTGCAGCAGAAATGAACTAATAGGTTTTATAATATCTGGAACACTGTTAACCACGCGAAATCTACTCACTGTAAAACAGCGGGAGATGTAAACAGTAAGGAGAGACACAATTTCCTGAGCGTAGACCTTTGACACAGGCCATGTTCTGATTGGTCTAGGTCACATAAGGTTGCTTTCTTTATAAATAATTCAAGATGTATTTTCCCCTTGCCATCTCTTAATGGCTCTCTACTTTGGCCTATACACACCAAAAATATTTTGAAACATAAATATTTAACATCCACTTGCAAAGACTAGAATTTTCATTTTCTTCCTCACTGATATTAGTTTAAAAAAAGACAGTGTTCTTCAATCACAACTGATGTAAACTGTGTAATATTATTCTCTTTTTCATTAGTGTGGAACCTTCTAACTTCGCTCATTACCTCGAGAGATTGAGCTCAAAGCGGCAACATCCTTGGGTTGCTCTCCACTGTACAACTTCACTACACTGCCGTAACAAAAACTACCGCCACAAAAAAGAGACTGAAAAGTCTGTATCAGAGGCTTCAAAACAGAGAAGTGCAAGCCTTTGTAATGGAATGTAGTGAGATAGTAAAATGACTTTTATACTAAAATAAAGTTTTATTGATCAAACAGTCAAGTAAAGAACTTGTAGAGAGAAAAACAATAACACAAAGAAATAAACTATCAATGCTAACATGCAGACTAATCCTAAAGCAGACACAGTAAATCTTAAATTAGCGCTAAAGTAAGTCAGTAAATTATTAGCTGTTGTGGGGTAAGAGCTGGTACTAATTAAATAGTTGACTTAATAAAACTCAGCATGTCTCCCCACAACTAAAGTCAATCTGGCTTATGGTAACACCTGGTAATACCAGTGAAACATGCCAACTATGCTTACCCTCCAAGCATTTGATTTTTATTAGGGAGTGAGCAGGTGATTAGTGAGGGAATGCTAATAAAGGGTGTTTATTAGCACGGGGATTACACAGGGACACACTTTCAACACAGGCCACTAGAGTGTTGGATTTTATTAAATTGACACTATGGCACTTGAAGTGAGAGAAAAGGCTTTAGAGCTAAGCCCCCATAGTATGTAACTAAACTAAACTAAACATTCATACAGGAAAGTGCCACACAAAAAGCAGAAAATGTACGCTCTCCAGATGGCAGCGATGGTGTCAAGATAATGATAATGCAGAGGCTCACAGCAAGATGGTGAGAAGAGTGAGCCAAAGGAGATAATAATCATTTAGTGGCAAAGAATAAAAAATGTGGCTATCGCAGTTCAACATCAAATAATCCCCTGTGGGCGTTGCTATTCTAATTTTGTTTTAGAAAGGGCGATGGGGAGGTCATGTTTATAAGAAATGTAGATTAGAAAATCAAATGAATAAAAATAAGTAAGCACCTGCAAGTCTCCATGGAAACATGACAAGACGATGTAAACCTAATCTTTTTGTACATCTGTTTAGGGTAATCTCCCCATCCAGAGCAAAAAGGTCACACTCTGACTGTAACGTGCAACTTCAAACCCTCTGTTTTCTCTCTGACCTCATACAGTATACTTCATTTATCTCACAGTCACATTCTCACGGTTCTGTCAGCTGAGGCGGAAATTGTTCAAACCACTGGCACTGCAGGCGACTACAAATCACCAGCTTTGACACTTTTTCTGTGAGACAGGAAGCCACGGCGTCTTTAATCTATAGCTGATGGTGTGAGTTTCAGTATGGGCACTTGAGAGCAGGAGGGTGACCCTGCGAATACAGAGGGAGGGAATCCAACATCAATCTTCATTCTGAGCAGGGTCAATGAACGCTAAAAATAAACACATTAAACTGACACTGACAAAACACCACAGCTTGAACTATGCACCTGCAGACACCTCTTTACACAGAGGTAGCTACATATTGCTGAGAATAACTTTAGATCTGTTGATTCTCTGTGTCCATTATAACATTCTGTGCAAAATGGACGAAAAGATAAGCCTACAAGCAAACCACAAACCCCTGGAAATCGTGCAAAACCATGATAAAATAGTAAAATACTTGTCTGTCTTAGTTAAACTGTTATTTTCCTGTATAGCACTGACTTCAGACCACTCTTAATCTGATGTGATTGAATAGGGTATGACATGTGGTTGCCATGTCTACTAAATATTTAATTAGCTCAAAGTATAGTATTTTTATAACATGCATGCTGAGAGTCTGGGTGAATGTATGACTCAGATGGCTCTATTATTATCTGGTGTAGAAAAACAGGATTATAATTACAATATTTGTGTTTGTCTATTTTATGTACTATTTTATTCACATGTTGTTTGATGCCTCGTTAACCTTAGCCACTGCTATATTCAGGAGTCACCTAGTCTTGTTGGAAGGTGTGTAACTGACTGTGCCGCTGAGGTCGCGACTTCAGCAGACGTTTGTGCAGTCCCTGTGGCTAAGCTAGCCGCTGGATGGTCAGTAAATCTCTCCACATTGGAAGGCTGCCATGTGATTGATGTCGCATTTTCTGTTTCTACATCTGTAGAAATGATGAAGCTGGGCTGAGTAACGAAGGAAAAGGGCTGTATTACTTTTGCCACTGAGTAATTAGTAAAGTAATGCAGTTACTTTTTCAAAGAGTAATGTGCATTCTGTGACCTGCAGTAGCCTTTGAGACCTTGAAATTTTCGATTTTATTTTAGTTTGGTTTTGTTGACACATGCACGTGTAGTTTGGGCACAGATGATTTTTTTTCTTTATTGGGCTTTTTAAAAAAAACAAACATCAAAAGTAGAAGTTCCTTTTTTCTACTGTATTACGCTGTCATATTGCATTCAAGCTAATAGGATTCACCTTGGCAGTGTAATTCTCACAAATTACTTCTGAGTCCTCCCTTGAGACAAACTGGTTTGCATTTATCCCACCTGCAATGTGCTTTTCCACTTTATGAATTTACTGTTGTTGACACTCTACATATTTGCAGTGAGTGTACAGGTGGGAAATCATTCTCAAGGAGACGATGTCGAGACACACTGTTGTGATGGAGACTGAACCAGTGAACTTCAGCGAAGTCTCACTGTGACACAATTCATGAGAGCGTCTGTTCGTAGGGATTTTATAATCCACCATAAATCAAACTACATCAGGGCATAACAAAAAAACATCTGCAGCCTAAAAGGCACAAAGAAACAGTTTCGTACTTTACTGACTTCTATCAAAGGTCAGTAACAACAGTAGAACAAATGTCTTCAATCCAGTAATTTCCTATGTAGCCAAAGCCAGTAGGGAGGCCATGTTTCAATTGTATATGTTAAAAGCCTGGGCTATCAATTTTACATTGTCAAATTGTTGTCTTATTACACTTTTTGGGTACAATCAATGTTCTGTTCCTGATCCCTCTGAACATCAACCTCACGCTGAGAGGAATTAGAGAACAGGAGACAGAGACAGATTGTGTGTGAGAGGGCTGCTGAGGGAAGGTGAGTGATTTATTACACACAGACCAAGCTTGGTTACTCAGCTATTGTTTCTGATGCAAACTTCCCTACATTCAAAAAACTCAGGTTTTCACTAGATATCAAGGAGACTACGGAGTCATCTATTTTTCTAAGGAAATTAAACAATACATTTCCAACAGGGTTGGCTGCTTGAGAGAAGTTAGCACATTGTGTTGAGAGCATGGGTTTTAAAAGAAAGGCTGGCAAATGGCCAACAAGTCATCTGATGTTAATCTCGAGTAAGAAAGCATGCAAAAGTGGAACAAAATCTAAATGTCTCTGGTTATATTACTTTCAAGTTAAGATGATTTCTAATCATTCCTAATACAACTAGTTATTCACTGTGCAATAACAACTGTTCTCAAGTATAATATAGATATGTATGTATATCTTAGTACTACAATATACTTCAAACATTTCCAGAGTTTAGATTTGGTTTCTTGATAGCTTTTTGCATCTTGAAAGCTTGAAAAAGCTCCTTATAATTATTAGGTACAAGTGCAGTAATTGGGAATATTTGGCAGGTGACTCTACATTATTTGGCACACGAATCCCAAAGTCTCTGAGCGTCACACCTCGAGTGCTGAACCTGCAACACCCCACATCACATACAACTCCACTCCAGGGAGGCTGGCTATTATTTCCAACACAGCACCTGCTTCTGTTGCAACTTGTGCCACCATGATTTGTACGTCTGCTACCGCCAGTTGAGGCGCAGAGACAAGCAACGTCGGTTTTATTCACGGAAGGGAAAAAGTGCAGGTGGGTGCAGACTCATGAGAAAAAGTGCTGGCAGCAGGGCGCTGCCCTTCAGCTTGCTATGGACACCCTTCAGTCTGGACCTCAGGTAACCCTCGCACACAGCATGTGAAGGTCAGCCATAGTACACCTCTATCGCAAGAGGAAAAAAACAACGCTGATAAACACAGTTGATAAACAGTTCCACACAGCTAACCCATGTTAAATAACTCCGACCAGGTGCTGATGAGGTGGTGATTGAGCTAAAGTACTTCCTGTCCTCTCATCCCTCTTGGCACTGCCTATGAACTCAATTTTCAGGCATACTTGCATGCACACTGAGCTGCCATATTCATTTTGCACATTCATTCAAGCACATTCAAGGCAAACAGCAGAATGACTGTATGAGCATGCACCTTTTTTTAATCTTTTTTGCTTAAAGCTGTGGGAAAGGAGCTGACATACGTTACCTCAGTGAGTGGAGCAAGGACTGGTCGCTGGGTGAGAGTCAAAGATCATTCTGCCAGTGCCATCTGTCAAGCAGGTTGGGTACAAAGGAAGTAGGAGCAAGTGTACCTCTCCCTCCTTCCTGTGCGCCTCTCTCGCTTCACCAAAAAGTCCCGTGTTACATTAGAGGAGAAAGCCGTACTCCACAAGCGGGGGGAATCCTCTGTCAGACTGAAGCCAATCTAAAGCCAGTTTAAATCCCCAATGAGGAGATGGAAGGATGCACCTCCCTTTTCCTGGGGAATTGCGACTTGCTCCTGCTCCTCTCTCTGTTTCTTCTGTCTCCTTCTCTGCTCTCTTCCACTCTCCTTCCTGATCCTGCTCCGTTTGTACACTCGCTCGCTCGCGCACTCTGGCATGCATTCTTATCCAATGTGGCTCAGGCGCCCACCGACACACACACACCGTTACACACACACCGTTACACACACACTGTACTGTACGCACAAACATATGCAACACAGGCGTAATTGCAAAAAAAAAATCCTGTCTGCTTCTTCACTACTTGTCTAGAATCTAATAAGCTACTTCCTGCTGTTACACAGTGGAACATGTGTTATTTTCATACTATCAACATATTTTGTACACATATCACAATATGTGGGTCAGAAAATTTAAGCTCTTTCGGCTTTGAAAAATGTTTGGTCTTCGTTACAGCTGTAATTAAACTGGATTATATTCATCCCTTGCTTTATGGATAACAAAAAATGTCTCACACATTCAACCATTAACAATGTGTGTGGCGGGATTCAGACCGAATGGAGGATGCCTCTGCTGTGATGTAAAAATGGATATAATGAATAAAATAAATCTTTCAGAATGAGTCACTGTACAGTAAGACTTCCCTTGCAAATCCTATTTCCTCATGATCACATGAGAAAATAGGCTACATTGCATGTGTGTGTGTGTGTGTGTGTGTGTGCCTGTGTGCATAAAGCTACCGCACACGCGATTGGATAGTCTCTAGAGATGTTCTATTTTGAGCCTTTAGCCGTAAAGCACAACAGAAAAAAAGAGGACAGCAAGGCGTTATTATGAGTCTCCCCTAAGACTACACCCCCTCCTTCCGACCACCGCCACTACCTCCCCATTTAGGTCTCTCCATGCTGAAAATCTCAATGCTTTAAGGGGAAAGCAGCAGGAGGCAGGGAGGGTGGAACTGAGTTGTCTAAGGGATAAAAATACCGCTGGAGTGACCTGAGCCATTAGCAGGTGGTAGGAGAATGGTTCAATGGCTAACATAATGACAGGTATACAACAGTAGGCTGGGATATTGGACCAATCACTAGAGAATTTATTTTGTGCTTTTTAAAAAAACAAAAAAAAACAAAAAGCTGACTGAAGCACCAATCAAACGAGCCTTGAAATTCTTCCAAGAATTAAAACAGCACAAACTATTCATTGTGATTAAAAAGTAAAGCATGGCAGCTCTAATCTGTAGATAAGCTCAAGGTTTACACAAAGATGGAAGTCACCTGCCTGCCGCCTTACTGCCAACAGGCGGCTCGGGACCAATAAAACCCACACATAACAGTCTCTCAGTTTGGGAAACGCTTTTCACTATTTCGCTCTGATCAGAAGACCCCTTAAACAGCATCTTTTACGCTGTCTTGGGAATTTTGTTGGTTAAAATTAAATGTTTCATTATTAAATGTAGCTTAATGTAATGAGCTCTAACTGTATCCTATTTATTCACCCCCATAGTTTCATTGTTATTTCTTTGATATTGATAGATGTAACATAAAAGTGATTTTCTGATATTTATTTATGTGTATCTGCTAGAAAATCTGACAGTATAGACTAGCCATAAGATGTGCAACCATTGTAGAAAACCCACCGAGCATTAACAACTTTGTTGCTATGTAGTCTGTCTGTATTAGTTGTTAACAGATGATGTATTGTGTTATTTAAGTGAGTTGAGGGCAGATTTTCCCACAGTTACAGAACAATTTGCCCTTTTCACTGAAAATGTAAATTGTTACTGTATATTGTACGCCTCGTTAACATTATGTGACTTATGTGATTTAATCGAAGGTTTTTAATGTGACCTTTAACATTTACACTGTATGTGTGGATAGTACTGCTTTTCTTTTATTCCTAGAGCTCACCATAAATAAAGTTTATTTTCACATTGTCCAAGGTAAAACTTTATGGCTATTGCAAAACTAATTAGGAATCAGAGTTGTCACAAAACATGTAGCTGGAGTAAACATACAAGTATAATGATATTCTGAAATCTTTGAACTATCCTAAAGTACTAATAAGGAAATATTACAATTAGAGACAAACTGCAGTTTTCGATTTCAGAAGTTGAATCTGCCTATAATTTTTTGTTCATAATAAAACACTGAATAACTTCTACAAATAAAATCAAACTGAAATTTTTCACCTTATTATCATTTTGAGTTTAATCATAAACTTATGTGTTCACGTTGCTTTACCCTTTTTCACACACACACACCTAATCCTCTCTTACTGCACCGCACCAAGCCCCCGTCTCTTCTCCAGCATGTGTCTGCTCTGTTGACTTTCAGTAATTTTGTAAAGTCGCCAAAACAACACATTTTAGATTTTTTCATGCACGATTCTGTTTCCACAGCTGCAAGTGAGCCGGATACGGAGGAGTCTCATGTCCTCTTCACCCAAGGTGAAACGCCGACGACATAATTTAGCGTGTGTGTGTGTGTGTGTGTACGTTTTCTCCGTCACTGTGAACATGACCCATTACAGCATTTGTGCAAATTTGACCTGCACAGAATCGAATATATATGAGAGTCATCGGCCAATTCACTTTCAGGAATGAACATGAAGTATTAACTTATAATTAATAATTTTCCTGAAAATCTAAACATTAAAATAGTTACAAGTTATAGGTTCCAGATGTATGATTCTGAAACATTTTACCCATTAATCACTTTTTATTGCCAATGTGTGAATGGGTGGTAACGTAACTTATGAGACCTTCCCTAGCTTTCTTGGTTGGGATGCGGTTCGGATCATGCATGCCATCTCTCTGCTTTGTGTCAACAGTGTAAAACACTAGCTACTGTTAGCATCTGCAAACAGCCTACACCCACCAAAACACAGCCAGAGTCGAACACAAAGTCCAAAGTAAAAGATAACATTACTGCGAAGCTTGTAAAATATATTGTGGTTTTACCTGGCAACCATTAGCTTACTTGCTAACATGGACAAATTACTAGCTAGCTAATGTAGCAAAATACTGTTAGCTAGCATCATCCAGACTCCTAGGGCTGATCTGGCTGGCTTGCTGTTTGTACGCCAGTATGTCGCTGTGGGGCTGCTGGCACCAGATAACGTTATTCACTGTGGTTGGGTTGCACTGGCTGGCTAACCTTAGCCGGCTTGCTCACTAACGTTACTGCTAGCAAAATACTTTAGGAGTAGATTTGTTAGTTGCCTAACGTTTTTTAGCAAAATTACTTAACAGGCTAACGTGATCCATGACACTAACTTGTGTATTATGACAATTATTATACAAATTAATAATAGTCAACAATAAATAATGTAATGGTAGGGCCTACAAAGCAAACCCAGCCAACTCTAGCCTAAACTAAGCCGGGGTTGGCTATCCAGTGTGGAAAATTGGTGTTACAGCAGGCTGGCTATAAGGTCAGACTGACAAATCGTTTTCTCCTGGAGGATTTCAGGTCAGCTCAGTAACATTTGCTGGTTTCCGCCGTGTACCTGTAATAATGATCCTGCTCTCTCTGTATCTCTCTTTCTTTACCAGCATGACACGCTCAGAAGTAGCCCTCTTCTGGGCTTTTAATTTAGTTTAGAAAAAAGGACATACAGCACCATGCCAACATGACCATGAAACATAGGTCAGTTTGACCCAGCCCCTTTGTGTGTCAGTTTAGACATTCATTCTGTGAGTAACTTGAACTGGTGTCTGTGCTCTGCCAAAGATTTACGAGGTAAAAGAAGCATCACTCTGTAACACTGATAAATAATTTAAGCTCATCAACCTAATATTTTTGAACCAGGCCTTCAGTATTTGGATCAAGTAGCTCATGAAAAATAAGAGGTGTCAGGCAAAGTAGACTTCAGCTGTTATTTGAATGTGTCAGATACATATTTTATCAACGTTTAAGTATTGGATAGAATACTCAATACTTGAACCAGGGCCAAGTAAACTTGATTAATTACCTACTGTAAACAACTGTGTCTTGTTCCTCACTCAGAACTAAACCTGTGTTTCCATCAGATCTAACAGACACTTCAAATGGATTTACAACCTCAAACTAATTTGCAGAGCCCTTTTTTGAATATTTTGTTTACATGTTTACTTTGGCTTCTATGCATTTGTTTAATGGCAGATTGCTACCTTTCTGCGGTGTGTCACACCACCAGCTGTCAACATGCAGTACCACTCTCTGCCGTAAGCAGAGTCTATAATGTCACCCTTATGCTTGTGTCCATTAGATACAAACAATACATGTACCTGGCTCCTCAAAACGTATTTGTACAGCACCACCACTGGTGAAAATGTCCACATGGTACCTTTACCTGTACCTGTCAGTCGCTTAAATGATCCTGGACTTCTGTTATGTAACATTGAGAGCAGCTATGGTATGGATACTGTGATGAACTGATATGCTACTGGTGAATTACGCTACCTTTTAAACAGTAAAAGCAAACAAATTAGTAGGACAATAGTCAAACTAATTAATAATAATTAATAATTATAACTAAATAGTAAGAAAAGTATTTTTAATATTTGAAAAATTAGCTGAGATGAAATGCAAAATATCTTACAGCCATAGTTATCCAGGATATGGAAGAGATTATAAATAATAAATAAAACTTTTTTTCCTGCCATGTAATATCTCTGTAAATACAATTGTGGTACCTTTTTAGTATACTTGATAAATGTTAATATCAAAAACATATTGGTCATTACAGAAGATTAATAACTTTCTGGCATATTTTGTGGCAAAACATCTGATCAAACAGTAAAAATAATAAAATGATATTCCCACCCAGCTGGGATGATGGATGCACTATTAGCAGATGGTTCCTGTCTTTGCATTTCCACTGTGTAGCTCATAGTCTGGTGAGCACCAGCTCTTTAGAAAATCTCAACATTGAAATCAGCAGTGGTTGTAGTTGGTTGTAGTTTTTAATGCTCATTTTTTTCCTTTTACATGTGCAAGTGTCGGTCTAACTCTATGGTATATTTTAGTTTATGGCGATCCTATGCAAATGTCCTTCAGCCAGTGTTAGTGACTGTCTGCTCACTGTTCCTCTTTACCAATGCTTCTTTTCTTTTACTGTTTTGTGTCTGATATGATTTTTGAATACTTCTGAGAACTTATACCTGCAGGTGGCCGAGTGTCATATTAGAAAATGCTCATACAACTTGTTCTGGGCAGCAATGACAAACATATGCTGTCATTTAGTTTGGAGGACTTGATGGCAGCTATGCAGACATGCATGTCTTTGCTGACTGGTAAAACCTTTTCTGTGCAATAACATTTTCTTCTCTTTACTCATATGTGCTCTATGTGCCTCCACAATGCAAGCAATGCATTTTAAATGAGCTTAAATTAAAAATAAAAGGCACAGAACAGTAATCAACATGATTGCACTTCCAATGAATCCAATCAGAAGCCATCTCCCCTGTCACTTGGTGGTCCACAATAATAGACAACGGCTGATATCGTGCTGTCATTTGATTAGTGCCCTGGTCCACATTCGTGATGGTGTGCTGTTTCTAATGGAAGCTTGTATATTTAAAGCTGAATTAATTAATATTTTACATAATTACATTAAATCAAATGACAACATAATAATGTAAACTCTTTACTTAGATTTTAAGCCTAATTTAGCTTGCTATGTTGGTTTTATTTATAGTATGTTTCAGCCACAGTGCTCTCATAACAAGAAAAGGGAATGTGATGAACTGACTGTATGCTATTTTTTCAGTACCAAACAACAGACAGCAACTATCAGAAAGTTTCAGAAACATCTAGCAGCTAAGGGACGAGCTACTTTTTTTTTTAGCTTAGTGGAGACCATGCATAATGGAGCTAAAATGAGAGTTAATATTGGCATTACAGTACATTAGTCATTTGTATCCCTTGTTACAGTAGAGTTGAACAGTCAATGTGATAATTGTATAACTCCATCACAACACATGCCGCACACACATGAAACTGGCCTGCCAGTCTTATGGAGGATGGCCAATCCGCCCTGCTATCATGGGAAACTTCTGATATGCCAACAGAGCTAAACTAAACAATAAAGCAAACAGGCTCCCAGAACCTTTGCAGCTGTGCCCCACAATGGCTCACATGCTTTGCATTTTTTGGAGGTGGATTGTCCAATTGACAGATTGTGTCATTTATTTGAGCTTCTGGTTGCAGCTTAACATTAAAAGACTCGGCACTAAAGTAAATGTCTTGTTCAGTTCACATAAATGAGAAAATATTTATCCTCATTGATTTAATAGAACTGAATGTGACCCCTCTCCATTTTTAATAGCCTCAATTCAACAACGCAATTGAAAGGCTCCAGCATCGCAGACAGTGCTCAACATACCCTCTCTCTCTCCAAAGCAATCAAAGAGGGCAAGAATAGTAAGAGGATAATTACAGAAGAGAGGCGAGGGAGATAAAAGTCATGGCACAGAGGGAGATATTGTTACAGAGTGACACTTTATTCCACCCTCTCCTCTTCTCTTTGTCAGCACGGGGGAAAAAAACCCCAATATCATACATTTGAGAAGGATTAGTAAAATTGCTCTTACAGCATACTGTATGCGCACTGAGGATAAAATGATGTACTTGATTTTGATAGGGCAGCTGTGTGGAGGAGCTGCACTGTATTGTATGACACAAGCTGGTATTTAGTGTTAATACAGGTATAATCAGAGACAGAACAGGCTGATTCCTCTTAGGGTGGACAAATGGTGTTTGATTACATAGAAGCCATTACCAGGCTTAAGTACATGAGCTAAATGATTGGTGTCCCAGGGTTTGTCATAGAAGAGTGAGGGAGAGCAATGCACAGAGGGAAAAGACGTTTGTTTAGGCTCCACTGATGTATTAGAAATTGAATAATTTAGATTGGTAGCTCAGCTGCGTGGTAAATGAAATTCAACATGTACAAGAAGAGAGAACTGGTGGTTGTCATTTTGGATTTTTGACAATAGCTTTTATTTCACATGATTATGTAAGGCCATTATGGTTCTTTGCCACTGTGTTATTTAATTCAATAATTGCCTAATATTCCACAAAATGGCATTTACAAAATAAATGGACTGGGATTGCAGCATCCTAACTCTAAGACAGATGTATAATTGACTGAGAAATACAAGGAATTAATGGAATAGTTCGACATTTTGGGTTATACACTTCTAAGCTTTCTCCCTGAGAGTTAGATGAAAGTAAAAAACTCATATCTGTCTGTTAAATATAAGGCTACAGCCAGCAGCCAGTGAGCTTAGCACAGAGACTGGAAATAGAGTAAAGCAGCTAGCCTGGCTGAGGCAGAAGATCAGCATTTCTAAAGTTCATTAAACAAATGTACATGTTATACATCATTTGTTGAATCTGCACAAAAACCAAAGTGTAAAAACCACAATTCGCTGTTTTACAGGAGGACTATTTATTGGCTGGGATCAGTGACTTCCCGGAGTCTCCACTGGTTGCCGGGTAACTGCTCCGAGCAAATAATAAAATGTCAAAACAAGCGAGATACAACGCGATAATTAGACCCGTGTTAGAATAGTATAATTGTCCACTGTTGGTTTGTATCAGCTTGGTTTCCCTTATTCCTTGGACATATGTGAAATCTAGCATAGTAACAATAAAACTGCTTTGTTAATTTACACACATGGGATGAATGTGGCAATAAAATACATGCCTGCATGTGACACAAAAGCATTATAGCTGCAGTGTGACACAAAAGACCTGCCTTTAATATTTGAATGCCCACAAGTATAGTTTTGTCTCTCCAGCAGTGTATGTGCAAACAGTTTCTGAACAGCAATATTGGTTGCCAACTGCAGCAGTATTCAGTTTTTTACTTTTGCAGTATAATAACCAGAGAGCTATGAGGAGAACAAGACAGATCGTTCATCAATATTTCATAGGCTTTTGGGGTGCATTGTTATCTTGGCTGATTCAGAGGAATGCAATGTGATTACTACTTGAGAGTGCTTTTGAGTGACATTCTCATAGGGCTTTGCTGAAATTCTGGGCTCATTTTGTGTGGAGATATTTTCTCCTGCCTGCTCCATTCACAGCTGCTGAAAACTAGGCTTAGGTTTGCAAATGCAATTTGGGGTGGCTAAATACTGTATGATTCACTTCCTTTAAATAGGCATCTTTCATGTCTTGTTCTTGATTCCCATTAATAATCCAAAACACCGTAGCAGCAGACAGAGAGCCACTCTCCACTTATAGTGGCTGACATGTTGGTCCCCTCTGTGAGTGCTGTTAAAAGGCAACTTTCATGCTCATTTCCCACACTCTACTTAACCTTGGGAGCTGGTCCATGAAACAGTCTGTGGTATGTGCATGTGCTTGTATGTGTATGTGCGCGAGTGTGTGCGCGCCACTCCTGCTCCAGTAATGCAGTATCTAAGAGTATCAGAGATGACAGATTTGTTTTGGCCCTACTCTTTGGTCTGCAGCTGCAACATAATTTAACTTGTCTGGCAGTCTTGGCAGGACCCTGACATGACCTGAGGACAACCTGAAGGGTAACCTGTCTTAACTCTGTCATTATATAACTTAAACCTTTTCATTTACCCTGAGAATTTCCAAAATGGTAACTTTCTGAGGCTGCCTCTGTGTTCATAAATAATTGCTGTGCTTCTAAGCGAGTAAGAGTGATGCTATTGTGCCACCATGTGGACAGTGATCTACACCACATTGAATGATATGGAAACTAACAATGAATATAATAACAACAGAATATGATTAAGACTGGGAGATGTAGGTGAGGTTTGAGTGAAAATGGGTATTTCATTTATTTTTTACATAAGTTGTTAAATAGATCTTTAAAGCTACTATTGTAATTCTTCTGAGTATTAAGTGGTGTGAACAAATTCATAGATTTCATTACACAGTTCAGGCTTTCAACCTTATATTTACTGAATTTGTGGGTACAATGCAAGTCCAGTGTGCCGGATAGATGAGAGTAGCATAGAAGAAGAAAATTAACACAATTGGAGCAGAGCAGCTTTGTCCAGATGGAACCTTTGAGAAATCAAATGCACTTTTAGGAAGCTGTGATACTTTAATAAGTAATACACTTTAATAAGTGTGTGTAGGAAGAGTATCTTTAATTTCAAATCTTTAGGGCTTTTACTGTTTACATTTCTTTATGCTTTGAAATATTTTGTATTTAAAAGAGATAATAGACTTTCCTGTATTCAAAAACCTTGTGCTTTAGCAGATTACCACAATAGATCCTATAGTATATTACCTCCCGAAATTGGCTTTGCATGTTGAATGTGTCTTTACCTTCTTTACCTCATACAGGAGGAATAAATGTCAATAGCCTGAGGAAAAATGCATGGGATTACTTTAGAGCACAGGTGCATCTTTACAACCATTAAGGTACCTGCTAATGGTGCAGGATTGCATCTGTGCAATATGCTCACTAATTAGACCTGATCTTAGTTTTTATTGGTCTATAATTAATCTAGTTCTTCAGTCAGAGGAAAGGAAATGACTTTAGAGGGCTTTACTGAGCCATGACCCGGGGGACTCACCCTGTTTTATCTTTGGCCTGCACGGGATGAAGATAGGAAGGTGGAGACTAAATCAATTTTCCTGCGCTGGCTCATTAGCTGGGGCCCTTGGGTGAGCCCGGCTCCGTGGTGATGCCCTTGAAGGAACAACACAAGACTCTTGCAGCGTGGCCTGTAGAGCCAGTAAGTGAGAGGCTGTGAAATGCACACGCATGGTATTACGAAACACAGTATTGACAAACAAGATGCTTTCCTGATATACGGCATTAAACTTCAGCAATGGTGGCAACACACAAAACCGTACCACAATAACATCTCAAAACCAAATACTGTGGGTTCATCCGGTCTTCATATTTACATTTATTTTTTTTTTTTGTTTTTTTTTACATTTATTTATTTTATTTATTTTTTACATTTATTTGTTTAAAAATGCATTATACATTAATACATCACTGCCATTTTCTGTACAAAAACCGCTGTTTGAAGCTCATGTTAAATTAGGGTCCTTACACAATGTGCAGCTGGCTGTTAGTCCTTGTCACTGAGGGTATAAAAGTTGTTATGATTCATCACATACTGAAAGTATACACACTTGAAATTCAGTAACTTCTGGCTGCAGTAATCACAAAACACAGTTACAAACATTGTAAACGTTAACTTTCCACATCTGTATCTTCACAACAACTATCCAACCAGTTACGTCAATCCACAAAGGATATAACAAAGAATGACACACACACACACACACACACACAATATATATCCCTGTGTCAGCGAGACATTTATCTAGTTCTCACCATGGCATATGGCATGTGGCATAACATAATGTGGGTAAACTTGCCTTGTGATCCAATAAACAGCTCAGTTTTATAATCTCTTTGGCTGCAGTTTTTACCGGGTCTGCCAGTTCAACACCAACAGAATGCAGTGAATTTGAGCAGGATTATTGCTTTTGTTGTTTGGATTATCTGAATCTAATTACCTTGCAGGGGAGCTTAACTGACTCTGCTGCCTATCTGCCTGATTGCTCAGCTGCTGAATGCTGGGGAAATTGATCATTGAGAGACCAAACCGACCAGCGAAACATTCATTATTTTATAGAAAAGAACTTAGAATAAAATAGTCACAAAAAGTGACAGACAAGTGAGCTTTCACTGCTTCACATAAAAATGGTTCACCTGTGACAAATCTTCCTGATATCAACATGCTGTGACGAGTCTGGGGACACAGCGAAAATTCAACGCTGGCTTTTCCAAACTACTTAAGAAAGTCTTCCATGACTTTGTTTCTTCTAGACCTGAACACGGCAAATTCCCTGTACTCTAGCCGAATCTTTAAATCATCTTCCAGTTCCAGCTACAGAACTAAATCGAAAACCAACTGATCGGAACCAGGTCTCAAACCTTGGCACCAAAGCCCCAAGTCATGTTGCACTAAGATGGCAGGAAACTGTGATGCTTTGAACCCAACACAGCTCGGTTTCAACACATCAACAGTGAGCTGGGATGGAATTTGGGGGTCTCGGGTGTGCTATAACAAAGAATTTATAGCACAGTGTTTAAAAATTCATTTTTGCAGAAGACTGTTGGTTATGCAGTTGCTTAGTTCACATATGCTGTGGGTGTCATGTGATTATCACTTTAGTACATACACATCCTGCTCTGACATTGTTCTCTGCTCCCCAATTTAACACTTACACTAGTGCATTAAGCTTAGATTTCCAAACTGGCAAAAACACAGAATCAAACAATTTTCATTATACATTTATTTATTTTTTTTTTTAAATTTCCTAATTCCCAAGACCATATTATTAAATAGCTTGTCTGTCTGACCAACACTTTAAAACTTTAATTATTCATTTTACTCTCACATGAGACTAAGAATAGCAGCAAATCCTCACAACAGAGACTCAAACTAAGATATGTTTGAAAAATTACTTTAGAGATGGTCAATTATGAAAACATTTTTCACTTATTTTTGTTGATTGACTAACAGTGTAATCCATTTTAAATAGATTATCTATTTAATTCTGTATTTATTTCAAGTAGTTAAATGTTATATGAGATTTTAAACATTAATATAGAAGCAAGCAACTATTGGCAATGTAAAGATTCATACTTATTTAGTGAACGTACTTTGATGTCTGTATTTGTCCCCACTTATATTGCTGCCACCATTAACAGCCCCTTTCGCAAATACTTCCATATCTAACTAACTTGGTAAATTAGGGATTTATTTCAACCAAACCAGCAGTAGTAAATGTTGGAAAGACAAACAAAACATTTTAGTGAGTTTTATTTTTGTTTCTGTCCAGTTTGAAGTGTGTTTCATCTGCTAAGTACAATGACTGGTTCAGTCCATGGAGCCTGGTGGGCTGTTGTCTTGGTCTGAGATGCTGTGCTCTAATGTAACATCTAGTGAATTTTGTAAATATAACCTTTGAAGAGGCTCTGGAATGTGTTATGGGCCCACAAGATGGACTACTTGCCATAACTGGGAAACCCAATCTCCCACGTCAAATGTTAAATGCAGATAAAGAACCCAAGGTAAAGTAAGCAACCCCTCACTGAAATGATGAATGATGAAAATGATGATTTATGGGAGTTGAAAAAGCATTTTATCTTGAGTAATGTTCACACAGCAAGTGGGGTTTTCCCAAGGAGGTTTCACAGAGCATTGTAGAGGACTTGAGGCCCAACACAGCACTGGAGCATGCAAATGAGTACCAGTGAAACACAAAGAACAGAACTCTTCCTATATACACACTGCTAGCTAAAATGTGCAGTGAAAGAAAAAAACAACTGCTTTGCCTCATATTTTTCATTCAAACCTTTTAACGAGAATGCGGGCAATCCGACAGCCTTTCTCTCTCTCTCTATTGTCGAAAATCGCCCATTTAATAGTTTTGCTTGCCAAAATAGAGCAGGATGGTGGAGCCTGTTCCTTAAACCCTGATTTAAAATGTGCTACGTCATGGCTTTGATCTTTGCTGTGTTTGTGGATTATCAGAGGGAGCTGCTGCATAAGATGTTGCAGGGATAAAAGAAAAGATCAATTCCTCGACCAAGGCTTGGATCTGCCTCATTTACCAGTCACAGCTTTGACTGAGTCCTCATTAGCACCCTTCTACACACACTGGATTCACTGCCACGGCATCCATGTAGAACGCTGTGACGGAGAAGAAAGTCAGCCGCAGAGCTCAAACTGACACAACTCAATAATTCAAACCACTCAGGCCCCATATCAGACACAGTCTAATTACAAATGTACATGTTTCCATATCCGTATGAGGCGCAGAAAGTGCATACATGCATGTATTTCAGAGGAAGGGTCACAGCAAAATCTGAGTAAGCCACAAGGGGCAGGCAGATACGTTTAGAGTTAAAGATCACCCTTTTGGTAAGTGAACGGCTGATCCACCTGCCAAGCCGCCGCTCTCGGTTCCTCTTCCCTCCAATTACAGTGACTGCTGTTCAGCACTCACTGTGATGCCAACTTTTTCGACACTGTTTCACTTCACACGTTCTGCGCTGTGTGTGTGTGTGTGTGTGTGCGGGAATGTGTTTTGACTTATGACACTGGGAAAGAAAAACCTATTTCTTCGATTCTTTTCTTTTCTTTTTCTGCCTCACTAGATTGTTTACTCTGAGCGCAGTATAAAATATTAGCTGGTAAACCCCTGCCAGCGTGGGGCTCCCCTGACCTCGTGTGACGCAGGATGTGCGTCACCTCACCTCAGCCAGGTCCGCTGCAATCGGCGGTGGCCGTGCGTTAACCTGTGCCCTGACTAAAATTGAGCCGAGCTGAGCTGCTTGTGTATTGGTCAGTCAGTGTTACTCGCCTGTTGCCAGTTATCTTACTGACAATCACACACGGGCACAATTTGTACATGTTCAATGCATGTATTTAAATAACCTTTAAATCAGTATATTGCTGAACACTGTAAAACTGAAAAAGTTATCATAACATATGATATTTTACAAAATGCTTTCCCTGTTTTTTTTAGCTGTTTAATTAGCCCTCTCTTTCCATCCATGCCCTCAGTAACAGGTAGAGTATGACATCAAGCTTGGCAGCAGTGGCTGTTAATTCTGCTGATTGGAAATGAGTAGGTGAGGTAAAGAAAACATCCATACTCATCCATTTGGAGTGATGCCAGCCAAGGAGAAGTGTTATGGGCTGGACAAGATGAATTCTTTATTAGTGCTTCCCTAAGAGCAATTTAATCAACTGGCAGTAAAATTCCTGCTGACCGAACCTGTACAGTATGCACCAAAAGAGCGGAGCACGAGTTATGGCTTTCCTGAATACCGCATCGGCAGTTGCGTTGACCCAAACTTACATAACGCGAGTTCTGTGAGTTGTCGCATTAGGATTTGATGTGTGAATCCCATCAGCATTTGGTCAATGGCAGAAAACATATTTGCAGGCGGTGCAAAAAATAAAATAAAAAAATGAGTCAGTGATGAATAATGTCAGAGATTTATAACTAGCCCACAGCAACAAAACAGCAGCGATGTGGCCCAAAAAACTGTCAGGACTGCAGAGACTTTTTTTCCCTCCACCGCCACAGAGACAGAGACAGCCAGAAGCGCTGGCACCACAATTACATAAAACCTCAAATTACATTCACCTGAGACAAGCTTGGGTACCTGACAAGTAGTACAGTAGAGCTGACAGTGTGTTTGAAGTCACCCGTTCTTTCTTTCTCTGAAGCGGAGGTCAAACGTCATGCTACTGGAGGCCATTTACATACTCGTCTGCAATTTGCAACATTATAATGCGCCGTGAAGCCCAAAGATTTGCCAGTGAAGACGTTCTTTGTGCTGTGTGCAGCAGTCTGTAACGGTTAAGAGGGGAACTGAGGATGATGATCGGCGCTTGTTTTGACCAGAAAAGATGTACTGCTTCCAGCAACAGTCCAAGTGAGACACACACACACACATACGCCCACAAAACACATTGGGTTTCTCAATTTCTTTCCCTCGAAACTTTATTCCCATGTGGTTAAAGCAACAACACGGAAGCGGCTCCTCACAGCAGACAGTACTCAGTTCAGCCCAGAATGAGGGCATGTCTTAGAGTTTTACACTTCACACTTTCGGTTTAATCTGATCATTGTGCAGAACAAATTTTTTTCAGGCCAGAAGCTCTCTTCAGAAGCCACATCATTAGACAGATGCCCCTTAGTGCTCTAACACTATCACTGAGCTGTGTAATCTGGCTCTGACACAGTTGGCATGCATCATGTCTACCCAGAGAGTCGCAAGATAGATTCATGACATTGGAGGGGTTGATAACTGTTCAACAGAGGAAGAGACGGATGCCTAATCACCATACCACTGTGGTTACTAACAGCCAGTTCTCATATTAGTCAAAGCCCCAATTAGATCCTAACTGTCCCAGGTGACAGCTCCCATAGCAACAGGCAGGGACGTCTGCAGTTTCACAGCAATATCTCACACCACAGTCTTGTGGTAACATCTTGCAATAGTCAAGTTCCTTAAATCTTAACTAAAGCTTGCAATTTGTGAAACTTTCCATCAGCCATTTGCTGGAGGTAGAAGAGAGAGAGAGAGAGAGAGTTCCAATAACACATGCATTTATGGTAAAAAATATGTTCCAGACTATGTAGATAGTACACTATTACTCATGCTGACAGTGCACTATTTAGATTTTAGAAGACACGCTGAAAAGAAAATGTTTGGTTGTTGTAAGATTTGTTGTCAATTTTCTTTAGCTTTGAGTATTTTCCCAACTTATTTTGGACCTTGTAGTGTGAGACACTACACTGTCAATTGTACTTCAATTTTTTGTCGTGTTTCTACTTTAAAAAGGTCCAGTGTGTAACATTTAGGAGGATCCATTCCACTAGTTTTCATTAGTGTATAAAGTAGTCACGTGCATATAGGAATGCGTATATTTTTCTTACCTTAGAATGAGGTAAGGGGGCCTTCCACGAAGTCCGCCATGTTGAACCGCCGGGTTTCTACAGTAGCCCAGAAGGGACAAACCAAAACTAGATAGGGGCGTTCACGTTTTTCGCATGAATGCCAACACTATAGTTTCTGCAACTGTACCGCTCAATGCCACTAAATCCTACACACTGGACCTTTAACACTACTCAAACTGAAACAGAATGAGCCTATATAGAGTGTCAAATTAGGGCATGAAACTGCGCTCTTAGAAAATGACATCTTTTCACCAAATTACAGTGTACTGCCTGACTACCAGGCTATAATTATATCTCTGTAGTCTTCAGTGTACAGTCGAAAAAGGCACATGGATATTGCTGCTCAGGTATAATAGGCTTCAGTCGGAAAAGAAAAGAACATACATTTTCATCAAACCTTAAAGGTTATGCTATGCTGCTAACTACAGCGCTCACGGTGGAACTTCTTCTACAGCCGACGGTGACTTGACACAAGCCAAACTGTCTGCCGTGTATTTTACATTACAGTTAGAGTCATCATGACAATGAGAAAGAGCTGGTCAAGAAAAGCTGTGGCTGCATTTGGAAGAACCCGTCAACTCTCACTGATAGGAGGTGCTTTAATCAACAGCAATGTATCAGTGCACTGTACACAGGTTAAACATTTATGTAATGCTTTGCTTCAGTGGACCAGTTACTGTTGTCAGAAGGTTTGTTTATTTGTTTGGGCACAATTAAAACACAACTTCCCTCACAGTTTTTCATGATAATATTCATCTACAGATTATTTGTATAAAGATTATTGACCTCAGACACCTAACGTACATCTTCAAACAGAACCAGGCTATAAAAAAAGTCACAAGTTTGAAAGGCTAATATGAAGTTTGCAAACTACCAGACAATTATAGTTAATATAATGTGTGGGAGAGTTGCCTAGCTCAACAATAGCATTCATTTGTGCATATTCACCGTCCTTTCCAGCTCTTTATTAGCAACACTAACAGCTAACGTTAGCTCTGTCCTAGCACAGTTGGTTTATCACAGCTTACTTCTCTTTGAGCTGGCCTACTTTCTTTCTCCATGGTGTCACTGCAATATCTCTGACATTCAAAAAACAGCCGGGACGAGGGCTGAATCCCCTTTTTAAAGTGTATTACTGTGGTTTATTTGTCATTACACTGGCAGGGGAAGCTGTAATGTCACCTGCGTTTCTTGACACCCCCAACATGTAATGCTTTCACCGTCACCCACACTACCCGCCTGCTCTCCCTGCTGGAGGTGTAAAGCCCCTGAACCCCCCCTCCCCATTACAGCGGAACAGAAACCTTACTTGTGTCGTTTCCTGTCGCTGCAGGGAGAACTTGACTTCCCGCGCTGGTGCTGTCCATGCTGGAAGGGGCGGAAGGCGATGCTCCTGAACATCCCGTCCTCCGCCGGCTCCTCCAGCCTCAGCTGAGGGATGAGATGCCCAAAGGCCATGTCCTCTGCCCGAAGAGTGCGCGCCGTGAGCGACGTTGAACAAACTTTAGCTCACTCTCCATTCAGCGCCGAGCTACTACCTGCGACCTACTGAGGGATACACTATTATTAACATGCAGCTTGGGCGTCTGGGGCTGCAAGGAGAGGTGGGCTCAAAGTGGAGTCTGCGGACCTGCAGGTGTCCTCTAGAGGGTTCCCAGTTAGGCTAATTGGAAAAGTTATGTCACTCACTTTGGGCTTCACTAGTCATGTGCACAGTGTTTAGAGGGCAAGATGGGATGTAAGTGCAAAGTCATTTCAATTCATAGTTCACACACCTCTTATACTGTAGGCTAATTGCATACAAGAGCTTAGCTTTCATATGCAGAGACACATTTTGGGGTTGGGAAAGTATAAATTGAGATTTTTCCTGAAAGTGGTCACGGTTATGGTTATGATTATTACTATAATTATTCGTGTTCAGCCCAAGCATAAGATATTTATTAAACATCCCCTGTCACACACAGAGGATAGGGATGACAATCCAGTGATTGTTCCTCATGACAAGTGTGTTCAGTCATTGTTGGTTTTTAGGATGCACTGGATGAGTGTTAAAAATAAATCCTTGCAAAAAGTATCACCAAAAGAGAAACCATGGATTGTATTTACCTACCAGTGTAAAAGTGGGTGAGATAATGTTGAACTTGGATGAAATAGGGTCAAGTTTAACACATTGTTTACTGTATTTTACAGCACGTGCCAAATTATATTAGTCTTATTGACCAAAAACCTGTCTGCGTAAATAAAAAGTACATAAAACTTAACCTGTACCTGTAGTTTGTACTGTATCGGGATGCAACCTTTGCTTTTGATGGCCAGTATATTTATCAGTGAGCCCCTCGGACTAGTGAACTAGTGAACCTTCACTGCTGTACCGTGTGTCCAGCCTATTTTGAACAACATTTTGGATGAACACCCTATAAGTCAAAACAAAAACATGTCTTTTAACCCTTATAACACAGATTAGAGGAGCCTGAAGGTGAAATCCTCAGCTGAGTGGTTGTCCTTTTCAGAGTATGTAATTACGGATCTTCATTGTCTACTGCCGACAGTTAATTTTACTTGCTTGCTCCATTAAAAAGATACTGTATCATTAATTGCCTCATTTTTCAATTAGATGGACTAATAGCTTTACGATTCTAGTTTACTAAATTGATATTCATGCATCTTGCTTTCCCTGTTTAATAAAGAAGATCAAATACTTTAATCATTGAATATTAAGATATCTTGTCAGCTGTGAACACTAAGCTGGTGCTCAGGCGTTTGTTTTTTTTTCGACACAGCACCAGAAAAGGCGACGCATCCTGCAGCAGCCTAATAAAGCTCTACATGAAACACACAATCACAATTGTTCCAGTTAAGCAACAGTTTTTCTCAGTTAAAAAAGGTCAGTGAATCACAATGTAAATGAGTGCTCTCATTTATCATGGACGTCATAGGTGCATCAATCATAATCGGGCCTGTCAGACAGAACAGTGTCAGGTAGTTAGTTTACAATTCAGCCTCCACAAAATGGATGATTTCTCCCTAGTCCATATTCATGAAACTTAACTTTTTAAAGTGGAATTGCAGCGGTATCAAAAATAGCATGCTATTAACCTCTCTATCTAAATTTATGGCAGCTCTATAATTAGTGTGGTTGTCAGAGAATGAAATATTCTTCAGATGTGGGTCACAGAGCAATTTTCATTACCCAGAGATAATCAGTGCAAAGACACACAAAGCACTGGTGGAAGTCCACAGAATTATTCAAGAAGACAGTATTGAAACCGATTTTATTGCCATCAGAAATTGCTGAAATATGTTGCTTTCACGCCACTCAGGTCAATGAATGAAACATGTGGATAAAAGGTTTTTTATTAAAATGGAAAAAGCAACATGTAGACTCTCTTCTGCTGCGCTCCTATTCATCATTATATTGTGTTGCACTTGTGTCCACATATCAGGTTCCACCAGAGGGAGCTTTAAGCAAAGCCACTCATGTCCATTACCTGTACCCAAGGAGACCCACTAACAATATTTCTGTATTTTTATTTTCTTCCATTAAGCCATATAGGACAACTGTGCACTGTGGATTGCTACATAAATGGATAACTTGTTCTTTTATAATTTTTTAACAAACAATGCTCATGGTAAAATTAGGTTAAAGTTATATATGGGGAAGCAGGAAATGAGATCTGGTGATGAATGATAAGGTCAGTGTACAGGAAACAGAGACATAGTATCCAGGCCTCACAAACGTAGATAAAAAAAATAAAAAAGACACAAATTCAGCTCCTGAAATTAGATCGTCATGTTCCAAAATTTGCCGGCGGCTCCCCTTTTTCGTTTATATAGGTTATTTTGGATGAACTAATGTCAACTGGTGGTTTATATGGTGCGTAACCTAATGATTTCTCTCATCTCATTAGGAGCCTATCAGCGTCACAGATTACAAGAGAGCTATCCCCAGTCAACACCAGGGGGTGCAATTATATAAGTGACTTCAATTATGAGGGCCTTGTGTGGCAATCTACAAGTATTTACTTTGCAGATTACAGAGGGAGACCAAGAGCAAAATACGATTTGGTATTAATTGGGTTACAAAGCTCGCTCAGAGCGAAAATATTTCTTATCTGTGTGATGACATATTTTACCACTTTTGTATTTGGGCTAATTAGAGTGTGAGTGTCCGTGCTAATTCATAATTGTGACACATCATGCTGTTAGATGATTTGCAACACCAATATTGTGTTCTAAATAGGCACGAAAACAGCTAAATGTAAATTATTTCTATATAAAGTGTAAATAACGCATATTATCTGTAACACTGGAGTGTTCTGATGGTCAAAGCCGTAACCAAATAACTACAAAGTCAGTACAGCATATGCATGCATGATAAGTGTGTGTGTGTGTGTGTGCGCGTGGGCATGCCGGTGAGATGGGTTTATGACAGTGTCATCACACATGGTTAATCATGTGGAACAATAGGCACAGAGGCATTGAACAGAAAGTGGAGAATTGTGATCTGGCCTTGAAAATTTGATCTTGCTTAGTATGGATGGCGTGTTTTGAACAGATGTAAATCTAGCAAGGAGTCTGCAGCCAACTCCTTAACAAACAGATGCCGGAGAACACCCCGGTAATTATATCAACCCCCATGGCCGGTTCACGTGCGGTATTTCCACTTGTTCAACCCACTTTTCTGACTTCTTGACTCTGTACCTTTTGTGTGCCTCCTTGAAACAAAGATAAAGTCACACCCCGTCTCTCTAACCAGGGCTGACACAGGCACTCCATCTTTGCAGTTCAATACGTTGTCAACATAAGAAGAACTTTTCAGAGGGAAGAGATGAATGTCGGTCAATAAATGCCTGACAGGTCAATAGATTTCGCTGACCTTGCTGCCACGTGTGTGAGTGTCACATTGAAAGGCTGGAGATCAAGACAGACTGGTGAGGAGGAAGGAGAAGAGACACCTGCCCAATTTCTGCATCCTGAGCCACCATGAGACCACATAATTGGGACACCCATATCTAAAATAAAATACCTTAAAGGCCCATTCTTTTGATGTGGTATGTTTAAGTTGATGGATGTATTACTGTAAGAGACCCGGATGGTTGCCTGTTCATTAGTGCTTCCTGGGTGCATCTCCAGAAAACATTCTTCAGGCCCATGAATGACATGGAAGTGATAGACTATCTTCATGCACCTCTTTCTTTTAACTTTTAAATGAATATAAAAGAAACAGAAGACAGTAATTTAACAATACTAGAAGTCTGAGGCAGTACTCAGGTACAGCGGTGCTTTGAGCTAAATGCTTGCACTGTAGCAATGTTAACATGTATGGTATAATGTTTACCATTTGCTAATTAGCACTAAACATAACGTATAGCAGAAGCTGATGGGAATTTTAGTTGTTTTCCAAGTATCCATTATTAACGCATCAGACAAATTTAAATTTGAATCTCTCTATCCTGAGGCGGAAATGTGTGTCTAATAATAATGTAATGAAAAAATGTAATTTCCCCCAAAGGGGGTTAATAAGATAATTCTTCTTCTTCTTTTTTTTCTTCTTCTTCTTCACATTGTACATTTAGTAATTTACCATCACTGCATTACAATCACATTGTAATAAAACTTGATATAGAAATTGTGAGCAGGAATTGTTCTCTCCTTTTGCTCTGCCGATTGCACCCAGTGACGTTCAAATACTTGTGACTCGCCTGCTAACCAACCTGTTTGTTGCATAAATGAAAATATTCCTATTAAGCTTTTTTAATAACCGCCATGTTTGCTTATTTTTGTTGCCTTCTGGGTTTGATTTTTCTGACAAGTAGGTCAACAATGTAATGCTTCTTGGCAGCCGTCAAATTTCAGATCAGTCAGCCAACTCACGTTGACTGAATTTGTTATTATGTAAATACGTATATACCTTACAGAGTATGAAAGAAAGAGGCTCTGACCTTGTCCCTTCCCATCAACATCATACATACATACACACCAACATCAGCTCAGAAGAGATTGAGCAACAATAATAAATTCCCGAACCCAATGCAAAGGAAATGTTTACCAAAATTGTAATTAAAAAATATATGTTTTACTCTTTCACTCACACTGTTTATGTTTCACTTAAATATATGGTTGTATACTCTCGTTTTCTATTTTCAAAATCCAAATAAAGATGCCACAAGACCAGTTAAGTTGTCATTGAATATTTTATTTGCAAATGAAAGAGTAATAACTCAAAAGTCGTAAAAATATACATTTTTTTTACTTGTGATATTTACATGGATTGTTTTCATCAAACAAACAAACAAAAAAAATTCTGTACTGTTTTACAAAACCAAAAGAGAAGCCACGGCAGAAAAAACAGATGAGATTAAAGAAAACAAAAGTGTCTTACATTTCCCTTTAGTAACGCCGCGCTGAGTGTCTCTCCCCCTGACATCGAAACAATGCAGTCAAGAGAAACAGCCAACCACACAGAACCCACACAGGCTGGTGATGAGCACAGCACACAAAAAAGTGCAAAGTACATGGATGATAAATTCAAAATAAAGAAGAAGACAAAAATAAAGCTTAATAAAATTTTCTGTGAATATATTTACAATTGTAGATTTTCTTTTTTTTTCTTCTTTTTTTTTTTTTTTTTTTACTATTTTTTGCCGAATACAGTTATGTTACATCAAAGCAAAGCATTCCCTTTCGTCTGCTCAATCTCCTATGACATGCAGGTACCTTTGCTTTCCTCTTGAGGTTGACTACAGCCCCACCCATCTCCTCTTTCAAAAGCAATAATATCACATTCCCCAAACCACAAAATCCAAGCATTACTTTGCCCTGTTCAACAGTTTTAATCAGAAATAAAACTGCTTAATAGAACGTAAAACACTGTGGCTACATGAGGTTCATACTCCTATCATATAACGCAGGATAACCATGAATGGGTTCATGTTTACTGCACCTTTAAGTGTTGATAATAAGACAATATATAGTGCTGATGGATACTGTTTTAAGAATGGTATTGGATGTGCTGCTAACACTTTGAGGTGTGTTAAGACTTTCCTCCTCCACTCTCCACTGAACTGACAAAAGCGCCTTAAAATTCATTTGTTGGAAAGAGCGCAAGTTTGTCAGGCCACAAAGCTGCACACATGAGAGGAGAGATGCAACGCGAGGGCTCATAAACTGGGGAATCTGCCACCTGAGACTTGCAGTTGCTGGAAAGCAAATCAAAAAGGTTGGAGGAATTTAACAGCTGGAAGACTTGCATCCCACCCTCCACCTCCATTGCTACTTTCATCTGTGGTGGAGGGAAATTCAATGGCAACGGCCTACAGCCCTGGCTCAATATCAATCCTGTTATACCTCTCCTGATTCCCAGTGCTACTCTCGCAGATTCCCATGAAAAAGTCTTGGAGCATATGCTATCCAGATTATTAAAATGCATAGCAGTGTCTGTCTTTCTGAATGCATGTGCATGCATGTGTGAGTGTTATGTTACAGTAGCTGTTTTTGTATATCTGTGTGTGTGTG
>NW_023340257.1:8705739-8708807 GCF_004916995.1 Morone saxatilis | reverse complement strand
TGTGTGTGTGTGTGTGTTCCCTGGGTGATGCAGTGTAGAGTGTCCCTTTCTGTGCTGCATTTAGAATCCTGGTTCCATCAGTCAGTCGTAATACCTCCAGACATTCGATCCATCAAATTGATTCTGAAGCAGCCGAAATAACAAGAATGGCTGTTTGGGCTTTTGTTTGTGCAAACTGTGTGTGCCTGTGTGTATGTGCAACTGTGACTGTGCATGAAGCACACACCCGTGTGGACCTGAATGTGCCACGTGTACCTGTTGATGTGTGTGTATGTACAACTTTTACCTGTTTGTATTGTGTGTGTGTGCATGTGTGCGCCTTGAGATGCCATCAGTACACCCAGGGCCACGTGCATTCTATGTTAAGAGACAGCAAGAGCAGGGAGGGAGCAAACAAGTGGCCTCCAGAGCTGACAATAGTTATGAATTATGGACGTGCTTTGTCTCAAGACACCACCCCCACAAGCAAAAACATGACTGCTGTCTGTGAAGCCAAGTGCAATAGGCATATAAGTCAGTGAAAACTAAAATAAACACTGCCAGTCTGCAGTCATATCAATTTGGATAGAGGTTACTTTGCCTGACTGTTTCTCTCTCACTCATTGAATGGCTAACATGAGGATGTGTGGGTGTGGCCCAAGGGCTTATACTGAATTTACATGCACACACCCACACATACACACTCACACACATTCACAAACATGCACGGATGCATGCAAGCACGCAAGCCCAGACACACAAACAAACAAACACACAAACACACACACAAAAAAACCCACACACACTCACACACACACACACACACACACACACACAGTAGCTTCCCTGCTCAAATATGAACTGCTGTCTCTAGTTGAATATAAAAGGCATTTTTCTTAGTATGTCCCTTACAGTTAAGTCACACGTGAAATCCCGCATGTGAAGTCAAACCACATGTGCTTCTCGGGCAGATGTTGCTTTATGAGTTTTTTCATCTTATGTGACCTATTTTTTACTGTAGTGAGAGAAAGTTTAGATTTATAAGTGATTTATAAGTGAAACAAGACTAAACAAGTCTCTAAATAGCAATAACAATTACGAGCTATAATATTAAATTGTTTGGCATACTGATTATTTGCTCTTAGAACCAACAGTGGAGCTTAAATTGTTAGGTTTGTCCTGAGAGTAAAGGCATTAAAATAAAAAACTGCTCATTTCCTTTGACGCATGCTTACAAAACTTCATGACAATCTGCCAATGGAACTATCTCGTGCACAAGTAGAAATTTTAGCTATATGGTGTGTCAGATTAAAGGTCAGGGTTGTGTGTTGACTATAAATACTCATGGCAGATTTTATGGACATCTGGCACTTACTTTTTAAAATAGCTTGCCAGTGCCCAATATCTGGCCAAGAGAGAATTTTGATCCAATAGTGATGCTTAAGGTCACGGTGTCACTAAGAAATTATTCCCAGCTGATCGATAAAATCCATGCAAAAACTGAAGAGAATCTGGCCAATAGTTATAGTGAAGATATCTTGCTTTGGACTTTGGATTAATTTATTTTTTTGCCATTAATATGATAATATTTGTTTATAGGGGGCTTCACTTTTTTAACACAACATGTGTACAAAAAACACACGGTTTAAATTCACTTTTGGGTCCCATTTGACTCTTTTGCAAGGGGTATATCTCCCCTCACATACCCTTATTTATTAAATTAAATGACATCATGTGCGTATATCTATCTGTATGTACAATATAAAACAAGACTGATTACAGAATGTACAGTACATTGTCCCATGGCATGGGATTGCTTTCTCACCATGGATAATTCACTCTGCTTGGTGCTCCCTAGGCTGCATCTGTTATTACTAGGGCAAGTTTGTGAAGTTATATCTCTCAGCATTTGCTACTGTTGACCCTCAAAGCTGGATGTGAACAGAGACTTAACCACTGGTGTGCTGAAGATAAGGACAAAGAAAGAAACCATCAAAGGGAAGAGGGATTGCAAAGGCACACTAGATAGGCTACTTGCCCTTTTTTCAGATACTTTCAATCAAACTGCACTGGGTCTGTATGAGGATGCGACAACTGACGATTGGTTTGCACAGCTCGACCAATAACCAAGCAGGACTCCGTGATTCAGCGAGACAGCAATCGAGTGCCACTCCATTGTTATGGATCCAGGGAGAGCCCTGACAATGATATCATACACACCCTATACAATTTAAGTCTAGAATCATACTCCTCGCTCCCTTCATTCAGAAACAGTAATTGTAAAATTGAACGTCAAGGTCAATTCTTTGTGCCGTAGCTCAAATATTGATTCAGCACCTTATAGGAAGCTGAAAATAATGGGATCCACCATCGTTATACATCACACATTCATGGTGACAGATTTTGGTTTCAGTTCAGAAATGTAGCAGGTAAACAAAAGACTAAAAAAGCAACAATAATAACCCATCCTAGGGATTGGTGGCACTTCTTAATATGGATGAATGGACACACAGCTGTCTGTCACCCTTTACAACCTGTTCAGAGAGAAGAGACACAGGAGAACAGAAACAAAATAAAATAAAAACAAGTCCAGCTGGTCTAATAGATGCTTAACCCCTATATTTAAAGTATTGACTCGCTATAGGCCTAATACATACTATTTAATAATTCAGGGAAGATATTGAGTACCAGAAAAGGATGTCCATAGATGTGGAGGATGTGGATGTGGGAGGGAAAGGGGGTAACAACTCCATTGATTTGACTCCACTGTCAATGCTACATCCTTGTACCTGAAGTTTCCCCTGCTGATTGGTAAAGCAGATGAGCTGTTTGTGAGTCAGCCGAGTTACTCTCAGGACCGCTGTGGTTTCTCACGGGTCCGTTATGAGAGCACGAAAGACCGATAGCACTGAGGCAGATGATGCACACGCAGCGCACTGTGTCTGTCCACATGGATGGGCACAATCGGGCCCAGCCCACAGGGAGACAAAGGGGTTTGTGGTTTCAGAGCAGGTGCTGGGAGCAGCTAGTTGGAGGTGCAGGGTGACATGAATCAGAGAATCACCCCACATGCCCCCCCTCCCTCCCAC
>NW_023340257.1:8705268-8705639 GCF_004916995.1 Morone saxatilis | reverse complement strand
GTTGTGCACCATGGACTGGGTGGAGGAGGCACCGGAGCGTGAGCTGCCGGAACGGGACGAAGACAGGGAGTTGGGCTTCACTAGCTTGGCCTTGGGAGCTTCGGCATCCTCCCTGTGGTTAGAAAAACACACACACAGAGCAAACAATGATGACAAAGGTCCATTTATTTGATATCAATTGTACTTCCATAAGTACAACTGATATACACACACTTACATACAATGAACCACAAAACAGCACAACACAGTGCTATTCCCTGACTATTCTGAGACTCTATTCACATGGGACTTGTATTAAGTGGGGACCTCATGTAATTCATGAGATACCCCCCAGCCCCTGAGTTTTGTGAAACACATTTGCATGGAATAAT
>NW_023340257.1:8704478-8705245 GCF_004916995.1 Morone saxatilis | reverse complement strand
AATCGCTAGTTCCCCAGATACAACTGTTGAAGGAAAAAAGAAAGTTTTGCTGAGAACACAACGAAAACTTTATGATTTTACATAAGGAGGATAAAAAAAAGACAAAATAGCACAGAAGAATAAAAACTGCACTGCAAAAACAACTTAAAATTGACAGTGAAATTAATCACCCAAACTAAAGTAATTTGTACTGTGATTGTTACTTCGATGGTATTGAAATAGCAGAGGATCTTTGCAGTTATTATGAATCACTGTCACCAGGTCACAAGAATGTGTGGGTTGTCACCAGGTAATATCATCCCATCGATATGAGACTTATGATTCTCTACATAAAGTCAGAAATAGAAACCTCTCATCTGTGCACTGTTGGCTATGTGGTAACTTCATAGACACACTGAAGAAGGTTCTATAACTCTTAAAAGAAAAAACTAAAACTAAATCCATACCCAGGAGATGTGCGTCACTAAAGCTGCTGTTGTCTGCTTGAGCACATTAGTGGAATGGCTCAGACTCTTAACATGGTATAAAAACAGAAAACACTTCATCACATCTACATTATTTACTTGAAGCTGTCCCTCAACAATGCTACATTATTCATTGTTACATCAGAAAATATGCACCTACACCAACTCCAGCCTGTCACCAAAAAAAGTTGCTTTTACAAGTGTCATTAACGGACCACAGGATCCACCAATGCTCTCAGGCTTTAGAGTGAGGAATGAACACGAGTGTGATCCCTCAGCTCTGATGCCACACACACACACACA
>NW_023340257.1:8656777-8704406 GCF_004916995.1 Morone saxatilis | reverse complement strand
CACACACACACACAGACACTCAGAGAAATACCATGGAGGTGTGAAAAGAAGGCTTTTTAAAGATAATCAATGAACATTTGACCTTGTAGTTGTTTTTATGTTTAGACACACACAAAATAAAAACACGCCAACACACACACACACAACAAACTCATATAGGCGGGCAAACAGGAAGACAAGCAAACACAATCCAAGCATGCCTGTTTGTTGTTTGTTCATTTTAGCATTGAAAACTTGCCCACTGTAGCTGTGGTTCAGAACAGTTTTGGTTCAGCTGTCGCTCAATACAAGCCTGTGTTCTGCTGAACTGCAGCAAAACCAGATGTTCTATGAACTCAACTTATATGATTCGATCCAGAGCCGTAGTATGGCTCTGATTCAAACTGACGTGTGTTTCAGAGGCATGAAGGATGCCACATATTAATAATCTGTGCTGCAAATTCAACTCCATGATTCCCCCAGCCATTTGGCTAACTTTTTTTATGTTGTTTTTTAAATCCTTTTTAAAAAAGTCTTTGAAAAGAAATTGCTGAGCAGAGTCAAAAAACACTATTGCATGGAGCAACATATATTTAAGGTTACAGTATAATACTGTATAGGCTTAGGACATTTAATTGTTGTGAATATCAATTATTAATAACCTACCTAATAACCTATTAAAAATTCATATCTCATTCTCAAGCAGTGAGTTCCTATGCAATGAAATACTTGAAACTTTCACTGTTTAAAGGTCCAGTGTGTATCATTTAAGAGGATATATTGGCAGAGATGTAATATAATATTCATAGGTATGTTTTAGTTTGTTTGTTATTGTATTAGTGTATAATCTCCTTTAAAAACACAATTGTTATGTTTTTGTTACCTTAGAAGGAGCCATTTCTATCTACAGAGGGGACAGGTCCTCTTTTATAGAGTCATTTTTCTACAGTAGCCCAGAATGGACAAACCATACACGGGCTCTAGTTTTGCAGCCACCATAGTTTCTCCTACATGCTTGGTTGAGGCATCCTTTAGTTTTCTAGAAAAACGATTTTAATGTAGTCTCTGTTGTGGAGGCAGTAGTATTCCTAAAAGAGATGGACCAACATAAAAAAACATAAAATCTGGACCTAAAACCTAAGTTAATTGTAACATTTTACTTTTTCATTGGGCTGCATTTGTTTTTAGTGGCTTACCTGCCAACTTTGCATATGGTATGTATATCATATCTCCTACTAAGCTTTAGATCATACTTGTGGGAGGTACGTCGCCAGGTGTACCACCCCCGGCCCCAGGTGGCTGAAGCAGGCTATATTTGAATTGTTGTGAGGAATCTTTCAGTTTCATTATACCCCACAAGCCTCTGTCCCTCTCCCCTGAGCTACCTTGTCTTTGCATGAGATATTACATCAACTAATAACACATGGTTGTTGGAAATGTTGTCAGATAACCAAAAAATCCAACATGATCATGGCAGATATGATACATTTTCAAAGCATTTAACTGTACAATATTACACTAGGTTCGTACTCAGAGTAGTAAAGTTTATCTACAGAACAAACCTAGCGGCAGGTGGTTTCTGCAAGACAGCAACGGGTACATTTAAAAGGGTTAAGTGCAGCTAAACTAACAGAGCAACAGAAAAAACAGAGAGAGAAAAACATCTATCTGCACTTATAGTCCCACACAGCCACACAATTTTAGCATTATATCATGCATTTTAACTAGTAAAATAACACAAACAAGCTAAAAAGTGAACCAATCCCAGAAGAAAAGAGGATGAGTAAACCTGATCTCATTTGGGGTCTCCTCTTCCTCATACTTCTTCTTCTCTTTCTTCCGGAAGACGAGCCAGATGATTAATATGACAATGAGGACACCCAGGGATATTCCCACCACTGCACCTGCTACCTTACCTACATCCCTCACATCTGTGAAGAGAAAAGAGTAAGTGATGAGGGATGAGAGCTAGAGTCACTTACTGTCACATATTAGTTTTCATTCTTAATCTTAAATTAACAAATACTAATAAAAGTATATAATAATAAAATCCATTTACTGGAAATACTTCCAACACTCCCTACATTTGTGCCACAGAGGGCCAAATTCAATTTAACACCAAGGCTATCAAACTGCTGAGCTCCTAGATGTGTCATTTTCTTTACACATGACCCCAACCGTCCTGGGCCTCTCAGGAAATGTATTAGTGTGACAGTGAAACATAACTGTTGAAGCATAGGTGGTGACCAGTAGCCACCAGTTTAAGTTTAGTGCAGTCCCTGTGGTGTTGGAGCACTGGGTGAGAATGGGGAGGCAGATGGAAAGGCAGGGAGGGGAATAAATGTATTTCCAGCTGCAGGTTGAAACAATAACCATCAATCAGCGTGGCAGTTTGGTGCGAAATGACTGCTGCGAGGGCGACGCTGCCTTCACTCCCAAAACTCACGCTGCATTGTGACTTCAATAGTGCAGTTTTCCTCTCCAACGTCATTGCTGGCTGTGCACCTGTAGACACCTGTGCTGTCCATGGTGAGATTCCTCAGGGTCACAATCTCTGGGTTCTTGAGATCTGGGGGATTATAACAGTAGTTAGTTTTTGCAAAAAACTCTTTGGACAGGACAGGAGAGACAGCTGGATGTATATCCTGGCTGAAGAAGGAGAGAGAGGCAAAGAAGAAGGAAGGATGGGGGGGAGAGACATTGATGGATTGTTTATTTAAGAACGGGGCCCATCGAGGACAACTTGAGGAGAGTAGCAGGAGCGTGTCTGAGAGAGCGATGGAGCCCCACAGCCCCATGGGATATTTAGTCATCCTCACCAATGACAACCATGTGATATTACCTTTCACCAGACCCATAAATAATGGCTGCTGACGCTGTGTGTTATCGTCCAATGAAAACTAATTAGACTGAACAGGTGTTGTTTGGTGGAGGTCATTAATTTGAAGGCTTTTGTCTGGGCACGTGCCATCGCGGATGCCAGTCGAACACCGGAGAGAAAACTGAGACGGAGAAGTTTGCATCCCAGGGGTGTTTATGCAGGTTTAGAGAATACACAGTAGGGAGGCTTGCCTTACCATTAGCTTTTCTGCTATAAACTGTCTCTGTTACTATTTAGAGGAAGATATGTCTGGTTATGATCCAAGAGTAATGCCAGAATCCACACCACGTGAATGAAGTCTGCCTCAGGGCGACTACTGAGCCAAGGTTTCTTTTTTGGTACAGAATGTAGTGGGAGCTGCCAATCTAGTTCTGTGTATTACATTTGATTTTTTTCACTTTACACACAATCCAAGAAAACACTCACACAGACTTCATGCATGCAGGTATAATTCACTTGAGCCAGGCTGACAGGATCCGCCCCGATCCTTGTGTTTATATAATTCATCCCAACTGAGTACAACTAGAAATCACAGGGCCACGTTCTGTTTGATTTATGCATAATGTGATCTTTAGCTGTAGATGGTAGTATTGGTACTGGTCTAAATATAAGAAAGGCATGCAGAATTACTGGCCTAATTGGGACAATCTGAGCCAATCAAGTGCTATTTAGTAAAGCCCTGTAACTGTTATTTAATCTGGTGAATCAACTCAGAGAGCCAGAAGGAGAATATAGTCGCACTGGTCAGTGTTTGCAAATATATGAGTGTGAAGGGAGGAGGTGAAGAAAAGGCGCCATGCTCAGCAAAACACTTCCTCGGATAAATGTGGCCTATAAAAATCACTGATATGAAAATGAATCTTCCTAGCATTTCTCTGCAGATGGCCTGAACGATGAATCAGCATGTAAGTGGAGTGCCAATTATCTTCCTTACCTATCAGTGCCAGGTTTGGCAATTTGCCCAGACTCTTGCCTTTGTCCAGCACTCGCTCCCACTTGTAGTTGATGGGATCAGAACCATCGCTGGACTTACAGCTCAGCTTCACATCACTGCCCTCATGGAGTTTGCCATCCATCCAGCACCTCGGCTTGGAAGGTTTGACTGTAAGAACACATTGGAGGCAGATACATTTTAATACAAATGTGCATCAAACAAGCACACTTTTGTTCTTTAATATATTGGCACAGGTACAATTATAATTCTTGAGTTTTGGATTCAGTTTCAACCATTGAGATGACACATTTTTACCTATTGTGATTTAGTAACAGAACAAAGTAATACAACAAGCGAACAAAAGTAAGGCAGAACAGTAAATATTGTATGGGTCTTACATGTACTGTATCAGTAATATATGACGTTTCTAATATTTAGTGTAAAATAAAAATAAAAACAATTTAACAAATATCTTTATTTAACATGAACTTTAGCTAATTATGTAATTTGTGGATATGTAGTAATCTTTCAATAAGCCAAAGTTGGAAGACCAAAGATTACTCTGTAGTGCCATCAAAACAGGCTTTTTGCAGGACATTTCCTAATTTTAAACTGTTACTGCTCTTTTAAAATAGAGCTTAAATGCTCACACAAATATTCTATAAGTTTATAAAATCCATCTTCCATGCACTGTCTATGGATAGGTCAGTGATGACATTATTATTCTCTAGGGGTCTAAAATTAGCTGAACTACAGTTAACAATGGATTTTCTTTTTAAATAGAGAATGCACTGAAGCATGAGTTATTCCATAATGTAAGAGCAAGTGAAACAGAGGTGCGTCAACTCAGAATAAAACGCTACATAAAATGAAGAGCGAGTGAGATGAAAGTGAGATAATAACACCAGTGGCTTGTTAAGTTTCATAAAGTTGAAATGCTCAACATACCGTATAAAGTTTATTCGACGTTGTCCGTCTATATCCAATACTTGTGTCATTTACAATATTTAATAAGGTGAATCTAGCATGTCATCAGGGTAAGTTCTCAGAGCTCAAACAATAAAAACTAGATCAGAAAGAATAAAAACTAGTCCCATAGGGAATGGATCAATGTGACCCCAAAGCTGGCGGCTGTGAACGCTTGTGGTAATATGTTCTCCACAGGTCAAAGGTTTTGGTCATAGTCCAGTAGCTGGAGGCACAGTACAGTATAGCAGTTGCCTGCTGAGCCCTGTACAGCTGCACTGTTTAGATACACACTGAGAGGCACTGCAAAGCTTTCAAAGCAGGAAAATAGCACACTGTTTTCTCTCTCCCAAGAGACATATTTTTAGATCAGTGGTGAGCTAAATTTAAACATCTATTTTGTCATATTAGTGATGTTGGCTTTTGTGTATTTGGCTGTTGCTGCTTGTCAGCAAAGTTGCAGTATTAAGTACTCTGTAATGCTAAAATGTAGTGAGTTAGAGATAGCACGTACATAAAAGCCAGATAGCTTATGTGTATCTTTCCTTTTGTTCCCCTAACCCTTCTTTTCTCCATCCTATCCCCGTCCGTCTGTCCATCTCGCAGCTCTGTCAGGGTCAGTTAAGCCTTTACTGCAGCAGGGGCAGTTGGACAGCATAAACTCAGACAAACACACCTATATTTGCCCATATAAACACACACACACACACACACACACACACACACAAATACAACACATTCACACCCAAACACACACTCTGTAACAGGAACAGTGCAGGCATCCAGACTTTACAATGCAAGCTTGCACATGAACACATACACAACCATTGGAGGCACGCAAAAACCTTGGTGTGCACACAAATACATACACTCACACGCTGTCTCATGCCAAGCCAGCTACCAGTTCGGCTGCCAAGCTATTATCTTAGCATGGGGAGCAAGAGAAAAATGCAAATGTTCGTCTCTCTCAAAATCGAAAGTGTCACCGCAAAGCTGAGGGCAATTTGTAAAAATCGAGGCACTAACTCACTGAAATGTCTTTATGGAAGAGAGAGGAGAGCGAGAGCGAGAGGATTAACAGACTGTTCCATTAGAAAACCAATAACCGCGGGTTGAACTAATCTCCCATGATGTTTTAATAAATCGCCTGCTTTTCTGACATTGAGAACGATCTCGCTCCTCCCGCTGGACTTTGTGGCTGGCTTTTGTGGTACAGACGCTCCCCTTTTGCTGTCTGTCCTTCAGAGTTGTTTAGCTTTTTGAGATATTGCAGGCAGAGACACTTATAACCACTGAGCTAGTTGCTAAGCCATTTATAACCATCTGTATATTGAGCAAATGAGGAAAACAAAAACAATGGAAAAGAAGAAGGGGATAAAATCTACAATTATGACTTTGCTGTGGCTTATGAGGCCAAACAGGCTTTTCTATAGTTGTAAGAGCTAAAACATGACTTGTACAAATAATTTCCCTAAGTAGATTATCAGTTAGATTGATGACAGCTGACTTTTGTCAATGACATTTTCAACTATTAAATTTCATTACGGAATGTCCCTCAAACTTAAACCGGGGTTTGTTTTCTCACAGATCTCATAGAGGAGATAAATGTATTAGCCATAAAGAATTCAACTTGACGCTGTCCATGTAACCCTAACAATCAATCAGTTCTATGCTCATCCAGACCCAGCTGTATGTTTCTGGTCTCACCTCATCAACAAACCAATCCAAACGAACCCAAACAGCACGAGCAAAATCAAATCACACTGTCTGAATCAAATTGAATCATTAGATCAGTCAGCATGACGGAGGAAATGTGCCAGGCTAATGATCCAGTGATTAGGTCTGTGTGTGTGTATGTGTACAAATGGGTTTGGGTCTCTTCACGACCTGATGGCATGTGTGCGGACGTGCAACCCGAGTGTGTGTGTGTGTATGTATTACAATGTGTCTGACAACACTCACCCAACACAATGAGGTTGACCTGGCTCCAGTGGTACTTTCCCCCAGTCTTGACTTTACAGTAGTATTCCCCGGAGTCGGTCAGCAGCAGGTCACTGATCAGCAGGGAGGCGTCTCCACCCAGGTATTCCCCGGCAAAGGACAGGCGGCTGGCCTCACCGCCCGTCGCCTCATTGGTGTACACCTGGCCCCCAAAGAAGGTAATGATCTAGATATATGAAGAGAAGAAAATCAGAGGATTATTTTAACATTGTTTATTGTAATCTACTTGGGCCTTGAGAGAGAGAGACTGTTCCCAGCATCTGTCTTTCTGTAGTGTTTTTGAGTGTAAATCTTAAATATCAAACTCTCGTGTGTGACAGGCTCCTAACGCCTCCTTCTATATCACAGAAGGCTAGATGAAATCACAGCTGTCCCACAGCCATCTCAATTTTCCAATTCCAAAAACAACACGTTTGGTTAACTTAATTTTCATATCCCGACTGTAATACCCTTGATATATTTGACTGGTAGCCTGCCATTAACATTTAAAATTACATAACTCTAATGATGGTGTATGTACAGCTCAGGCATATTCATAGTCCCTCACTGGGTGCACAGTGTTGAGAAAAACAATACCAGAACTCTTGGGTAACATTGTTAACAATCACTTTTTAATTAACACTTGGGAAATAATATTCTACAAATGAATGCATTTGCTGGAATGCCAGTATCCTGCCAGTGTTCATTTAGCTGATTATCTGTGAGCACTGTTATCTCCTTATGCTTTTTCTACAAGCGGAGCTGTCAAATTGACCAAATAAAAATCTATTCTGGTACTGAGATAAAAGATTAAAATGCCAGCAGTGGCACTGATGTGATGTCAGCACTCAGAGAAACAACAAAAATCTCATACCCGACATTGTCCACTTAGTAAATACATATTACTACACATGTATGTTCAGAAAAGAAATCTCTTGTTGCATTGATGTTTTTACTATTATTTTTTGAAAAACTAAAATTTGAAAATCAGGTCATTTGTCATGGTTTTCTTTGTTGTTGTCAGATCTAACAGTGCCACAATGTTACTATTTTAAAGCACTTACTCTTGAACTGTGAGGTTATGCAAATCAGTAAAGGCATTAAAGGTTTCATTTGTTCAGCCACTCTCTGTACACCTTAACCAAATAAACTAAATTATTATTTTATTTTATGATGTGATACTATTATTAGCTTATAATTAGTTACAAACTTTTTGTAGCATGGCAGTTTTGCATAAATGCCATAACTGTTGAGTGCATTATGCTACTGTCAGTGTATAGTGCTTGCTCCATTAAAAAATGAGCATGTGTATATATTAGCATGTTGGCGAGCTGGGCAGTCCCATGAACAATGAACAGCTACCCATTGTGTTACTATAAAGATTCAATTACAAGGCCTGGCTAAGTCAGTAGCATTGCATTAGTCATTTTCAGAAAAATAATAAACACGCCTAATGGGGTGGTCTTCAGAACACTATTAATTGATATCTTATATAATATTAACAGTAGGGACACTGTTAATATGCAGTCAAGTTTGTGCATGTTAGGTGCATACATACACACATGCATACAAACATCCGCATGTAAACTAGGCTAGTGCAGAAAAAGAAGTTTATGTTTGCGATTGACACATTTTTTCTTTTTTCCTTTTACTTTTAGCAAATGTTTCGTAGATGTTTCCAAAGACTGGGTCTTCAAAGGAAACATCTGATGTTTTGAAATTTCATGGTACACATCGAACATCTGTAAAGCTGTACTGGATAGCTTTCATTTTCTCTTTTCTGCCTGTTTATGTCTTTGCTTTTCTATCCCCTCCTTGTTTCTCTTTGCCTCTCTCTCTCTCTCTCTCCATCCACACACACAAACACAAACAAACACAGCTGTCACAGTGGCCTATTACTCAGGGCAAGTGAGAGCCTGCAGATGGGGACTGCTAAATGCCGGTGCCACAGCACATCATTGCCTAAGAAACAGGGGCACCTGCTGTGATCACAGGTGACGACTGGCCATTTACACACACACATGCACAGACCTAAACACACAAACAAACATGTAGAGTACATGCACACTGAGAATGCAAACATACATTATTGTGCCACAGGCTGCTACAGGCACAAAGTGACGCGGCTCTGGCACCTACACAAAGTGGGACATATTTTTAAAAGCATTTGCCTCTGGACACACTTGTGCTGCCTTGATGAACTCTGGACGTGTATTACTCGCATATACATGAGTATGGACTGCACTACATGTGTATGTGTATTTATGCTTCTGGTTATGTCTGGTGTACCCTGAACATGTGCTTATAACACTGATAGGAAGATAGTGAAAGTGCTGGTGAGTGTGATCAATTTAAGAAGAATTTAGTAAAATGTCCACAGGCTGTTAGCATATTTTGCAATTAAAATGAGGCGGTTTATTTATTCAGTAAAAATTGAAAATACTGTATGCAGACATGGAGTGTCCCTGCCTTGTCTAGCTCTTTTAATGAACAAGAAGTCACTGGATTAAACATTTGGTTCACGGGTATACTTACAACAATATACTGTTTTAAATTATTTTTTTTGTTGACTTGCAAGGTTACCTGATAGATAGTCAAGAAGGGACTGTTAAGGATTATTTGGACCAGATTACACTGAGTATTAACAATCAAGGTATTTATTTTTCGTTTCCATAATATAACCTGAATATATAAGAGGATATACAGAGGAAAAACAGACACTCCATTTTCTCACTAGACTATTAATGAATATTAATCAGCTAAGTCGGTTGCAATTGTCCTGGTAATAAATGACATGAAAGTATATTCAGAATTGTGCTGGAAGGGCAGCAATTTTGCATTTTCTTGTGTTGAAAATCGCCAGCATAGAGTAAGCTTTTACCAAACTGCTGCTGGTGTACTCTGCAAGAAAGAACAATAATTTGTGGGAAATGTCTAGCTTTAAGCAGCTTACTTTCATTGTTTTCCATTTTTTGGAAAATGACATCCTTCCAGGCAACGCCACAACTGTCACTACAGTAATACATAATGTTTTGTTTAACTGCACTTTTTCGGGTCAGCACAGTGAAAACCAGTCTTTTACGACAATGTAAATGAACTTTGGTGCAACTCTCATGCCCTGTCTCCAGACCCTCTGTGTCCTTAACACATGTAGCCTGTACATATGCTAACAGAGGCTAAATGTTGACAAGATGCTCTTTCCCTCTCAACACGGCCCTCTAGCAGAACAAAAGAATGATTTATTCATTCAGCTACAGGCGCAGTCTCTTTCCTAATCAAATTTTCAGACGTTTGATTTTAATTAATGGCGCCTTCAATGTTATCTTCCCGTTAAATATTCATTGCAATGTGGCAGCCGCCCTCTGAATCATCAAAGCGTAAGACACTAGTTTTCCCCTTTCCTGGCCCCTCTGTTTCCCCTCCACACACACTTTTTTCTTTTCTTTCTTACAGTGTTACGCTTCTCTGTGCTAACCAACACATCAGCAAATGAACAAACGTCTTCCAAAGAGAAAGGAAATCTCTTTCTTCCGACAAAAGGCTGGCGAGAGTATACGCTCTGTCTGTTATCAGATACTACGTTCAATTTGGGTGAAGAAAGGCAATGATTCAAAACCAGTGAAACGATACCCAAACGTCATGGCTGTGAGACACAAAACCAAGTTAAGGTTGAAGTTAAATACTTTCAGCCAGGTGATGCTTTACCTAGGACAGAAAAAATGTGTTGCTGTTTAAAGCTGGAGGATATGATGAAGCGTAGAATCAGCCACCATCTATTGATTTCATAATTTCTAGACTTCAGGTGGACACAAAGCTAAGGAACCCCAAAATATCCCCAAAATTTCACTGTAAGTGGGAAATGTAATAACATAAATAATAGAAGGTTTTCATCTGACTTTGTTTTTAAGATAATAGCTAATTTATCACTACATAGTAGCCTATTTAAATTATATGTATGTAACAGATGCTTAATATGTTCAGATGCCAGTCAGTCCGATGATGTGACACGCAGTGCAGACTTTCTTGATTATTCGGAAACACTCCGCCTCCCTTAAAGCCTAAAGTCCGCCTCCACTCAAAAGTACGTTTTTCTTCTTGTTCGTACAGTTGGATGTTTGAGCTTCCCTGTGCAAAATTATGTATGTGCAGAGTTTGACTCTACAAGAATGATTTCACATTCATCTGCTGAAAGTGGAAAGTTTCTCTGTGCTCAGTGAAAATCTGATTTTAAGTGGCGGGGCATACAAGCATGATTTGTGACATCACAAATAGTTTGGAAGTTGTTCCTGGTCCAGCATGAAACTTCTACAGTATGATCTAGAAACTTGAAGCCACCAGTGCACATACACTGAAAATGGACTTTACAGTGAAGCTTGAGACATCTTGACACAAAAAAATTACATATTCATAGAATTTGGTAATTGTAATGAGTGAAAAATATTATGTGGAAATTATACTTTTTTTTGTGCAGAAAAACAGATTTTTTTTCAAATGTCATTTGTAGCTTATACATGTCTGGAAGGGATCTTTAAGTGGGTGTGTAATCTCACATCAGTTGTGTTCTGGTGAACTACTACTATGGGCTGAAGTTGTTTTCAGTTACTGCAGTAATGGTAATCCAATTCCAGAAATTCCAGTTTTTCAGGTCAGTGTTAGTCATGTTACCAAACTAATTCGATGGAAAGTGATGAAAACCTAAATAAGACTGTTTCCGTGTTAGAGGTGTTAACAGTATACAATCACATTTGTAAAAAAGCTAATTGAAAAAAATGCCAAAGTTGTTCCAGTGTTTATGCATTTCATGCTCTAGGAAAAGTAAAAAGTAAAGAGTCCAAGGTTACACCTACAAAATGAGTTGGGGAGCATTCTGCGGCATGATTGTTCCTTTGTGAAAGGCACTAAAACTTGAAGTGCCACAGTAACTTTGGGCATTGAGTTAATGTGCAACTATTATGGCTTCTGTCGGAAATCAATCAGCATGACTCAAATGGAGTAAAGATAGAGTCATTTTAAAAGAGCCCTAGCAAAGGTCACAAAACCTGTAAGCCCAGAATTCAAAGCCATCAAAAGAGTGTTTAAGTTGTTCTTGTGTTTATGTTCTGCCTGTAGGATAAAAACACATTTACTTTTTACTTCTGAAGAGGACAGAAATCAGGCTGGCCCGTTACAGATGCATGATGTCAGTAGCTTAAGTATACCCTACAAACCTAAATATTAACAATAACATATGACAATGGAAAGGTGGGGATAAAAGAAATCTTATCTTACCACTTTCTGTTTGGAGTTTGGCTTCTGCAGTAGCCACTCGATGTCAAGAGAGTTGGATGACGGGAACTGATGGTGGCATGGTAAGGTGGCATTGTCCCCAACGACCTTCTTCATCTCCGTCTGGGCACCCACTGACAGCAGGCTGAATAGAACTGAGGAAGACAGAGGGAGAGGGAATGAGATGTCAGATGGGGACACTAGCTCGATCCAAACTTGAGACAAGAGGCAGATGCTGTAGATAGGAAGCAAAACCATGCAGACGAAGGAAATTGAGACGGAAAAAACGTAGCGGGAGATATGACCCAGAATCCCAATCACTATCTGACAGATGCTGGGATACGTCACGGTATGGAGACGGGATGTGGATTCTTTTTTACAGGAAATAGAGTTTGGCATAGGAGGCCAGAGAGAACTGTTATGATGATCTTTTTGTTAACCCCTTTTGACAAGGGCATTCAAAGAGCACATTCTTATTCACAGCAACAAACGTGGGGAGTTGTGGCCGGGGAAGGAAATGTACACAGCTTTTGACTACTAAAGAACTACCTGCACCATGCACTGCCTGTGCATTGACATGTGTGCTTTAAAACTGCAAAGATACGGTTATCAAGTCACTTGAATTGAGCTACACTTTTCCAAACTGGCCCTGGCCACTACATGTGACAAAATAGACAAAATGGAAACAGGTTTTGACACTACATCCACAACTATTGCAAACGGGAAAATGCAATCATAATAACACACATACCCAAAAAATCCCACAGCCTACTCAGTGAAGAGCTTGGGTCGCAGTAAAAAAGTAGCAATAATTATGAGTGTGTCCAGAAGCGAGTGACTTTGGGCACCAGCCAGACTGTCAGGGCCTGTGTCTCAGTGGGGGTGCAGCAAGGCTAATTTATTGGAGGCTGCTGGACAGCCCGACGGGCTTGAGTGGAATTAGCCAGAGGCGTCACAGGGGTTTGCTGGAAGCTGAAGCTATAGATGTGTTGGTGTGTGTGTGTGTTTGTGTGCGTCTAGAGGGGGTGGTGCACTGCTGAGATATTCAACCCCCTCCACCTCACAGTAAGGCTGCACAATACTGCAGAGCTGCACTAAGCTTACACTCTCAAATGTGACAGATATTTTTGGCTCGACAACATTTAACTTAACTACCTGCCTTTAATTTAATTGCCAAACGAGCCAATAGCTCCAAGGGATTCTGAGTGCTTAAAATAAAGTTATCCAGCCAGCAGATGCTCATTTGGAATCATGCAGAAATGTAGAGGTTGTGTAAATATTGTTACATCTCCCTTTCATTATCATGCTGCTTAATAGATTCAATATTCCCTCCTGTTTGCACACAATAAATAAGCATCACGGTGTGGGACATGTATTTGAACAAAAACTACATTCAATAACAGGTGTTATGTCTGTGGTAGAGTGATTAGACACAGACCTATTCAATGAAAGAATGCCTTTGTGCTCAGCAGACACAATCACATGCTGTCAAATGTTCTACAGGAGGCCAAATGTGGCCTGTGAATGCATCAGCACTCACTGGGCGCCTGTCCACTTGTTCACTGGTCCACCCTCACAGGAGCCAACACCCTGTCCCATAAGTGATCTTTGGGCCAATCAAAATGTCAGCTCTGTGCTGTGAAACCAATGAGTCAGTGCTGACGCAGGACACAGGGGCAAAGAGTAGTCATACAAACCACTTCTTCCATACAGATGACATCATCTAGTGAATTTCAGCAGTTCCTCAAGTTTTGTTTTAGTCCTGTCTCTACTTTGTGAGTCTTCCGCTATAAACCCGAGCTCCGGGCAGCTCGCTGTCAATCAAGTGTTAGGTTTCCAATTGGCATTCACCGGTTGGACAGAGAGAGAGCACTTTACGGTTGGCAGAGTTTTTGTGTGTCCGTTTTGGCAGCCCAGGAGTGACGGGACAAATTGCTGAGGTCCTTCTGCTCTGTTGGACCACCTGCTCAGTTCAAATCATTACTCAGCAAAAAACAAAATAAGGGTCAATCCTCCTCACAGAGGAGCTCCTGGACCCGGAAGGTATCCCCATTTATGACTTTTTAATGCAGCATTTGCAGGCTCATTCATCTTGTGGGCTCCCCGCCAATATTAGCTTGGATGTCAGAAAAAAGAGAGGGATAGCTTTGCAGTGTAAAGAATATTCAAGATGGAGAATGGTCAGACTGTGCGTGTGTGTGTGTGTGCAATTGGTTGAACCTAATGGTGTGAGTTAATGCTTTATGGTGGTATAGGGGTCTGCTGGGAACCCTGTGCCCACCACCTCCCCTCAGCTCCTCAGGCTAGCCTCTGTAATCAGTGCTCCCACACAGCCCGGGGCTGAATCCAGCACTGTGTAGCGGGCCTGATAAGAGCTCCCTGCTTCCTTTCTCACCTCCCACCTCCTACTTAACTGCCTACCGCTTCAACTGTAGGTTCTGTAAAATGCAAGAGTTTACCTGAAGGATAGATAGGGCCAGGGTGACTGCTGAAAGTGGCGCATTGCAATCTTTTTCCACACAAAGTACTTGACTTTCCACTAGCTGACTTTAAATTGACCTTTAATCAATGACTGGGGTCAGCTCACTAACTATAGCAATGCTGGTGTCAAAAAAATGCACTTCAATGCCTAACAATGAGGTTTAAGTGCCATAAACGGCACGTATTTCACAGTAAAATATAGACAGCAAATATGCTGTATCTGTGACTGAAAGAAAATTGTCTTAGTTTTTGCCAAAAAGAGCTGGCAGTCAAATCAAAAGGGACACTGACTTGTACACAATCGCCGCTCCTCACTTTTCCACTTATTTGTGATCTTGCAGAGGGGTTTTTGTGTCTGTGGAATGGATGACACAGTGCTCCCAAAATACACTTGCCTTGATATGAGTTTGTGCTTGCATTTGAATTGGCCTCATTCACCGCACAGTGTGCACAGCTGGGACGGTTGGACTGCAAGACCCCATCATTTGTGTCAACTATGACACACAACAGAATTCATTTTTGGGGCAGCTATACACACAGTACAAAGGTTGTTTTGTCAGTAAAATTTGGGTTCATGACCTTGGCTTTCAATTTGCAGTAAGGTGACTTAAAAGAAACTGTGAACAATATTAGCTTAAACCTAGATGACATTCCTGCTCACAGCTCCGTGTATGAATTCACATGTCTTTAAGAGATTCTATGAGGACATGGGAAAGGCCAACTAAATAAACACGGCCATCTTGAGAGAGCGATTAAAGTGGAGAGGACTTGTGATACTGTAGCTGGTGCCATATCACAGACCATATCCCCCATCCCTCTTTCTCTTTCATTGTGTCTGCTTCTCTCAGCTTTGTTTGGCTCAGCTTCATGTTTCTATTTGTGGCTAGGTTCAGTCTTTACCCAGACAAAGAAAGGAATGAAGCATATCGTAATTAAAAAAAAACAAAGTGGGAGCTAACACCAGAGGTTTAGAAAGAGAGAGTGTGAGAGAAAGATAGACACATTTGACAAACAGAGAGAGTGAGAGGCTAGGGTGAAATATGGAGGAACCCATTTCTATGACAAGGCCCTAGGGGGAGTTGTGCTCCAGTAAATCCGCCTTACAGAGCCCGGCAATCTTATTATAGTGTGGCCAGTGAGACGGACAGACAGACAAACAAGACAGGCCTGGATCTTTCACACTGCCCAAAGTCAAGCCCCATATCCCCTCAGTCAGCACATTGGCCTGGCTGGGGCCTTTGCAATGTCCAAAGCTTATGACCTCTGGTACTCAAACGCAGCAGATCAGAGAAGGGAGAGGGAGAGCGAGAGATAGGGGGTGAGAGGAGTGAAAGGAGAGAGAAAATGGGTTGAGGGAGGGGTGGAGGGATGGTGCAATGCCTTATTTTGAGCACTTACTGTAAGTCACTGGTGTGGAGGATGGATTATAGCACCACAAAGGTGGTTTTAGACACAGGTTAGCAGATGCACAATAGGAGAAAAAGATTAGCGGTATCACTGTTTTATTTCTGCTGACAATTTCCTGTTGTGTGCATTCACGCTGCTTTTCCTATATAGAAAACATGTGCAACCATCTACATTGTATGTACATGCGTGAACACAAGCTCTGTCACAACAGCTGTGAGGGACTACCTTCTGCTGGCAGTGAGTAGTGTCTCAGCACACATATACCTTTAATTTGGGATACATCTGTCATCAATGCCGATGACTTCAGTCATATTTGAGTAACGTGTACAGCTTTACTGCAGTAAAGGCTAAAGTAACAATCATCTTTCAGTCCTACCAATCTGCAAAATTACTGTTTATCCTTCTGTCAATTACAGGCTTATCAAGGAACAGGATAAAATGCAGGAGAAAGAGAACTGTTTGGGTTATGACCTCCATACATGTTCTTAAAAATATAGGACTTTATGCATGTAACTAGCAAAATCTGAAATGGCAAATAAAAACACAAGTCCTCCATTCTTATTGCTGACATAAAGCTAGTTTTTAGCTGAGTTGCTGAGAGCAGCATAGGGCTGATGAGACAATAGTAAAATACTCACAGCTCAGCGTGCTGTTTAAAAGGCTGTGTCTGCCCCCAACCAATAGTACAGCAACCTTGTGTGACCTGAATTGGCTATTCAAATGCCAAACATATATACTATAAATACCACCAATGTGGCACAGAGATTCACAGACAGGAGGTTACATCTTGCCCTTTCCTCTTCCCTGATATCTTAGAGGATTTCGAGGCTCGAAATGCCAAAACATCTTCAGATGTCTTGGCAGACAAGAGGCTGCCTCCAGTTGTTAGCGCAAACTGAGTGTCTGCAAAAACAACCCACATGCACGCTCTGCAAGTCCTTTATTCATACAGTCATAGCTCCCTTTTTAATTACAGCTTCTTAGGGGTAAGTCTCCTTAAATGTACCAAGTTATCATGTCCTATTAAAACACATGTTTTGCATATGGCACACTACACTAGTCTCCTTGTAGTTTCAAGGTCCAACTCATGAATATATTGCTTCTGTGAAAATCAAAGGGGCTGTTTTTTTCCCTGACTGGAGGCTGACTCTTTGAAGGGATAAAATCCCATAATCCTCCTCGCCTCACACCCAGCGACCGTCACTCCCTTCTGCTGACACGGAGGTTTTGTCGGTACTTTACAATAAGGTACATAGAGTCATTACCAAGTAATGAGTAAGGAAAAAGAGCTAACTGATAATTAGTAATAGCTTGCAAGTTCCTGAATAACTCTTTCCTCATTGCTTAAATCTCCATTCCCAGATAACTACTGAAAATATACAGTTAAGTAATTATGACATAATGATAAATTCCTTATAAACATTCACTATAATGATTCATCACAGGTGCAAAAATAGTACAGTAATTATTACTATGTAATTCTTACATAAGTACGTCAGAAAAAAGTAATCATGACTGGTCAAATGCTATTTAGCATTGCCCTTTATTTCCCTTTATTTATAGCCCTACTATTTGAGGAGTAATGCCACGTTCAGACATGGCACCCATGTTAAACAGCTGGGCTGTTATGCAAGTCAAATCCTGCAAGAAGACACACTGATTGTCTATTATAGACGATATAAATGATACATATGAAATAAATGATCTGAGTCTAATAAATGTTAAAATATGTATCCCATGCTTACCAACCCTTTAAGTGCTCCTGCCCCTCTACACACTCTTCTCCTGGAGTTGTGTTGTGATTGTGTTTATTAAATGATCACATATTTGTAAGTTGTGTTTAAACAGAGAGCGAGAGACATGAGCAGACACACACACATACACACACACACACAAAGGAGAGAAGCCACTCTTCGCAGATCATCACACAAGGTGATGGTCCTTGTAACTTTGTTGTGGTTGTTGCGGAAGAAGCGACACCCCGCTTATCGAGGAACACAGAAAGAAATGTATGTTACTATGTTATAAATTCATGAGATTATTATAAATATCAGTTTTACGTGTTGCTTGTTTGACTCACGGTACCTGGTGTAAGTCATCTGGAGTGAGAGGAAAACCCCTAAAAGAGAGGGCCATCATGCTCATGTTCAGATTTCTAAGAACTCTGGCCGAAGCAGTAATGGATATATTCGTGGAGGAAAAGAAGGGAATGGAACAATTCCCACAATAATCCCTTGAACCTTGAGGGGGAAGGCAAATGGGAAAAGTGAGGGAGGACCAATGGGAGTGGGAAAAGGAAGATATACCACTGAGGTCTGAATAATGTAAGGCCCTGTGGTAAATGTTCACCATTCTTATTGCCTTCATTTGCATCCCTTTCATGGCCTCGTCATTGCTGTCACGTCGAGCGATAGGGACACCATCCCGCTGACAGATCCCCAAAATAGATCCAAAATTAGTTTCACGAAAAGCACTTTTAATTCCCCCAAAGCATTCTGCATTTTCCTTCAGCAAAATAAGGAAGAAGGGAGGAGATGGGGGAAAAGCTAATTACGCCATTCCCCGGGGAGGGAGAGTCAGTGAAACCTGCTTACAGTGCTATACGCATCTTATCAACGCTGCATCTGGTGGCATCACCCACACTCATGGGTGTAGCTGTCCAAGATGCTACGGCTGCTCCATAAATCTTCTGGATTTAGGCTGAACCGGTCCAAAGAACACAGAGCTGCTCATAAAGAGCCACACTTTGGTCTGAAGTCTTTCACTCCTATGCGACACAAATGATCACAAAGATAAAGATTCAAAGTAAAAGAAAACAATGAGACATTACACATCATTGTAGGAAGTCTCACTTTTAATTCTTTCCACCTTATGTGGCTATTGTAAAAACCACAGCTAGACATGACCAAGTGGAAAGAGTGACAAGCAGGAGACCTAGAACTCTCTCTATAACACAATGAAAACTGTGATTGTCATTGGCTGGAAGTTTTTTTTTCTTTTTTAATTAAAAACCAATTCATCATTTTGGAAAGGATGGTCCCCATTTAAAATGTTAATTACAGCAATGCATCTTACAGACTTCAGCTTGACTTGCAGAATAATCTCCAGAAGCTTGTGTGGTGTTAAACCATTTACAGGGTTACATTCAGCTTCAAAAAACACCATTCAAGACATTTTTCCCCCCTTTAATGTGTTGAGACTGAACAAGGTCCAAATGTCAAATGGTCTGTTTTGCACCAGATAACACGCTTCAGTTAAATGGGGCTTGGACGATGACCTCTCTGTTTTGCTGCAGCAACGGATCCTCCCAACATCTGGCAAAGCCTAAACAGACCAGCATGTGTGCACATACACTTCGTTCTGCATGAGCGTCTCCAAATCTGAGACAAAAGAGAAGCATGCAGCCAAGAGAAGAGAGAGCTAACGTCTTGTAGAAAGTTATCGCCAAGGTTACTGGAGCTGTGTGTGGGACGTGCGTGTGTGTAAAGGGCAAATCCTCCCTGCAGCACGTGCATGCAGCCCTGAATAAACCTGCAGTCCCCCACTGAGAAAACACACTTTAATGGAGGACAGAGAAGACATGTACAAAAAGTGCTTCATTTTGAAAGGAAACGCTTTTTTTTGTTGCTGTTGTCAAAAACATTTTGCTGAAACCAAGGCGTCTAAGACTGAAGAAAAAGTGATTGCTTGCTTTCAAAATGGTAAGTCAGCAATTTGGGCAATCAAAAGAAAACAACTCCAAATCCAGTTAGAGATATTATATTTGCTCTGACAGAAATCAAAATTGGTTTCCGTCACAAAGAAAACTTTGCTCCAACTCCTGCACAGAACATTTTTCCTATTCCTCTGTATTCAACGAGCTTTTGTCCCAGGGCTGAGCTTATTTCTTGGTCTGTCTGGTATTACGGTATTTTTGTTGGCACGGCTTTGTGAATAAGAATGGAAAATATTTATCACAGGGATTTCCAGTAAAGGTACAGACACCACAGTATAGACAGTGGAAGGCTGTTCTTTGCTGAGTTCAAGCTCTGTTTTACCCTGCATGCCTGACAGATGGTGTGGTGAGAAACAAGATGAGCTGTATTCATTAAAACACTGAAGAAGACAGGTTTGCCTGCTGCTGATCAACTTAAAGCTCTCCTGTTGGGCACTGGTATGGTATGATATCATATCAGCTACAGTAAGCACTGCTGGAGTTTGGACAGATGGGCTAGCTATGATATAAACAGCTATAATGCCCATGGTGCACATATAAACAACCTTTCTCTCCTGCCTCTGTTCCTGGCACGTCATACAACCGTGGGCATGGTTCTCTGTTGGACACAAAATGTTCCTCAATTTCCCCAGTTATTTATGTGGTCTAATCTCAATTTGTGGCTGGCAAGCGTGTGAACGAACTCCTCTCACATTGTTGGAGTGGCTGGACATGGGCACTGACCTCAGCGGATCAATACTTAATAAGCTTTTGTGCTACCAAGTCCATTTTGCTGCAATCTGCGATTTTTTATGTCCATTAGGTTGAAAATAGAGCTGACTAGGTGTATGACCACAGGAAGTGGAATGTATCGCGGTCGCCCAGGCTCTCTCTTATGATGGATGCTTCACAATAGTGTGAGACAGATGAAAACTTCTAATACTATCTACCTCATGCACTATAAAGTACTACACCCCTGACTTTTATTAAAAGCAATTCAATACCCCAGTGGTGTTTCAAAGAAGCATTTAACAACTTGTGGGAGGACAATAAAAGCCACAGTGGGCTATATGGTTAAGTTTGGCTGCACGTGACGAACAAGGGGAATGGGAGGAAAACAAGCCTAGAGCTAGTGCTATATTTGGAGCAGCACTAAAACTCATCTTTAGAGGCATTGTAAGATAGGCCCAATCTGGATATGTAAGCACTACATTTTGGGAGCTCATAGTCGGAAGAGTGTGGGGATTCTGGACATCCCTCGTATTCTTCTCCTCCTCTCCCTCGCCTCTCTGCACACACAGATTTAGTTCCATTATTTAGGTCACTACAATTATATGTCACTGATTTGTCAAAAGTTCACCTGGGGTTAGACGACGAAGCCTAACTCTGCAAAGACGCTAATTTACTTCGCTGGATCCAAGGGAGAGTAGGAACTGAATATAACAGAGCAGCTCCCATGTTGTACATTTCATCGGCTAATTGAAAACAGACGGGAGGCTAACTCCCTCTCTCCATCCGCCCAGCACTAGAGCGCTGCGTCACTGACATATTAGTGCTGTCGCCAGTCCTATGGTATGCATCTGACATATCATTTTACTTGATCTGTTGAGCGGAAAATAACAAAGCAGGGAACGCCTCTTACACAAATGAGAGGATGATGTTGTTACAGCTGCTCAAGCTGTAGCTGCTCCTGCTGCAAAGGACAAAGAGGTAACCTATCCATCCAAGCCCGTGACTGGGAAGGACACATCGATGGCTGCCATTTCCCCAGAGGTAAGCAGATGCCACGTCTGTTTTGGCAGCTGTATACTGAAAGGTGTTGACTGGTGGGCCAGCTGACAGAGGCAGAGTGGTGGCTGCACGATGGCCAGGGAGGTCAACAGGGGCTGCAAGGCTTCCAGGAAAAGGCCTCACTTAGGCTCATTTAGGAGAGTTAATGGACCAACCTACCATCTGTCCTTATGATTAGCTAAGCCAATTCATGTAGAACACTAACCTTATTCACCTGCTACACACAGACATAAAGCACACCTACAATATATATTTGTATGTGCGGTGGAACAAACACAGACATATCCACAGTGTGTTATGTGCCTTTATGTTGTAGCTAATTAAAACAGTACATTTCATTCAGCATATACATGCAATTTATTTAAATTGACGTTGAATAAAAAAAACATTTACTTGTTAAAGGTCAGACAAGAGAAGTGTGAATGACTATAGTTTTTACATGGTTTAAGTGTATCCTTTTATCCAATTCAGCAGAGCATCACCACACAAAAGCATTAGCAGCTTTTTTTAAAGTAACCAGAGTTAGCGAGTCCTTGTCTGCACACAGACACACTCCTCCAAACAAATTTGCTTGCCCTTTGTGCTGCTCAGCTCCACTTCTTCTCACCCCCCATCCCCAGTGTCTAGAAAAGGAATGCCCACGCGGCCACATCCGAGGGCAGAGAGAAGATTGAAACCAGATGAATAGAGCTCGAGTACAGCCTGTTTGCCAGGCCCATATTTCACTCCCCAAAGCCTGATTAAAACAAGGTGCGGCACTAGCTCGGCCAAGGCAGCTTATTCCGGCTTGGAGAAGGACATTTGCTTGTAGTGACACTCTGGGAGAGGAGGAAACAGGGCGAAGGTCACAGCTATAGTCTCTGCAATTGGCTCACAACACTCCAGTAGAGGTTTCCTTGATAAAGCATAGTCAGTTCCTAAATGTCTACAGATCCAATTAATTCACAGTCCTCAATTAAAGATTAATTTAATTACATCTGAATCTGCCTAAAAGCAAAGAGGATTCTGTCACCTTTTTTTTTTGTGGGGGGTACAGCGGCTGAGGAGGTATAAAGTAGGTCATTGGCGTGGAAACTGTTAACTGATGTGCCAAAGGAAATGAGGACAAACTGCAAGAATTGTGGAGCAAGAATTATTAGCATCATACAGAAGTTAGATATAGAATATTATACGGATCACAGTGAAAAGAAAAGCCATTCTATTCTTTAGACACTATTTTTGGTAGACACAAATCCAAGACATGATTCCATGTTTGAATTATAGATACATCACTTTGCCTTTTTTGATTTGTACAATAGTTGAACTGTTTTGATGCCAAGAAACCTTTTAGAATACTGCTTATTTTAATAAATCCCCTTTGAGAATATAAAAAGTTTGTTAGAGTCCTGTAGAGTATCATGTAGGCTATAAAGGGTTTAGTGTGTAGTACTTAGGGTGCAGTGTACACGAATAAACCCTGAATACTCAGAGGATATGATTCTTTTTTCATGATCTCTGAGGCACAATGTTCCTGTTAGTGTCCACAGACATTAGAGTCATCGTTGAGCAATGTTGCAAACTTTGGACAAGAATTCACTGGGACTAAGAAAAGAAGAAGTATAGAAGAAAAAAAAAAAAGCTAAACATGCCACGTGTTGTTTCTTTTTGCCTTGACCAGTTAGCGTGCTCACCCAATGAGCGTGTCTTCATGCTGGAGGTCATGTCATTATATGTATGTGTGTGGGCAGATGGAGGAAGAGGTTGTCATTTGCGTTTTCTATGAGTAAATGTATACAGTGATTCAGCAAGAGAAAGAGCAAGAGAGGGAGTGTGGGTGCTGTAGGTGTGTGTCTGTGTTTCTGTGTGGAGCTTCACACGTGTGTGACTGACTGATTAGCGGCCTGTTTTCATCGTCTGTCTGCAGCCGCCTCTTCTGAGGTAGCGAGGCAGAGTGGGAGAATTTCGTACTATTTTCCAGCGCTGGCTGCTCACTCTTTTCCTTCCCATGCAGCTGGTCAGCCACACTTGCCACTCGATGCCAAACACACTCCCCTCTATCCCCTTGACATTTTAGCTATGTTACCGCTGAGAGAGTTGTGGCTCGCCTGCCTGCCGCCTGCCAGTACACATGAGTAAATAAAGCCCAGCTCATTTCATTTGGCCATAATGTTTAATCTATGTTTGCTTGGTCAACGAGAGGTTAATCTCATTAGTTTTTACTAAATGGCATGCTTGGGCGTCCTCTGACAAGACCAAGGCTAGACACAAGTTAATTAAAAGAGCAATTAAAAGAAGACAGTAAGTCCCACTGAACGGCGGTAATATGTTCCTTTGACACCAGTGCTGTGACGTTCAATAATACGGTTCTACGTTGGTTTGTCACTAATAACAAACCACTTTTCATTACAAAGGAGACTAGTAATAGTGGAACAATAGAAAAACGCTGGCACGAGATTAGCTTGTTTTGTGGTTGAACATGTGCTTCAAACTAACCTTTAGCACTTTGTGTGGTTTACCTACTGTGAGATGCCTTATTAAAAGCGAGGCTCACCACAATACACACGCACACTATTACAGCAGTTAATCAACTCCAACAGGTTGTTAAAAATCTGACATGCAATTAGCTGAGACTGGATTGGAGGAGACTTAAATGTCATCAGTAAGGGTAGCACATTACAGTGGGGCATCTACCTGGGATACTCTAAAATACCTTTACAAAAACTTTTTTTAAAACCTTTAAAAAAACAAAAACTTTTTTTAAAACCTTTAAAAAACCTTTTAAAAACACTTTTTAAAAAACCTTTAAAAAAACGTTAAAAAACTTTAAAAAAGAGTTTTATACATAATCTCTCCTAATTATCTGTACTATTTTCCCTGACTTATACTTGGTAAACAAATGTAGGTGCAGGAAATATGTAGCCAAAAGAAGCTGGAACCATAAAGGTGTGTTGTGGGAGCCTCTGGGGAGAAACACACTGGAAACTAATGTATTTTAACAGTAAACCTTCCTCATCATGCACTTGTAAAAAAAGATTTTAATATTATGACCTCCATTTGATGTTTAATTCATCAGTTATCTAAAAAATGACAAACACACATTAATTTATTCTTTATCCCCTTTCTAAAACAGGCTATCTTCATCTAATTTTAATATTACTCACTATGACGCAGGACTTACTTAATAAAGATTTACGCCATCCTGAAATGTGTGACGTGATGGACAAAAATTCTCTCTCCATGTCATATGAGGGCCATTAGACACTTTTCAGTGTCCTACAGGAAAGCGAGGGCGCTGGGGAAATAGCCTGCTAGCTGCCTGCCCTGTGGGTACCACTACCGGCTCCAGCCTCCCTCAGATGAATCATAAACAAGTCCCTTGGCCTCTGTGACTTAATCCCCTGTGACATCGCCACAGGGAGCCGGAGAAAGAGGGAGCGGAGAGAAAGGAAAACATGCCCTGTGCTCAACTTTCAAGTGAATTAAACATTAGGATGAATGTGTATGAGGTGTATCTGAGGATATGCCATTGAGATGAAGTAGTAATTTAACAGACGATAGCATCTGTATGTGGGGTTGGGGATTTTTATTACTATTTGTTTTTTTTTTGGGGGGGGGACTTTAATTTCTGCTTCATCTCAGGCTCTACCTTCGAGCTGCCTCCATGTGTGTATTATGCAAATTCATGTCCCACAGTTCTTTCATTTAAATTTGGCCACACAGCTTAAGCTTGGGTAGTCTACAGAGTGTGGCAGCTAAAGCTATAATCAACATCGTGGCTCCTTTTAGGCATGAGAAAGCATACCCAGGAGGGAGCAATAAATGGATTTATTTTAGGAAACAGAATGTAGAATCTTAGTTAGGGCCAGACATGCTAAGTGCTTTGTCCCTTATGCATCAGCCCTTTGGCAGTTTTTCCTCCCTAATTAAAAAAAGAACAAGGTGCAGGGGGAGAACAGTGCAGGCAATAACAGAGGTGGGAGCAGCACGGCTTGGTGGTACATTTTTTTCTCTAAAAGTTTGGGATATGATTCTCACTTTGCCGGCACTCTGCAGGTTGTGCTGATGTAAGGAGCTTTTGTCTTGAGATTAATGAAAGACGTTTGGCTCTTTGGCATTTTGGATCCCACGCAAAGGTTAAAAACAGCCTCTGACCAGTGAAAGGTTTATGTGGTGCACCACTGAGAACGTTCTGCTTGCTCGGTGGAAGCGATACCTTCATCACCTACACCATTTTTACTAACACAACAAATAAATAACGAAGTGGAGCTCAGCTGTATTTTAAACAGTTCTCTCCAAACACGCCTGCTTGTGTCTTTCTTGTGCTGGCAAATTCGATTTTTAGTCTGCAAAACAAAATCCATTAGCCCCCACTTTTATGTTAACATGTATTTTTTTGTGTGTGCTTGTGTCCATGTGTTGTCTAGCATGTTGACGCTGAACAACCATCTGATTAATGTGCCCTGTAGAAGGCCTCAATGTAACAACAACCTGAATATTCCATGGGTATGCTGGTAAAGCTATTAATATCTTGAGGAGTGATTCAGGAGGCCAGGGGTAAATTACAGGTCCCTTTTGTGTGTCTGGCAAACGTCCGGTGACGGACAGTAAACAGTCTGATACATTCCTAAGTCAGTCAACTTATTGCAAGAGGTTATAACTTCTGGCTCTGGCTGGTTATGTTTTCAAAAGCTTTCTGTGTAAACACTGTTGAGATAAGCACTTAGGCTTATTTATTGTGGTGGAACAGCTCAAACGTTATACAAGTTTGTCCCTGAGATAAACTGCGAGAATCCCTCTTATGGTAGGGCTAAAGAAACAGGTGTGGACATCAAATCATACTTGACAACATCCAAGATTAGCATAAAACCTTCATGCATGATTAAATAAAATGAATTTTGCAAATCCTGATGGCTAACCTGGGAAAAGTGTTAAAAAAAGACAATTTGCCCTACTAGATGTGATGCCCTGCTCCAGAAGAAATGTGTCTCTCTCTTCTGTGAATTGCACTGCATATTGCTTTCAAACGCCATTCTCCATTGCGTGCTAAGGAAGAGGAAGAGGTTCCTTCATCCTCATTCTCCTCATATCTCTCAGCCTTGCTGTACAGCATGCCTCATAAAGAACTCACACACAAACAGCCATTGCTGTAAAATCACACTTTTTGCCACTGCATGGCGCCTGCCCAGTCAAGAGTACATAATGCCTGTACCATGCATGGTTGGACCAATGCCAGGACAATGACAATGTTCTCCCCTGAGTACAGAAGAAGAAACAGTTCAGACATCTCAGCTTTGCTCCTATGTGCTACATGCTGGCCCGGTACATCCCAAACCACTAATTCTACCTGAAGAGGTACCAGGGTTTGAGTAAAAACACCCTGGATGAGATCAAGGGAATGATGCAGCCTTGTTAGAGGCCACATAAAAGCAACTTATGCCAAGAGAAAAAGAAGAACAAGCTGCTGGAGACATTAAATGCTGTACAGGATGAGAAAATTAAATTTTCATCCATTACAAGTTTGTTTAAATAAAAAAAAAGTTTTCTTAAAGCTTAAAGGAGACTGGTCTTCTTTACTGTACTTATTGTAACCTTAAGATGTATGTGGAAACTCCTGAACTGAAGTGAAAAATGGAGTTATCCCACTAGCAGAATTCAATTATCTCGAAGAAGGTATGATTTTAAGACTAAATATGAAATAAAATGACTTTATAAAAATTCCCTTCTGCAGTGTAGATCCAATTGCAACAGACATGTGTTTATTTATCCCAATGTAGCCAATCAGGAACAATTTATCTCCCCTTATCCCTGGTGGATTAGGTACTAATCTGTTTGCTGAAGGGAAAACGAGAGAAAGGGAGCGAAAAAAGCTTTTCTTTCTCATCTTCCCCATATTAATATTTTTATTAGTTGTGCCTCCCGATGATGTGATGTGGCACTTGTGGCTCTGCATGAGAAGCCAGGTAATAAGGAAATTTATGAAGAAGTCACTCTGGAAGATGGAGGACTTCGTTCCACCTGACATCTGGCACCGCTGCTAGTGTGTGCGTGTGCATGTGTGTACATATATCTGCACCATACAACACTGTGCATAATCATATGTGCACGGAAGCACATTAGAGTGAGTCTGCTGGACTTGTTAATGCAGATGTTTCTTCGTCTGTAAGCAATGTGATCAGGGCTGCATCGTATGCTTATTAAGGCTCTGTGTGCGAGAGTGATGGCGAAGAAGACTACTCCTGTATGGTTTAATGAGCAGAAGAGTTTAGCCTGGAGCGAGGTCTTTGGGAGCAAACACACATCCAGTGCAAAGCCCGAATGTCCTTTTCTCTTCCTATATATTCACTAGATAGAGCATCCATACCTAATTAAATTGTGCACAGACATCTCACATGCACTCACATACACACTAGTTAGATTATGCATACCTAGCAGATTTGTAAACACGCGTGCATGCACACTCGAATGCTGCCCTAAGCACGACTTCACGGTACGACCTTCAAGCCCAACGCCCTTCGTCCCTGAGATGTCCTTTATTACAGCCTTGCTCCTATCCCACACTAATGCAAACGGAGGAGGGGTGGGAATAACATCTGCATGAGCACAAGAGCGAGGACATAACAGGAGAATGGGCGGAGGGACTCCCCATCTCTCTTAGCAGATCCGTGCTGAATTGCTAATGAATTCTTGTCTCTACAGTAGCAGTGTGCGATTCCCTTTTCTCACACGCAGCATGCATACCGCACAACGTAGCCATGTGCAGGTCTACATTGTGTATGCATGGTGTTAAACACATGCATCACAAATCCATCTACCATGTTAATGTTCTCAGTAATAAAGGTGATTTGGATTCTGATCACGGCTAGAAGGAGGCCGTGTCCCTCCCCTTCAATCCCTCAGCTACCCTGTACAGTACAAGTAGATCATTTCAACTGCTAAAAGCACAGAGAAAAATGCCTAATGACATTTGGAGGGATGCTCATTGCCACATCGTTCCCACTGGCAATTTTCCTACACAGTGCTGCATTGTTCACTAAAGAACACAGCAGATTAAAGATGGTCAGTGAATGCCTGCGCTCTAGCTGGCCGGCTGTTGCTGTAATGTCACTGGGTTTTAGCAGGATTTTGCTTTAATGTCACTCTGTCTCCCACACCTGAATGTCACTGGCTTTTAATTGGCCTGCTTGTGAAATGGCTGTGTTAGTTGTGGCTGGGAGCTACGGATGGATGGGTGGGAGTTGACATATTATACACATCAGTGTATTCTAACTAGTTACAGTTTTGGGACCAAGCTATGGCACACTGCACCAGACAGTGCGCCAAATAGTTAAAGTGTTTGAACATGTGCCATTGCAAATGGAGCGATCCCCATAGTAAATGGACTGCTCCACTGCTGCATTGTTTCATTACTGCCAGAAATTCTACACGATGAAGTGTGAAATAAAGTGCATAGAAAGTAAAAGTTTAGTTTTCAATGCCAAAAAATGTTGTTTTCGTTATTATCACCACACATGAAAACCCTGTGGGGGGCCACTGATGCAATGGAAAGTGTTATGCTAACAGTCCCATAGCAGTGGCAGTGGTGCAATAATAATCTATAGGACAAAATAGATCCAACTGTACGCATACAGTGCACTTCGTCACTGCAGTCGAGAAGGAATATCAGTCTGTAGAAGCAAATTCAGCACCCTGGGAGTAAAATATTCAGAGGTCAGGGTTCATACCAGTCACAGCTGCTCTAAAGTCCATGGCCGATGGGCTCAGGGGACACATGGAGACTAATCAGAGACACACATACACATTCACACTCTTGCTGTCTCCCTCTCAAACACACACACACGACACCACACACACACAACCACACAACACATGTACACACACACACATATAACAAAGCCATGAAGGGCATCAGTGACATTGCAGGCCTCGAAAATCATCTGCTGAGACCTAAAGTGGCCACATCACCTCCACTATGTTCACAATGTTTCGATCAGGACTGAATTAATCCATAAAACAGTAAATGATTCAAAATATACTGGATCAGAAAGGGATATTTATTCCATCTTTCTTATTATGTCGCCATACTCTCCTTGCAATCCTTTGGTTCCAATCCCTTATCATGTACATACACACAAGGGCACACACATACTGTATCACATCACTGGACATCACTTGCCAACCTCTTTCTCCCATTTGAACACTGTGACACTAATGTGTGATGGGGGCCTCCACTTGTGCCAGACTAGTGGCCTTACAATAGCCTCTTGACCACAGCGGTGCTCCAGGCATGCTGCAGTAAAGTGAGCTCTAAGTTCCTATTGTTTGCTCACATACAGTACATGGCAATTCTTTAGAAGCAAGTGGCTATGACAGTGTCCACACATTATGATTTAAGCTAAGGATGTCCACAAGACTTTTCCAGCAGGAAGAGGTTTGGGTCATGCTTTGGGTGAGATTTTATTTTACTGAATGGTCAAACAGGTATGGTAAAATTAGCTTAAGGGCTCTATTGCCAGAAAATGGAATTTAAATGTATAGGTATGTTTTCATTAGTGTATACTTACCTGAACATAAGAATCATTATGTTTTTACCTTAGAATTACATTTTTACACCATTTATTAAAAAGATAATAAAAGCAAAACACATAAAATACACAATATACGAACAAAGCTAAGGACAAAGGTGTGCCTAGGTGTGTGTGTGTGTGCCTGGGTGGGGGTTGCACGCCAGAAAAGGTAGGTCTTTGTCCTCTCTGACCATATGTTTCAGCTAGGCATGAACCACGTGTTGGTCAGATGTAGAACACGTGAAAAGCAGAAGGCTTGATTTTCCTCTCCTGACCGCACAGAGGTCCAAGAGCTTATCACCCGGTGTGCACTGGCGGAGTGAAGAATAAAAAGAGAAGAGAGAGAGAACGAACAACGGCATTCCCAGGACTTTTATACCTGGTGACAGGAAGTGACCGGATGAGGTGACAGGAAGTGACCCGTCACAATAAAAGTCCAGTTAAACCACACCAAAAGAACAAGTTCATATTTAAAGGTCCCTGTTGTCCAAACACTGGAAAACCCATGACATGCAATAGTTCTGTTGATGACAATAATCCCTCTGGCTCAGGCAAGTTTCCAAACCTCAACTGCATTTCACCCTGAGGACACTGCAGATCCACTGTTAGTGGTTAGAGTTTTGAAATGCAACAGGAATTCGCTGAGAGAGCCAAATGGGAATGTGTGCAAATGTTACTGGAATGAAAAAAAAAATGTATATGAGGTTTCCACTTTTAGGAAATAAAAATGAGTTTTCTGTAAACAGAACTTAGTGTCTAAGAGGAAGCACTTAGAATTAAATAAACACTTAAAGAAAAATATATTGAGAGAAATAGAAGTGTTGCAATAGAGTATCTGCCCTTGTGTGTGTTTATGTGATGTGGAAACATGTTATATTCCTTGAACTCCCTTGTGTATAGTTCTGGTGCAGACTGAATATGTTCTTGCAAGGATGAATTTATCATCCCTCTGTGACTATACATGGCAATCAGGTAAGTCTGGGGATAAGAATAGCCTGCCCACCAAGAAGTTCCTGCAAGTTAACACAGCACTTCGACTCGAGTAGGTACACGGTGAGAATACTGAGCATGTAGGCAAAAACACACCCACAAATACAGGGAAATGCAAGGATGAAACACAAAGCTGGTCTATGTCTCTTGCACACATGCACAAGCAGGCAGACAAACAAAAACACTAACCGCCCCCCCTTTCCTGGTTGACCCTTTGTGCCTATGACCAACAGAGCAGACATTCCTCATTCTGGCTCAGCCTGAGCTTTGTTTGGATTAGCTGAGAGAGAGCAGAGCCCCTTCAGTCCCTGTGGCTGCACGGCACACGTCAGCCTGCTGCTGGGCTGCAGTCACACAAAGATACACACACACGCTGACATGACATATACTCAAGTGAGTGCACACACACACACACACGAAAAGTCAAAGCCAAAAGGAACACACAGCGGTAAGTAAATTTACCCAAACGCCCATAGATAAACACAAAAACGCACACACACACACACACGACACTGGCCAGTCATCTGGCCTTATACAGGCATGGTGGCGACCCATTGCCTTTCATGGGAGCTGACTTCCTGACATTCTGTCCTCGGGCTCTGTGTTCTCTGCAGCCCAACTAGTTCACAGCAGGAGAGAAGAGGGGGATGGAGGGAAGAACAGGGAGAGAAAGATGGAAAGACATAAATACAAAGCAGGACTGGATTGAAAATAGATAGAGGAAGGGGAACGATGCAGATGGTGAGAAAGGCACACGGAAAAGAGGGAAAACAGGAATGCAACAGAGACAGAGAGAGGGAAAGATGAAAGAATCAAGGAACACACGGCAGGAGACAGAGGGGATGAAGTGTGCTCTCACAGTGTTTAGGTTTTAGTCATTTGGCACCAGCCTCTTCCCCTCACAAAGCCTCTGTTCCCAGACTCCAAAACACCTGAGAGACTCCCACAAGATCCAAGCCGCGTTGAGATGGCTGGACTGTGACAGCGGTGTGTAGAATAGTATGTGCCTTCAACTTCTCAACAGCTGAAGTAAATTCACACTAAGTCCTGTCTTCATTATAAATATGGAGTCATCCTTTCACAGATGAGCACTGTCTACTGACTTGTAACATAAAATGGCTTGGCACTTGCTTTGCGTACAGAGCTAATTGGATAAGGCACAGGATAATGCAATGAAATGAAACATAACTTGAAACTTGATACTGACACATTGAGTAAATACTGAAGCCAGAACTTTATCAAACAACTTGCCAAAAGCTTCCAAAAAAATCAGAAACGATTAAAATGGTGGAGATCAATGATACAAGCGACATAGAACTTGAGAGAGCATACCTGAGAGGAAGAATGGCAAATAAATACACTAGATCAAGCTAATCAGAAATAATGACAGCTTTTAAGCAGATAGAGAATCATGATAGGTTCAAAACTGATCTGGTGTTGCTGGTTGGTAAAGAAGTAAAAGAAGAAATTCCAGGAGTATCAAACAAAGTTACTGAGGTACACAAAACAAAAGGAAGGATGTGGCACATAGTAGTATTATAAACTAAAGTAGATGAGCTGGATTAGAAGAGAAGGTCTGAGGAAGAAGATACATGTACATTCCTGGACAACTAGTTTCAAGAATTCAATAAATTTTTGGCTACAGAAGTAGTAAAGCCACAACAAAATGTAGCAACTGCCAAAAATAATTATGTGCTTGGCAAGGATATCTACAGTACATATGTGTCATATTGAGGCCAAATGCACATATACTAACCTGCTGTACAAAGAAAAAACCCTTTGAAAATCCTGAAACATTAAACACAATATGTTTTTGTACCCAAGATTTTGGGCCCAAGTGCAGTTTAATCTGATACTGGTTCAGGAGTTCTGACCATTTTCCAGTGTGGACCATGCAGAGAATGTGTGTATTTGGCACAGGCAGATGGAATCTAGGCCATTACTATGACTATTATTATGACTATTTCCTAGTTCAATAATTTCCAACCCACTTGGCTGGCTTCTTGGTATACCAAAATTAGATAATCTTGCACATCTAATCTCTTGAGTTATTTTTTATGCACATACAAAGAACACTGTCTTTAAATTGGATTGTAAGTCGGTTTTTAAATTGCTTGACTAAGAATTCAACTAAATTCTCCCAATTAAGTAACTTTTTCCTTTCTCCCTAAAATACAAAATGTTATGTAAGGAACCAAAAAGAAACATTACAGTATTTTAATCCTGTCCTTTTTGGAAAGGCTGGTATAACAGAAATGTTTTGTTTCGTGATTTTCTGGTCTCAGATAATATTTTAAAAGAATGAAGGAAATATATGACATGAATGACATGATATGAAAAGCTTGTGAGGAAGCACAGAGGTCATCAATAAATACTCACTTATAACTGATTGCTTTGCATGCATGTTACATGAATTAAGCAACAGAAATTCCAGACATGCACTAAATGCAATGATCATTCTGTTAATTGCCTGTGGACGTGGAGCGACGAAGAGACCTGTGAGCTTCCTTTAGTGCCTAATATTCATTATGAATTTATACCTTAATGACTGGAACATAAAGCTAGGAAGCTGGGCAATGCATGCAATGACAGGAAGCTAAAAGCTCTTAGTTGGAGAAGTATGAATCAATCATCTAGCCTTGGAGAGAAGGAGTGGATTAAGGAAATGTATCATGTATGGGTATGCTCAAAGAAAAGCATGCTTCTTAAGCTGGAGAACTTTGTACCATACACAAAAGATATGTGTACTGTTAATTTCTGAATGATCATATTAAGACAACAGGCCTAATCCATGCTGGCTTTTTTTGTTCTTTTTTTTGTTGCTTTTTTTGGTGATGTTTCAAATTCAGGCTTCATGAAATTCATTCCATATTAAGCTTCAGTTCAAAAAAACACCACAACTGAAGTTTAGTTTTTTCTGCTCATTTACAATTATAACCAAATGCTGTGTGCTAAATAGCACTATACTTTTCAGCCCACTTATTACAGCAGCATTTCTCCACTCTTGTGTTACAAACCGTGTACGGTGGCACATCCCTGCCTTCCTGTTCCAACAGGAGGTTCTGGTTGACTGAACAGTAAGACTCTAGTCTCCAGCATGACTCAAGGGAGTCATAACCGACTCATTAGAAATGAATGAGTCGGGCCGAGGCAACAGTACATATGCACAGCACGAAAGGCACAGTGTAATGGAAGGGGCATTTACAGACGTTTTTTACCAAGTTGCAGGAAATTCACAGTCCAGAATATTGATTTTAAGTTAAAACATTATGACCTGACTTAAGAGCATGACAGGAGCAGCTGGGTGAATGTTTATGGCTATTTTGTAAATGACTCCACCTTACGTGCTCACCCTGGAGAAGGAAAAACAAAACAGGGAGAGTCTGGGGTAGGTGGTGGTCAAAGTAATGCATACATATGATATATGACAGGGAGGCGAGTGGGTGTGGGGTGACGTCCCATGGTGGCGGTGAGTCACAGGATAGTGTCTCAGCCAAACACACAAGCTAGCTGCTCTGAAGTCTATAGAGGAGAACAAGGGTTGCTCGGCAAACCATCAAGGAGCCAATGTTGTAGTGCGGCTTGAACATCTGCCAATACCCTCCTCAGTCGCTGTCCTGATCTAATACACGCTGATGGGAATAGCAGGTCATGATTCAGGGTTACAGACTGACCATTAAAAAAGTGCCTCTTTCTCTGTGCTGCAGGCCCTTTTAGCTTGTGCCTGCGATATACTACATTCTGGCCCTCGCTGGCCGAGCCCTCCAGGAAAATAATGCATGCTCCCATCAGTCATGGTACACTGCAGTGCTCCGCAACCCCCTCCGCTTCCATGCACCCTCGACCCAATCCATCATTCCTGAGTATGGTGGCCTCAAGGCACTGTCTGGGAGCGCTCTCTAAAGGAATTGGAGGTGGAGTGGGGGACGACGACAAAAGAAGAGGAGTCAAAAAGGAGCAAAACAGAAAGAAGAGTGAGTTACATACAGAGAGACAAGGAGGGAGAGGGGATGTAAGGGAGACAGGGTAGGGTGCTCTCAGTAAGAAGGTGTGGTGCATGACAGACTGCAGGAGGCCGCTACCATACTGTTTCTGCAACATCTCTCTGCTGCTTTGTGGAACTGCATTTTATGGCTTGCTTGAAAATGGAGCCGAAGCGCAGTTTTGTTTCCAATTTTCTTCAAGCCTCTCACCGCTCTCCCCCCTCCTTGTCCCCGTTGTCTGCTATTTTCCCATGAGCTCAACTCTGCCTCTTTTGTTTTTTCCCTTTCTGTGCTCATTCTCGTTTCTCTCTTATTTTGTTTTGTGACTCCATATTTTTGTCTTTCTAGTTTTCTTCTCCTCTGCTTTCTGCTCCCCTTTACCTACCCCCTTTTTCTCCTCTCTACTCTCTCATTAACAGACCATCTCCCTCTCCCTCTTTCTTTCTCCTAGCTCTTTTATCTATCCTCTGTTTCCCTTCCACTGTCTCATTAGCTGACAGCTACAGCGGTACTCCTATGAGAGGGCCAGATGAAACCCACAGAGTACTGTGACCTTCGTTTCACGGTGGGGCCACTATCAGTGACAAGCCATCAGCTGCAATGTCGTCTGAGGTGCACACACGCGCATGCATGCACGTACAAACACATACAGTATGTTCTAATAGGCCACACAAAGCCATTACCCGGACACACACACATTCACACAAACATGCAGCACATTCTGGCATATCATGGTCTGAGTGTATGTCAGCAGCCTTCAACCTTCAACCAGCTATTCACCAAGGCTAAAGAGGGGACACATCCAGCAGAAAGAAATGACAGCCATCTTGGCCCTCTTCCCTCTCTCTCATTTCCTCACACCATCCATTGCACGGCTGGGGGATGGTGGGAGTTACGAGGCCAGGAGCCTACTGGGACCACAGTCCTTGAAGCACATGCACACATACACAGAACACACAACACACAGCACACACACAAGGGCTATGCAGTAAATAACGCCCATCAACCTGTGTTTTAATCAGCTTCAGGGACGCATGGGTGCTCCCTGTGATGCTAACAGGCCATCCTTCATCAATACGGTGGGCGGTGGGGTGGTCGAAACGTTGCCGTGTAGACCTAGAAGGTCAGCGATCAAGCTCTCTGGTTGACCCCTCACACATGATAGTGACAAGTTAACGAAATGCTGCACCATAAACCCAGGATGAAAAACCATGGGGCCAAGAGGAACTAACAACCTTGAGACCAGACCACATAGACATTAATTCAATCTATGCTGTTCATCGGATCAATCGCTGGCACTCAGACTATTGTTGGTTAAACCTTACTTTACCTGTAACATAGTTGATTCTGCACTTTGAGACGGAAGAGACAATCAGGATTATGAAGGAACCGCTGCTGAGATGATTGCAAAGATCCACCGGATGTCAATACAGCAAGAAGAGCTGCAGTCAAGACAGTGATTGCTAATTGCCTTGATTACAGTACCTTTCCTCTTTCCATTCCCTGAATCCACATAGGGTTGTTTATTTTACAAGGGCACGTTAGAACAATAGGATACCCCTGTAATAAAATAACATCTTCGGGTAGAGGGAAAAATATGCTTTAACATTCATCATTAGAAAAGTAAAAAGAAGGGGGTAAGAAATAGCAAGAGCGGATAAATATAATGACATCATGGGAATGTTTGATGTATTGGATCGGGATTGAGGCTGAAGCTGGGAAGAAAGAAGGCTAAGACTAGGTTGCACACAAACACACTGTGCCAAGGAGAGAGCCGCCTTAACTGTGCCAAGCTTTTTCACATCTTGCAGCATGCTGCAAGGGCCGGCCTTGCCATATTCCCTGCATGTCCACAAACATCTGGCACCCAACCCATCCCAGCCCATCAGTGACTGAGAAACCGGATTCCTCCAGCCCCCTGGCCTCTCATTTAGTGAATGCAACCAGGCTTTCACAAGCCTCTTTGAGGTTACACACTCAAAGGCTTATTCTTCCTTCCATGTAAACATACTAGCTGAGTGACGTCCTAAACTTTTCTTCTCTAACAAAATGGATTCAGTTTGACAGACTTCAACTACATAAAGAATTATGACATATTTAATTGTTTTAATTAACACTGAACAGCTCTAGTAAAAAAAGTAAAAAGTTAAAAAGCACGCCAGAGGATTTGTACTTGCTATCATCAAGAGAATCATGTTACTCTTGTGTTTGCTTGCTGATTGTTAACAGCTTTATTGTGATTAGCAAATTAGCAGCTTTACTGATATAGTGGAGTCGAGGTGTCAGAACCAGTAGCTTCCAGAGAACTTAACAGAAACTAACTGTGTCAAACATGCAAAGCTTGATCTGGTGCACCTCCAGGGCCTCATGGCTTCTTCTCTTATCCATGCTGCAGACATGAAATTACATTTATGCAATCAAGCAATTTTTGGCACAGTATAAAAGATACTAGTTAAAAAACAATAGACAAAACAGAGAGAGGACAAAGGAAAGAGTTAAGAGTTATTATAAAAAAGGTGTTTTATTGTTTCTCTGATCTTTGCTCATCCTCTCAATAAGTAACAGCACACACCTTGAGCTGTACAGACTCCCTGTCTCCTTCCTTTCCCTCGGAGATAGGCAAGGATGAAACAACATAAACCACATTCTGTTACCCTTTGAGGCTTGTCTTCAATGGTTCTTTTGGTGAGTCAAAACCGCTATTCACTCACTAAATCATCTCATAATCAGTCATGCCGGAGTCTTAGGCTTGGCTGTCGTCTCTTTGTATGCCTTGTTAATTTTCCAAGACATGCCTGGTGATGCAATGGCTTCTGTAAATGGAGCTTTTGCAAATGGTGTCTTGACTGATTAGGATGCAGGTGTAGCTTCTCAAATTTACCAGATTTATCCATTTAGGGCCGATTAATGTGCTTAAACACCCCTTCTTCCACACAAACGAGTTCCACCCTGCCCTGTCTATGACCAGCATGGCAGTGTGAGGGGTGCCAAGCTCAATCTGAGAGTAATGGGGGAGGTGTCTCCCTTGCTCAAATGGATCATTGCGCTCCAGCTCCCAGGGTGAGGCAAGAGATAATTTGTAGAGACAGGCAGAGTCTCAAAGTAGACACTGATGTAGTTGGATAGCCAGGGACTCGGACAGATGGACTTGCATGAAGGGAAAGGGTTAAAAAGGGCCATCGTAACCCCACCAAACGGACAGAAATCCTAAGAGTCTAGTATATTAGCTAATGACGCTCACGCTGATTCAAGTACCTGTGATGGTTTGTCGGCAACAGGATTCAAAGAAGTACATATTAGACGGACCAAAAGAGGTCAGCCGGGCTGTTAAACAAGCTAATTAACATAAACGCTAATGGCCCATAAGGATGTGTGGGGAGACAAGGTTTAACACTTTAAACCATTAAGGCCCTCTATCATTAGTGCGTCTTGCTTTCTACTTCACTGTGCTGTAGCTCAGAAATTGCCACCAAGAGTTCCATTTGGCAAAAGCCATGAGAACTCGAGTGATAAGGATCGGCTCCCACACTGGCCACTACCAGCAATGCTTTATCATCACAAACAGTCATCCAGAAAACAATAAAGCAAGAAAATGGGCTGCGATTAAGCTGCCCCTAGCATATACTTTTTTCTCTAATGAAATGCTCTGTAATAATTAATTTAAGTCTTAATCATGGTGGATGCAGTCATGGGATTTTTTTTGGAGAGACTGTAGTTCAGCTAAAGTTCCCTCGTCTTTGCTTCAGACTCAGCCATCTTCCAGAATTGGAGGCGATAAAATATTTAGATTGGTGCGACTCCTACATCTTAGGATTGATTATTCCCTCTGCTCTCTTGTCTAAATGAGCCTAAGTCAGCCAGAGTTGAAAGGGTTTGTTTAGCAGACTTGCTTTGGCAAATGAAGCGGACACACAGATATCCTGGGTGGCGGGCTGCAGAGGAGAAAGAAATCCAGTAACAAGGAAAACATGGAATACTTCAAAGTTCTGCTGATTGATGGCTTGCTCTACCTCCAAAGGCCAGCTTCATAAACAACCAGAAACTGTAGAGCAATCACAAATGTGGTTCTGGATATGAGCCGGACAACAACAGAGACGATAAAAGCGCCTTTTATTTTGTGAGCTTTTGCAGCTTTCACGCTTGCGTTTCTGGCCTTCCCCACAATGAGTCCAAGTCAAACACATCTCGTGCAACCTGCTGAATAACACTCACAGTCCAAAGCCGAAAGGCTGGAAACATTACTTGTGTTTACCCATCCTTCAGAGAATTAAATAAATGATGAAATAGGTTTTGCTTCCCAAAAAACGTAGCTATTAGATATTATTAAGACTTAAGACTTTTTCAGATCTCCATTTTTTCTCCATTTTCACGCACATTATCTTTTATTCTTTTTATGGCTTTGAAAGCTACTAATAATATTACCAGTAGATTACATAATCTCTCTCTGAATTTTAGCACTTTATACAAATGTGTCATTTATGCCTTTTTTTGCGCTTAAAAGCCATCAAGTTTTTTGTTATGTATATTATTTTAGAGTGTAGGAGTTAAGACGTTCACATGAAGGGCCGAAAACTTTATGATTCGAATCTTCTGGGGGAAAATGTAGGCGTTTCTGAAGGGAAGATCCTGAGGAGCCAGAGCCAATAAAAACACCGGCTTGATATAAAATGCAGCAAACCTGTCACAGAAAAATAATAGGGTCTTTGTTTGAAATGCCTATTATGGTGTTTGTCCTGGCTAAGGAGAGATCTCATTTTGGCTCGGTCACACCTTAATTTGCAAAGCTGTGGGAGTGACAGACAGGGAGGAGAGGAATAATACACACACACACGCACACCAGAGCTATTAGATTTGCAGTGGCGTTGCCCCCCGATGATTATAAGCTTGACTTAATAAGTGATGGAGGGGCTCCAGGTGTTTTTAATTGTGCATTAGGCCTGTTTATTATGACTGACTGAGAGCTGCACAACGGGATCTGCTAAACACTCTTAAATATCTGCACTCTTTCACTCGTGCCTCCTTTTTTTCTTTTAAGTCTGTTTATTTGTCTGCCCCATATTCAATCACTTTCCCTTTCTGCCTTTTCTTTCTGCCTCTCTCTCTCTCTCTCTCTCTCTCTCTCTTGCCTCTACATTATTTGTCTTTTGCTAGCCTCTGTTGCCTCATACTTGATACACCACATTATATGAAATCTGCAGTCCAGCCCAAGCTCCCAACAGGCTTGACAAATTCAGGCAGAGTTAGGGCACATTTGTACGTGAACACTGCAGGTTCAGGTTAGATTTTGACATTAAATGTTACAATGAAGTACTAAAAATACACTGTCCATAATGCATATTTTAATTATGTCCTTGAATCCCTCAGTCCCACATCGAGGCTACAATTCTAAAGGAAAATCATTCTGAATTGTTGCTGTTTGGCAGCTGCCACTTTCTATACAGTACTGTAGTAAGAGCAATAAATTAATAAATAGTTAAAGTATGTCAAATATCATATGCTTTACAACCATCATCCACTGATTTTCTGTTATCTCTGCTGGCATAATGGAGCACATTCAAAGATGAGGTTAAGACTGAAATCATAGCCTGGTGTAATGCCACTCAATCCAATGATCTCATGAAAATGTAAGCTCTCATGCTACTGGAAAAAAATACAGACATAAAAATATACCTTTGAAACCTTTTCATGTCTTTATTCTGGGGTTTCTCTCATCGGCTATTGCATTCAATTTTGCGCTGCTCACATCACGCCATACGACCATGTCTGTGTTAGGAGACAAGTGATTACTCGCTCTATAACTAATATCAGCTCACATGCCGTGAGATAACATGGAAGAGGATAGCAATCAGAGCGGACAGGGAGAAGCTAATTGTTACACGAACGTACGGAAGCTTGCACACTAATAAATCTATAAACAAATATTCATAAATGCAGACTTGCATGACATACGGATGAATACGCGCATACATAACACATTAGCATGGATGTGCAAATGTGCATGCATGTGTGTGGGCTTACATGCAGAGTTACAGACAAAAACAAACACACAAATTCACTCACTGACACATGGATGCATTTATTTGCATCCATTGAATTAAAATATACTTAACTTAGGATTTATTATAGGTTCAGCCGGATTTGCTGACTGGGAAGGATACAAACAGCTTTGCTGCTGAAACACACACATACTTATACACACACACACACCTATTTGTACTTGCACAAATCTCTATAGTATAATATCTGTGGAGCATCTGTCCAAGCCCGGTGCAGTAGTAAATAACCCATCCCCTTGAAGGGAGGGACCTTCTAATGAAGTCAACTGTATGCTACTGCACTGCGTAACTCAGTAAGGTTGGCCGGCCACAGCATGGGGCTCCTGCTCACCAGGGCACTGTGCCTTGCTTTGCTAGTAGCTTATACTGCAGCGACATAGATCGATTCATAAATAAGAGAGATCAGTTTTAACTTGCACGCTCTCCTCTCACTTTCACTCTCACTCTGCATATGGCAGAGATAGCTTTGAATGCAGTCATTAGAAATCCGCTGATAGAACTGGGAAGCAGAATGGGATGCAGATGATGTAGACAGATAATAGAAGTCTCTCCAGTGTAGGGGCCCTCCTCCTTAATGCGTGCCGCACTATCATCTTGATGTCTTTGTGCCGGAACATTGTTCCCTAGTTTGGAAAATGAGGTAAATCGGATTCAGAAAACAAGTGGATTAACTTAATCACCCCTCGGCTTTGACAATGACCTTCGCTTCTGAGGCATAATAAGGATTAGTTAGAAGTGGAAGGACATATGCCATGCAGAAGAAAAAGATTATAGTTCTCCCATGACAGAATGATTGAAATGTGCTATTCACCATTCCTTCATGGTGAGAGGCTATGATAAGAGTCCATGGAGCAATGCATCATAATGCTTGGCTGTGATATGCAAAAGAAAACTGAGTGAGACATTTGTAACCCTACACAGTAAAAGGATTTCAGTGTAGCTTTCTCAGATAGAAATCTACTTTTAGTGTATAGAAATGTACATAAGCAAACCACAATACCATCACTGGAACAGGACGGAAAGAGTTTACATTTACATTAGAGCTATTGATTCCAGGCTGGCTAGCATATATTCTCGACAATTCCTGTCATTATTGCGAGGGAAATGGCGTAATATTTCTTACGGCCCATGCTACATTATTGATCCCCTGCACAGGAAGGAAGTTATTCTCAGGGCTCTATGAAAGACAATACATGTGCGCCACTGCGCCAGCGGCTCAATAGCATATTTAAGTCAACAAGGTCATGCAAATTAATAACACGCGTTGACCTTCGGCCTGAATTATGGGAAAGGTGAGGTCAGGTGGGAACATGAGGTCGCCAGGCACACTGCTACAGGCAAATGGAGGAAACGAGATCTCCAACAGAAGAGGACAGATGGCAATTGATCTCCACTGACAGAACAGGCTGATCAATCGGCCACCAAACCGGCATTTCCTGACAGGATGCTTGCAGCTCGGGAAACTGATCCTTTTTAAAATAAAATGAAAAAAAGTTTATGAGAGAGAGGACAATGTGCTGACGTGGGTTCAGCGAAGGACGTGGCTGTCCATCGCTGCTGTTATTGTTGGTATCAGGATTTATTATTGTCGCCATTGTCAGCTGGAGAGGTTATCTATGAAAGGAGGCTTATTGAGGAAACGTTGTACGTGCGCGTCCGTGTGTGCCTCTGCTGATGTATCAGTAGATCCGTGCGTACAGCGTCTGTGTGTTTTTCTCTGGGTGTGCGTGTGAAGTGGCAGAACTGATTAGCAACTGTTTTAGCTGCAGACACGCAGAGGAGGATGGCAGAGGGGCAAAGATGCTGCAATGCCTCAACTCCCCTTCTCCTCCTCAAATTCCTCTTACTGTCTCTCCTAGACTTCTTCTGTTCTTTTCCTTCATGCCTCTTCCTCTTCATTTGTTATCTCTGTGCTTCTGTTTCCCTCTCAACCCCCCCTCCAACAACAAGGTGCGTTTTGGGAGGAATGACATTAAAATGTGGTGACTGCAGTTACATAATTGGAGCTGGTGGTTGAGCTATGTCTTTATGCATTTATGTGCTCATCAGTGTCTGCACTAACAGTCTGCTTCTTTTTTGGGTGTATGTGTTTAAACAGCACCCGCTTTCTGTGTGTGTAAGAGTATGAACTAATGCGATTGTTTAATATTGTTGTATATATATGCCTACTAACCTGCAATACAAACCACACATTATTAGCCATACATAAAATACAAACTCATACGCAGGTTGATACATGCACACACCACACACACTGTCTTTCCAGCTTTTGATGAGAGAGAAAGTGGTACTGTGTGTTGCATCAGGCCGGCTGTACTGCAGCAGCACGCACTGAACTGGAACTGAGAAAAATCATACCAGCATACAATTTTCTACCACACTTCTTCCATGACACCTATCACTCTCAGCTGTGGCTGAAAGTTTGTCCAGTGTGCACTCGTATTGTCCTGCATGGGCAAATCCGCGAAAAGAGTTGGGGGACACGTGCACACACACACACACCGAGTCACGAAGCAGCAGCGGCTTGGCGGCTCGGCGTTGGCATTGTCTCTCCAGAGGCGAGCGTAAACAGATCGACTGGGCCCGCTATACTGCAGTTGCTCATGCTGACTCACCCTGTACATTACCAGCGAGGGAGAGATGCAGGACGGAGGAAAGAGAGACCGCGGGATGCTCGTAAAGTGGTTTCATCTCTCCCCTTCTGTCCCCCATCTGCTTCCTCTTCTCCACCCTTTCCAAGGTTATCCAGCAAGGGTTGGGGGGTAGGGAGGGTCAGAGGACGTGACAACCCACCTGAAGCAGCTTCGCTAAACGACCATGGACAAACGAGGGCCCTTCAATAGAGCGCTGGCTCTGATTAGCAGTCTCTCCCTATGGATAGGGAGTGTAAAGATGATGGCGGGGGAAGGAGTCTGAGACTGTTAGAGGGATTGTTACTGCGGCGTCTAAGGTGGCTGGTTGGCTGGAGGGAAGGGGGGTGGTGGTGATGGTGACGCTGGGGGCGGATGCACCATTTTTCTAGACCAAAATGAGCCCAATGTCACCGTGACAGCGCAGCACTCCTCTGAGGGCACCGCGGGCCAGGGGGGGAAATGATGGATGAGTCGCCAAGCAGCCTCTCCTGCTTCATCACTGTGTACACACACACACTCACACACAAACACACACATGCACTGAGAGTCAGGGAAATATATACACATAGTATACTCACACGATGACATTGCATACCTTGCAATATGTTCACACAATGGTATCTGGGGATACACACATCAAGCACACATACCTGCACAAATAAAATACACACACACTACAAATATGCTCACACAAGACCATCTGGGAATACACACATGCATGTTTGCTTTGAGCGATTTATTTTTGTCCATGTGAGTTATAATTAATCACCGGGATATAAACACTCCAGATGCAGATATTTACAGGAGTTGTCAGTTATACACACACACACACACACACACACACACAGAGCACACACACAGCACTGGCTTCATTATGACTGCAGCCCAGGCTAATGCCACAGGATCAATGACAGATCCTCTCTCTCTCCCTCTCTCCCTCTCTCCCCTCATTTCTCTGACCCAAAAGCAGCAGAGCGCTGCCATGCAGAGTGCCCTGCAGCGTTTATTCCTTCTCTGACCGAGCACTAGCCTCCAATAAGGCCCTTGGGTCATCCTGTTGCTAATACTCCACCTCAACATATCGTCCATCCCCCCACATATCCCACCAACTCCAACCAGCCCACCATTCACTGCAACACCAGCTATGAGGATTACAATCAAAGGCAATTACTTTAAGTCCTAATTACCTGCAGAAAATTGTTACCAGCCCTGCTGCCAGAATGTCTGATTTACGTCACACTCCTATAAAAAACCTTTAACTTAAATAGGGTTCAATTTACTCTACAATTCTGCAAGATATGAAGAAATTCAACAATTTAAATGCCACAGTTGTACTGAGCAATGCAATAACTCTGAAGCATCATAAGCATCAGTGATCTGATTACTGCATATTTACAGTAACTGCAACAGATTACAGATGTCATCTTTTTGGAATCAGATTACTCTAATTCCATTACACCTAATCAAATACTCCTTCTCGGCCCTGCTGAGCTCACAGAAAGCAGCATCCCTGACAGTCTTCATGCAGATGTGGGCCTACGCGGGCGGCGAAGGAGAAAGATAGCTGGCCTCTGGTGAGCAAGGCATGTAGTATAGCTGAGTGGCCATCCATCACGACCCTGCAGCAGAAAGATATACATGCTCTGTCCGCTCAGACCCCTCGCCTCATAGGAGGGAGTGGGGACTGGGAAGAGACAGGACAGTAAGAATAAGGGCTCATAAACATATTCCCTCAGGATAGAGGGAGGGGTCATGTAAAATCCTCCAACATGGGGTTGGAGAAAAAATGTCTGGCCTCTTAGATTGATGGACTAAACTTCAGTGCTTGTAGTGTTTTTCCTGCAGCACAATACACAGGGGTGTATGGCTATGATTACTTATAGTCAAGCCGCGGCTGGGAGTGGATGACGGCTAAAGTCTAAATATTAGGATTAATGACCATACTGGGCAGTCTAGTAAAACATCATTCATACTTCTATTGCGTTCCAATGCCATGTAGGCAAACAATGGCAATAGAGAGAACATTTGGAGTCTGCAAAAAAACAACAAACATTTGTTTTTCAACCCTCAGATTAAATACAGTGCTGTACACTGTGACACGTGAATGAACAATAAATGGGACTACTTGAGCCAAACTACAGGTGAAGTAAAAAAAAAAAATCAATATGTAAAATAATGAGGCTTTCATGCTAATAATAATGTGCACAATAACACATGAAAATGTCCACCCATCGGACAGAGCAGGTCTGTCTCTCCCCACCGGTCTATGAGCACTACTCTCCCTTTCATGAGATCAATTGCAGAAGGTGATTATATATGCGCATGGTCTGGTTGAAAAGAGGACAATAGAGAAGTGAAGTGGGGAAATCTTGGAGATGTCAGAATGGGCAGTGCTCTAACTCGCAAGGAGAGCTCCTTGTTTCGACACAAAAACTTTCATTAATAATCAAAAATGTGCTGGCGCCGTTGCATTATGATTTCCCCGGAGACCTTGCACAGTACAGTTACTAGATGACAAAACGGCACTAACTTGCATGTCGATGAAAAGTTCTTCTGATACCCTTCACAGGGGCAGCACAGGGGCGAGTGACAGCACTATTGACATTGCTTCAGAAAAACTGCACCCAGGTCTATCTCTCTTCACAAGAGTGCTGTTAGCTTGAGCAAACGGACGGCATTCGGTATAAACATGGAGCCAAAGGTTAGTCATATCATCTGTCCGGGGCTTGTAGCAACCAAATGCATTAAACTGTGACTCTAACACATCAGTTCACATCCTTGATACTACAAGAACACAAAGGAGTCTCCCATTGTGTTGTGCTGCTGTGTGTGTGAGCTGAATATTGAATTAAATTTTCAGTGAAATGCCGTCATAAAAATTCTGTCTCAAGTATATGTGGGGCCAAAGGATTAAGTCTAAAATTAGATAAAGAGGATTGCACGGTGGTGGTGCTTTCTGTGTTATTCAGGATATTTTGCAGTAAAGGCATGTAGCTTGTCACGTTCAGTGTCAGTAATTTCTAGCCAGCAGCGAATACACATGGTCATTTGCTGGCGCAGCCCATTGCTAACTGTGCACTTTTTCTGGCGCCCTTGCCACTATGCATCTTTAGTGTCCTGTAACTGAAAACCGTCAGCTCTGTCATTCTCCAATCCTGCCACTTCAGAGGTATCCGTGTCTCACGGCGAGCAGGGGTAAATCAGTTGATATTGATCTGGTCATATGACAAAAGCAAATATTTTAAAGTGGACAGTGAAACCTGCACAAGAGGGCTGAAATCTGACGCAAAAGGAGCCACAGTGCTCCCTTTGTTCTCTTTGTTTTAACGCGGTATACTTTCTACGTATGTCTGTGTGGCTTAAGCACACCTTTGTCCGCTTACATAAGCTCCTATGAATTTCATCTGATAAGTTGTGGCAGCCACATACTGTAGAGGAAGCTTCAGAAGACCGGCATTGATTTCAAGCAAATCTGTCCGGACATCTCTTCTTTCTGGTTCGGTACACCTTTCTACAGCTAATGAGCAGCCATCTTCATTCCCTGCAAAGTGAGACGCTCTTTTTCATGCCTTGTGTCAGGAAACACTGCCGATTCATTACCAGGGAGGAGAGATGGAGGAAGGAAAAAAAAGAGTATGATGGTTAAGCCTGAGCTTTAAGACAGACAACTATGTCCCCTAATCCCTTCTGAGCAGCCGTAAGCCTTCCGTTATCGCTCGTTAGAATTGTGCATCCCTTAAACACATTAACTTAGGCCCTAATGCTGGCCCTTTTTGTAGGACACGGCGGCTGCTCTTAGCAGCCAGTCACTGTGCTAAGAGGGAAGAAACACACTAATTGCAGTCAAACTCATTTAATTGGGTAACAAGGGCGTTTTTTTTTTTTTTTATGGAGGCAAAGTATCAGCGCATTTCACAGCAATCAACGTTATCCTAGAAAGCTCCTGAGGCAATTCCGCGCAATCCCTCTGACATGTGTCAGAGAAGGAATTTGATGATAAAATCACGCATGAACACACACACTGACAGCCGATCATGTATGCACAC
>NW_023340257.1:8625928-8656735 GCF_004916995.1 Morone saxatilis | reverse complement strand
TGCTCTCCACTGTACTCTACAGTAAATTTCCAGCCACGGTGTTCACCGCTCTTGACACTGGGCTTCAGTAGCCCATCATCCTCTCAGTCTGTCGACCAGCAAGAGCTCCTTTAGCTGCATTAATAACTCATAACATACAGAATCACTGTAAATACTCAAGTCAACAGGACAAACAGAGGCTAATAAATGAGACAGGTATCAGGACATCTAGGCAACACTGACACACATTCATTGTTGATATATGATAATAATATCTGTATTCCTTTAAAGTAAAAGTTCTGAGATGTTGTGTAAGTCTTCTGAAGCATAACATACAAATACCAAGCAGTATTTATTATAAAACGGACTGTGCATTCCAGGGACTAAAAGCAATAGTCCGGTACTTTATCTGTTAACAGTGCTCTATGTGCTGTTGTGTTATCCCAAAATAATGTGCAAATAGTTGTGTCCATGTTACTTCCCACCATGGCTTCACAATAGCCTACAAGTAGAGCGCAAACACTATTTTCTTTCAGTGTTTTCTTTCATTTCCATTTTCTGCGATTCAGTGCACATGGATAAATACAGCCTGATGCTGCCTGTGATCTCCAGCTGTGCTAAGGGTCGCACTGACAGGGGAGGACCACAACGACTAGGCGGCCACTTCAACAAAGCAGGCCTCGTTATATATTCTGACTGCAGCGCGGCTAAGACGCTTGGTGTTTGCTGAGACAGCAGATGACTTGCCTTGCTCTCCCTGCCTCTTTGCTCAACCAAGGCAGGATAGACTTAATTGCCTCATTAGCAAAAGGGCCAGCGAGGAGTCGGCCTCTTCCACATTGTTCAATGTCAAGAGTGCAACCAAGAGGAAAGGTTAATAGAGTAAACAGCATCTCCCTCTCCTAAATGGAAAAATGTTTGTTTTCTAGTATGATCGGTCAGTGGCCAAAAGCGTAATTTTTCACCGCAGTAACAGAATTATGCATTTGATGTCATCTTATCTGCACATTGCATATTCTAACCTTCATTATTCCTAATTTCAGAGTATAACACGGCTTGCTGTTGCTGTGTGGCAACTCCCAAAGCTGTCTTTTTTTAAGTTTGGGCCCATCTAGAAAGCAGAGTCATCATGCCAACTTTAATTATTTTAAGAGCCTGAATTTGCAAACTCTGCTATTTCTTCTTCCACAGCGTCTTTGGACCCCAGACAGCAAATCAAGCCAAACGCTAACACTCTTGATTTCCCTCTTGAAGAAAGACACACAAAATAAAAATTATGTCTGCTGTTGAGAGAAAATGTGAGGTCCAAAAAAGCCTCATGTTTAATAATTTTGAAAAACACTCACTACTGCACTGTTCACTCACTGAAGAGCATCCCATCCTCATCGAGCAATCACAATAAGACATTCATTCGAAGTGTGACAGTTTGGACAACAATGCCAAACCATGACAGGCATCTTGAATGGGGTCTTAAGCCTCTGTCTGTCTGCAGACAGACTAAAGACGCAAGACTAAAGTCTGGTCTGACAAACTGCATGATGGGCCAGGCTAAACAAGTGTGCATTAAAATGAAATGCAGATGATGAAGCAAATGGAGGAAATGCAGTTATCTTCACTGAATGAGCTGCGAGTTATGATTGGAAAGTTGTTGGCATCAATTTGCTAGTCTCCAAGGTACCCTCCATTACTGTAGCGAGTACACACGACCACATGAGCGCCACTGACGTACATCTGCAGAGCGCACTTGTGTATACTTTATGTCCATGCAAAGCTAATGCTGCCCTCCTGCTCATGGAGGAAATGAGCACAATAGAGCCTTGTAAGATATAAGCATAACATCCATACCATAGTCACTTCAGGCTGTGGATTATACCACACTTACTGCTGTGCACTTTAAGACAGAAGCTACGTTAAAAAAATGTACAGCGTCACATCTGCATGGGCAATATAGCGTAAAGGCTCCGTTTCATCAACAAGTCAAGTCTAACGAGTCGGAAAAAAAAGGTGGTGGTGCCATCTGTTCTGAACCACTTTGCTGGGAAAGGGGAAAAGAAGTGGGAGGACAAGAGGGGAAAAAAGCTTTTTCAGCACTGGCAATATAAACTGTACTTTGACCACAGCCTGAGCCCCTGTATGAGTTACATTATCTCCTGTGGAAACAAACTTCTCAACCTTTCAGCCTGATAAAGGGCCCTGCGCTCTTTAATATGAAATACTGAGGAGAGAGCTGTTGTGCAACCAGCAACATTACGTACTTAATTTGTGGACAACCTAGCAATTGATCAATGATAGTCAGTTTACAATGTTTTTGCTGCGCTATGAAAGACCAAATGGCTGGCATTGTGGTTGGATAATTAAACCATCCATCACACGACAGCCACTGCGAGAGAGCAGGACTGGCAACCTAAGACTGGACCTAAGTTATTGCATTTTACAGTTCATTCCTAATGAATGGCAATTACATGAGGTAAGGATTTCATCCCTATAAAGAATTAATCAGCAATATTGCAAATCTTATAGAGCTTTAAAGGTCATTCCAAAAGTTCTGTTACAGTCAATAAATAGATTAAGCCCACTATTTAAAGTTACTGCACGATCAACTTTTTCAGTCTCCTAACAAAAGAAAATCCTTTTCTTTCTCGCACTCAGTATAGATCTAAATTGGACAGATGGCTGTCCTGACTTCAGCTATCAGACACTAAGAGTGGAGGGGATCCTCCAGATGGTGTTCAGGTCCTGTGCAGGTAACTGCTTTGTCTTCCACCACTCTAATCAATGGCCACTGAATTCCCTTCTTTCCAAACAACATCCATCTTTGGGTCTTTCCAGGCTTCTCGGTGACGACCAAAAGCAGCTGAAGATAAATGTTTAAAGGGCAGAGGGGCCTCTGCTGATTAAAGCCACTAACGCTTTAGGGAAGACTGGCAAGCAAAAGAGGAAATGAAGTGAGACAATGGAGCATGCGGGTTCAAAACACCTAATGGAGTGTCCTGCTTGCTGGGCTAATAAACTGTTTCAAATTGAAAGGAACAGAAGGCGTCTAAATAGGACGACGTGGAACATTTCCTCCAGTTCATTCAGTCAGCTCCCAATTGGAAAAGCCGGAGCAAAGGAAAAAAAACCCCTGCCTGGTTTGCCATTGTTTGGTGTAGTGCAAGTTGCTTTTCTTCATCTGCAATCAATTCTGGGGATTGAATTACAGCTGAATGCCATGTAGAGTGAAAGAAAATTATATGTCTTCACTATTGACACAACACTGGAATACATAAAAAAAAATGTATTTCAGAATAATTTTTGTCTGCAAGAAAAATCATTTGCGTTAAGATTTATGGAGAGGACACCATGTGGTCGCAGTCTGGCTGTGAGCTGTATTCTCTTGCTGATTCTCATCTCAGCAGCATGACGCTCTTTGAATGTCCAGGTTGATATTTGGACATGATAATCAATAATCACAGTGTGAGATGAGGCACCGCACAGGTTGGGGTCTGACAGGTGCACCCCATGACCAATTAAAGTGCTAAGCGACTAGTAAGCAATGATAAATTATTGGCAGACAGTTTACTGTGGTTTTGACACTATGTCACTCACTTAAAGCGTCAGCCCAGTTAGTCCAGCCTTGTCCAGCAGCAAAAACATCCAACTATTCAATCAAGGCCCCCTCTGCTGTGTTGAAAGAATGATTTCACATCATGTTGACATGACGTGCAATAAGCATGATCAGGCTTGGTCAACCTCTGGACATGTTAACAGGTTTTCAGGTGACAGAGGAAACCTTTGAAGGGACTCACAGGTTCAACTGCTACTATAATACAACCAATGTCACCCCTGTGCTGCTCATTGGGTGTAAATGTTTTATCATTAGTTTGCTTTTTCTTCCTTTGTGTCACTGATGTAAGCACTATGCTAAGCTGCTTGAAAGTGAAAGACACCTCAGCAATAGGGATTTTGGTTTTTGAGCTGTTTATTTCTTGCGCAGTTGGATCGCACAGCTGCACAGAAAACAGAGATATACCTGGTTTCAGAGACAGAGTACATAGATCAAAAGCATGTTCTGTTCGAGAAGACAAGCATGCCAGCTTTATTCCGCACTGCCAGTTTTCACTACGGCAGAAAGCACTTGAAAGCACCACAACAGGGCTGAGAGCTCTGAGATGATAGCATCTCAGCCCCCACCACCGGTAAACAAATCATTTTAAATGGTATTTTTGTAAGATGTATGAATTTTGATCACCTTTGCTCTTGGAGCTGAAGAGCACTCGGCTGGTTATAGATGGAATCCTATTTCCAGCAATGTCAATAGCTGCCCAGAATTAATATCAGGACAGACCTTTAGTGGGGGGAATCAATGGGAGACAATTCCATGCTCCACCTCGCCGACAGCATCAGCGTTTATCTCATCGTTCTGTTCACTCTTTGATCTCCTTACTGCTCGCATAAAACAATCATAGACCTTGATTCAAATATTTATGCACACAAACAGCAAATCACTTCACACTTTCTAAGAAAATAGAAAGCTGTAATTGCACTTGCTCCATTGACTTTCATGGTTATTCACTCCTGAAAATAAGCAGAAATCCTCCCTTTGGAGGAAATGGCCATGGCCATAGAGATCACAGGGAACTATGAAGAGCAACAATTCAGTGCTATAACTAACCAAGGTCTTAAAGAGCTACCTATTTTAGTTTTGGAGCAGCTGATATCAATTTTCATCATTTACTAATTAGAATGGATTGGGGCTCCACATTTAAGTATTTATGGTCATATTAAATATGCATTCCTGATGCCACCATGCAATGTCAAAGTATATCAAAAATGGAAATAAATACGCAGGCCTGCCAAAAACAATTATTACCTTTACTGGAAAATCTATATATTTCTAATAAGTCAATCTTTTAATTTTTAGCCTGTTCTGTCTGACTAACTATCTGTCAAACACAAATAATTTAACTTGCAGTGATATAAACAGCTGCAGAAAGCCACAAATTCTCACACTCTCTGCCAAACATACTCTACTTCTCTGGAAACAGAGAATTAATTTCTGCTTAATAAATGACTTAAATAATTAATCGATTGTAAAAACTGTTGCTGGTTAATTTTCTGCCAATTGATTTATCACTGATTGTAAAAACATTAAATGTACTGAGCAAAATCTCAGGAGCAACTTCCTAGCAATGAGCTTTCAAATCGAATATCCAATATTTTCTGAGAACCTTGCTACCATTCTCATGTCCATACAGTAAATATAAAACTACAGTCAGCAGCTGGTTAGCTTAGCTTCGCATAAAGACTGGACACAGTAAAAAAATAGCTTGGTAGTGTTCAAAGGCTGTAAACCTCATTAATTAACACATTACATCTTGTTTGTTTAATATGTGCAACAAAACAAACATGTAAAAATGACAATTTATTGTTTTACAGAGGTTCTTGGCTGAGAACCAGCAGAGACTCCAGTTTCTGAAAGTTACTGGTCACAGCAAAGAAATAGCCCATTGTACTGTATAAAACAGCAGGTAGTTGTCACGTATGCATGATAGTTAGATGGATAGAAAACGTCGTTGAATTGTTTGTGTACAGCAGTAGAGCACACTAATGTAGTGTAATGTCATGTGTAGGTTGTGCATGGGGCTCCAGTTAATGTGGATGTGAGTCTCTCCAGAACATCTGTCAAAGATTAGCAGTAAAGTGAAATAGGCAGTTCCTGTTCATACGTTCCAAAATAATCTGGCAGTAATTTTCCCAGTGAAGGATGAAAAGGGGGAGGGTTTGTAGGTCAGAAATACTACACAAACCCAGCTCTGTCTAGGCATTTGTCTAGTGTTTTACAAGATGCAAGTGACAAAACGCCCATACAGAATAATGCTTGGATAGCTCGGAAAGTATGAGTGTGGCAGAAACACAGCAGGAAGAAAGATGAAGAAACTGTCAAACAAAGAAATATTGTAGAAGCAGTAGATGAATTAAGGACAGACTATACACTCATTCCACCAGTGTGACCTTTATTTTTACCTTGGACGTACTTTGGATGCTATAAAAATACAACCTGCCTTGACTCTCTACTAGTAGAAATAAAAGCACTTGTAGTACAAAGCAGGTATAGTTTCACCTACAAACACTCTCATTCACTGGAAGCATGGCATCCAGCTTGCTGCGACAGAATAGAAAGACCTTCTGACTAAAAGCTCTACAATCAATGAAACATGAAGAATCCCTTAGGTACAAAAAAAGGATGGCTTGTTATTCAGGGAAGCATGCTGTCATTCAAAGGCCATACACATCAGGGGGGAAGTGCTTGGAAGGCAAATCAGTGTTTGTTAATGATATGGGTCAATTGTTTTGAGGAAGGCTGGACCTCTGTACTCATCTATAGGCTTCTTGAGTCACCCTTGGTCGAGGTTTTGTATTCCAGAGTGCTCTGCCCTTGCAGAGAAATTCAGATTTCCCATTTTTGCTTTGAGTAATACAATCCTCTGTGATGGAAATCTGTTTACACTTTGTCCGGCATGTCAAATCGCTGACATTGTAGGTGTATGGGAAGTAATTTAGCAATGTAGAGCTATGCACTGCTCGCTGTTTTCTATTTTTCCCTGAACAGCTGCATCTCTACTGTACTGTATGTCCCACAGCTTGAAAGCAATTTCTACTGGATATTGATTTCTGAGTACATATATGTATATCCCTTTGCTCAGTCTGTGTGTAAAAATGTGCTTAAAGCCTTGATATGTGTGCATCACGTTCATCAAATTAACTCTAAATTACCATTTAAAGGGTCATTTAAAGGTTTACGCTTTTACAATGTGAGATGAAGGTTAACTCACTGTGTCAGGCGCCACAAACACAAACAACTGACAAACACTTTAAATATTGTACATGTTTGAGTCCCGCAAAGCAAATGTGCCAAATTCATCACATGCTCTCAAAAAACACACATTTTCAAAGCTGAGAACATATACAGGGGGTGCAACATAATAACGGCAAAGAATAATGCGATTCAAAAGGAGATCAAAACAGAGCCTTAATGTATGGTAACTAGACGTCAAATATCGAAATGTCTCTGGGTTTGTAGGAATGTCAGAAGTCTTTGGCTGGGTGTGTGTGGGAGTGTGATTCAGGCGCAAACACATCAAGATGTCACTTCATAACCTCTGGCTCAGGAGGCTCCTGTCATCTTCACATTTCAGAGATCCTCTGCCTACCCCGGCAGACATGCTAAATATAGAATGGGGACAGAATTTCTGTTTGGAGCCACTGCTCTCTTTATCTACATCTAACACTAGCATACGTGCATAGGCACTGCAATCTTCTCGCTGTTATACATGTGTATGCTTGCATGTAAACGAACAAGCATCAGCACACACTAATGCTAACATCCTACTGCATTCCCATGCTTACTCATTGTCTTATAGACTGATGCTCAAACGAACAGCAAGGGAGGGTGCAGACATTTGGATCTATAAAAGCTGCTCATTCTTTCCAATTACATTTCTGTCAAGTGACTTACACTATGTTATTACTTCTTGGACAGTCATTTTCAAATCCCACAATTCAGAATCATTTAATCCTGGCACAGGGACAGATAGGCAATCCATCACTAGTCTCCTTTACCTGGCTGGATCTACCACACTGTTACTGCGTTACTCTACTTGACCTTGTTCTGTTTCTTACTTTGTGCCGGCATAGTTACAGAAGGGAGCTACGTAACTCTCCGTGGCAATTAATTGTGCTACTTATCTGTAATGTGAACAGTGGATATTACATCTCCAACAGATATTAAATTAAGGATGTCTCAGGACTTACGAGGCCAAAGCCAAATAAAAAGGAAATGAGGCCCTATTAATGACTATTGATTCTTTTATAATAAAACAACCACTTCCTCTCTTTACTTGGCCTTGGTGTTGATCTTGAATTAATACAGGCAATAACTTTAGGAAAATGTCCTTCAGTGTGGTGCTGCAGAACAGCCTAGCCTGAAAAGCTACATATCACCCCGCTCGGTCAGGGAAAAATGCTCTTTTGGCTGACTGGCAGATATTTTGTTCTTGCATGAGAGACACATGACCCAGGTTGCGACTGTACTGGTCATTCACCCTAATGATATTGTTTTCAGCTGCATGCATTGTTTTATATAGTCATATCTTATGACATGACAGGGGAAGGAGAAAAGGCCCCACCATGGCAACAACAAGTCATTTAATACTCTAGGCTCAGGCTGATGGTTATTTTAAGAGAAGTCTACAATTATTATTTTTATCAGGGAATAAATTACTGTTGTATAAACTCATGGGTAATGTTCTCACCTTGCAATAGCTGGCTCAGCTTTGCCAGCTAATGATTGGTTGTGTTTTTATTATCATCATCATCATCATTATCATCATCATCATCATCATCAACATCATCATCATCATCAACAGTAGGGAACTGGTATTTGGATAATCTACATGTTTAGCTTGAATCACATTTAATACAACAAGGTTGATGACTGAAACCACAAAATGTGTTGGTATGCGGTGTCCACTGCCTAGTCAGCTCCTTTGGTTAAAGCAGAGGATCAGTGACCATCACCACTGGGAACACACTGTGGTTTCACTGGTTGACTGGGCCTTAACAAGTCAGTGAATATGCAGGTCAACATCGCATCTCCATTCTTCCATTTTCTATACTGCTTATCTTCTTAAAGGGGTCACATGGGACTGGAGCCTTTCCCAGAATGCACTGAGCAAGCGACAAGTTAGTCTCCTGAGAAGTCACCACAGTATGTAAGTAACTGAATAATGGGAGCTGAAGGAAACAAACTCTTTACGCATCTACAAGCCTACAGCACAACCCGCATCAAGGATGAGTAAATAACACCAGCTGTATGTCTAAACTAAATTAAAAAAAAATTTAATCCAAATGATCGAGTATTTCGATTCTCTCCAGACTGCAAACCCATGAACAGCAAGCATCACGCAGACTACAGCACGACGTTTGGACTCAAACCAAAGCTGACGAGGCGCCAGCTCTTGGGTGCATTATCCCACATATGGCCACTCTCAACTACTCTTACTTTAACTGAGGTTTCAAAACTTTTTCATACCAAGTATCCCTAATTCCTAGTCACGTCAGACTGTAAACTCCCTGCTGGAAAACGCTGGTTTATCCCCAGTTAAACCCATCTAGGGAAATTCCACTGCAGGTGACGAGACAGCAGTAAGGAGTGTGAAACCTTTTACTGGAAGTCATTCTTACACTCTGTCTTACTGTAACTTCCAGTCAGTGGAATTAAACAATCCCTCATTTAGCTCTGAACCTCCTGCAGGCCCTCAGTACATTACTATAATATAGTGTTAATAGGAGCAGTGTCCGTGTCGGGAGTTAGTGGTGAGAGCATAAATTGCTGTCTGATCGACAAAGAAAGCTTTCATTTATGATCATAAGACACAAACCAATGAACTCAGTCTCCATTTCAAGCTGAAAAACAAAAAACAAAAAACAAATTCTATTTTTTTTAATTCTCAAATAAAATCCAGGACACTTAAAAAAATGGGGCTTAAGAGACAGTATATGGAAAATATCTTAGTGGTTGCTGTATGTGCTACACCAGGGATTTTTTTTTTGTCTTTGTCAAACAATGGTAAAAAAAAACAGTTTGTTTATCTGCAGCAGGCCTGTTTCCGATATAGATGTACACACAGAATAAACAAATAGCAGATTTAAAGGGAGGGAGCGGTCAGGTGAACTTTTATCCCCTTTAATTTCTCCCCCTTTTTTCAGAGCTCCCCTGAGCATAGAGCAGCCTTGAAAATCAAGGTTGACTTGTGCATTTCCATACGCGTAAATAGAAATGGCAATTTCTTAACATGCGCCCTATAAAGTGGAAGGGTGATAAATCAAATAAAAACAAAAATATCGTGACATCATTCTAATGTTGGCAGATGTGTTGTTAGACGCGCTAAACAATACAGATTTATTATAGAATCATTAGAAATAGAACAACGACAGACAATGTACACATCGCCCGTGTGGCACATCGTTACGCTGCTTTAAAAAAAAATATATTAATTATCTTTTAAAGGAATGGGAAGTGACTTACCGAGAAACAAAGAGCGAAATATTGCAGACATCACGGCTGGAAATCCCATATGCAACGGAGCTGGAAACAATGCGCTCAGACTGCCTTCAAATGCATTCGGCTGACCTAAGTGCAGGCACAACGGAGCGGCACCATCAGCGAGTGGAAGAGCGAAATCACAGACAAATAAATCTTCATTGAGCACATGAGTCCAAGGACATCATATGTTGCACACGCCCGACATGTCTAAGCCTCCCAAAAAGAAGAAGAAACGTGGCTCTTGCTCTTCATCGTCATTTTCGTCGCGGGCTACTTGGCGTCAAATCAAAGTTCCCTGGCTGTCTGGCTCTGGCGTGGGACGTGTTGTCTCAGGGTCCCCTCTGTCTCCACCTCAGCAGTCTCTCCTCCTTTCCTCCTCCGCTGCACAAATTGCCTGGAAGGAGGGGGGCGGGGGGAGGAGGGGGGGAGGAGGGAGGAGGGCGAATAGGTGGATGATGAGGGGATGCTGAAGGATGGAGACCTCTAGAGTCTGAAGTTACAGTGTGCTACACACACTAAAGGGTTTGTAGAGAGGAGGTGAGTCCTGTTGTTAGGTGTTGCAGGCTCCATTCCTTTTGATGTGAAAGGAATCAAAGTTGCCTTTAATGAAAACAGTCCTGTCATATGGAACTGGATAGGGTTTATAGTGAGTAAATGGTCCGTTCATATTGAGCTTATGAGTTTATCTGAAATTCATCCTATAAATGTTATAGTATTTTGCAATCTAATATATCAATCTATATCACTATGCATTATTTTACATCATTTAACATGGTTAAAGTCCTAGTGCTTAGGGCTGAAATGATAGTCGATTAATCGATCAGATCAAAATTAAGTTAAATCATCTTTAAAGCAAAAACTCACTGTTTCTTAATGCAGATTTGCTGCTTTTCTTCAACTTACGACCCTACACTGAATATCATTAGACAAAGCCATCTGATGGCATCACCTTGGGTTCTGTGATTTGACATTCAACTGACCAAACGATTAATCTGAGAAGGAAGAATTTGGATTGTCTGTCTACCCTAGTATGATTTTACATCAAGAAACAAGAAATGCCTCCTGTTTCAACTTCAAAAGCATGATACATTTTCCACGCTATTTATGTTTTGCAGGCTATGATGATGCATGCTAGTGATCAAAGGCACGTTAAACATCTGTTTTGAACCAGAAGGCATGTTTTTGTTCGCTTATCATATTTTTTTTATTTGTCCAGCTTCTCTCTATCAATCGTTTTTAAAACTGCCGTGCAAGATTTATCCAATCACCAGCTTTGGGTTAGATATTTCACAAGAGCAGCATGATCTTAGTGAGGTAAACAAACAGCTAAAAAGGGGGAGTGCTGCTGTCTGCTCTCAGACCTTGAGACAAATTAATCCCCCTTTTCTGTGTCTCAACAATCTCCAGAAATAACAAAAGGATTTCCACTCGCCAGTGGCCCCCTCTGCTCTCTCTCGCTCTCTCTTTCCCCCTCGAGTGGCTTGCTCTTCAGCACCAGCCTTCCTCCTTTCCTTTCCGTTCCAATAACTAGATAGCTTGAAACAATGTCTCACATGCACAAGTCGACACACACACACTCATGCGCTCTGCCTCTCTTCTTTTCTCTTGTTCGCATCGCAAACACATAGATACAAAGAAACACATGTTCACAGAGAACACTTGATGAAGCACAGAGGGCGCAACAAACACACACAACCTCATTCCAGATGTTGCAAGAGCAAGATAAGACACACTGACGTGATGTCTTCAGTCTTGTGTGGTCGGGTATTTTGTACGTAATAACACTCTCTGCTTGTGTTGCTCTGTTTATCTCTGTATTTCCAACTAAATATAAAAGGTCACAGTCTCATTGCAACTCATCCCTGCAGAAGTTGGTACACAGAAGTCAGCGTAGTAAAGTAACAAAAGCAAAAACTACTCGAAAACCGTTGCAATATCACCTGTCAAACTATGATGGATGGCTGGTTGTAACAGGCATGTTTGGCCCTGGAATCACAGCCGTCCTACTGTAATTTAACTTCAGATAAAAACACTTGATTGAAAACTCACCTGATAGCCAACATATATTACATCTATGTTTTTCCCCCTAAAGCAGGCTTTTCGGAAGAAAGATGAGATCCGGAGGCAGGGTGGAGCGTGCAGCTGTAAAATGCATTATACAGCACTGAGGTTATCACAATTGCTCCTTTAAAAGATGACCTAACTTAAGTATGGATGAATAACGACACTACATAAGATATGGGGCAGATCCATTGTTGATAGCAGCGATTCTGCGATACGTTACTTGTCTCCCGTGCAGTGTAGATAGTGCCATGGGAGGCAACTTGTCTGCGTTTGGTGGCTTGGCCTTGGTGTATGATATAGCACCCCAATGCAGATGGCCTCACAGATGGTTGATATTTATACCACAGGGCCTTGAAAAGTCACTAGTGTGGAAACTGCTCTTTCTCCCTGATTAGTTTCACATCACCAAGAACACACCCATTTCTCACTGCTCTGAAAACATATGACCTGTTGTGAAATGCATTATATGATGTTAGGGAAAAATGCATGATATTCTTTTAGGATAAATATGATTTGCTGTGTGGGGGCTGCCCCATCTGGAGGTGACGATGATAATGTGTTGGGACTCTCCTTCCCCCTTTTTAGCGCATGAAAATGTAATCCTCCTGAGTGCAAGGTCCATGATTTTTTAAAATCTTCCACAGACAACACGGCTTGCATTTTAGCTGGGAGCACTCTTGACTTATGTACTTTAAGTGGATTTGCAATTTAAATTGGAGCAACAAGATGCACCTCGGACCTGCTGGCAGAGACGGAGTGCCTCAGTGCGAGTGTTCCAGTCCACCAGAACAACTGTATCTCCCTCATCATGACATCACCGGGACGTGTTAGTATTTTGTTGACGCACGGACGACACCCTGCAAACACACCATGCCTGGCTTTGCCCACCTCTCTAGACTGACCTCGGGGAATGAGTGAAGTAGATAGTTAAAAGGATTCTTGAGTAACAATATGAATGTGGAAGGAAAAAAAAAACTCTTTTGTTTAGTCCTCGCTATTTTTAGCAACCAGTGTGACGCTTCGCTGTTAGTGTTTCACGGCTCGCAGATCCTTTATAATTTAATGAGGGAGAGGGCGGCCCTTGCAGATTTATGGTAACCATCTGAAGGCGGCATTGGCCACTCTACTTATTGATCCAAATCGGATGTTTGTTTATGGGTCAGTAAAGCTCTTTCCCTCCTGTGCCATGCAACCCCACATCAGGAACATTCAAATTGTCAGCTCCTTCTCAAACCAATAAAATAAATGTACTCCAGGTCAATGTTCATTATTTTAGTCTCTCTTTAAACATACAGCAGATCCGGTCAGCCTGTCAGAAGTGTGTTAAACAGCAGTGCCGTGTACCACAGCCATAGATATAAATGGCCAGCTGAGACTAAATGTTTTGTTTCTTTTTTATCATGTTATATGCACATATGACTTTTACACAGAGGCTGCTTTATTGATATACAAGATAAATTAGGTTTTCAGTCCATTTAATTTGAGATATTATAGTCTTCATTCTTTGCTTTGCCACTGCAGTTATAATCAGTTATATCAGTTATAATCTGTGGTGAAGGAGAAGCAAATGCACAGTTTTAGAACTCTTCCTGTCATCTCCTGCTCCACATTTTTGAGAGCAGCACTCGTCTCCTTGTACTGTAAAGCCCAGTGAGTTCAAAAGTGGATGTTCCTCCTCAATTTATTCATGAGCCTTTCACGGGGAACACGAAGCAGAGAGGGATAGAGTTTAAAAACATGTTATCATGCTCTAATTAAAGGCGAGGCAGATGACTGAATTGCATACAGGAACCCAACCGCATACCCATTTTTTTTTATTTTTTACACGTGCTAGTCTGTGGTGAATAGGCAGATGAATGAACTGAAAGGGAATGAGTGAATGAATGAATGGATGAATGAGTGAATGAATGAATGAATTCATCAACCAAAACAAGAGTAAACGGCTGAATAAACAAACACGGATGATGGTGTCATTTGGAAGAGTGAAATAAGACTGATTACTGTTTATTTTAAATCGCATGACTCTGCCTTTGGGAAAGGTAATAATGTTAAATTGTCGCCTGCTCCCATCCAGGATAAACAGATCAATCACGTTTGAATATAATTTCCACCACATTGCACGGTGCATTAGAATTTGTTTTCCTCCACCAATGGCATTTTCCACACCGGCAGATACAGGAAAATGCTGTCTCCTGCCTGTCTCCAGTATACAGAAAGTAAAATCAAATACATTTTTAATTAGAGGAGGTGGTTTGGGCTATTTAGACATGGAGTGTGAGGGCATGAATGAACACCATGCTACCACCATCAAGGTGTTATATGTAACCTACGAGCTGAAATCTTGCAATGAAGACTCTAAACAACACAAAAAATGTTAGTCACATTTACAGAATGTGTTCCAATAAAATAATTCCTTAAAGGTGGTCCTGACAAATAAACCTAATTTTAGTAAAACAAACTACTTAATTCCATAATATACTAATAACAAAAATAAAACCAGAGCATACATTAAATTTCAGATTCACTTTGCACCACAAAACCACCTTATTTGTTCTTCACTATCCTCACCATTCAATGAGGGCACTCTTTTATGACAGATAAGCTCATGAATGAAAAACTGTGGCAGTTGTATAACTCAACCCCTCCGACCACAGTTCACCGACTTATGTAAAATGAGAAAACAATCTTTATGCTCATTTCCAGGACATTTGAGTCGACGTTGTGGGGAGCTTAGGATACCACATTGAACCAAGCAAATTAGCTGATTAGCCTCGGTTTTAAACGTAAATTGAATGCCTTCTTTGTCATTGATCGCTTTGCCTCTTCAGGTTTATTGACACAGGGTCGAGAGCTCACAGAGCCCATTTTCGTTTAGCAAACAAACGAGGCGAGCTTGATTGAGGAATCAGTGGAGGAGGCTGGGGTTGGGGAACTGGCTGTTTGTTTGATTTGGCTGATTTCGAAAGTCCTCTGTCCCTTCCCCCCTCTGTCCAAATCATAACCACGACCATTAGGACTGCTGCCCTCTCCTTGATGAAGTGGTCTCCATCCTGGTCATTGGGGAAATGAGTGATGTGAGCCATATGGTGGTGACAAACCAGTGTAAATCAGCACACACTTTGCATCATACTGTATGTCAGGTGTGGGTGTAGCTGGGGGACATCCATCTTCCACACATCTCTATTTATCACTCCAGGAAATGACCAGACTGTTGATACACACTTTGAGAGTAACACCACAGGGCATATTTAAGAATTACCCTCAATCTCACCTTATATATTCAGACCACTGGGGAGCTAATTATTTAAGTAAATCTGCACGTAACAGAAACTCAAGCACAATCCTGCACGAAAAAGATACCACTGCTTCTTATTTCAGTAGTGAAGGGCAACCTGGCAAACTGATACTTTGTGTTAAAAGGTGAAGGCTTTCTTTGTGATGTCAAGGGGCTTTTGAACAAACCTGTTCCATTTGTCTGTTAAATGACTGAAGGGTGCTTCTCCATCCCTCTCTCTCGACCAGCAGAGCCTGCAAGGTCGAATGTGTGATTGCATTTTTGAAAGGATTATTTGTATCAAAAGATTCACTTAGCTAAGGCCAAAATGACTTTATTTCAATCTATGCCTATGAAGTGATCTGATATGGAGAAAGGCCTGATGTTTTTAAAAAAATAAAAATAAAAATAAATTGTTAACCCTAACCCTTAATAAAAAACCCTAAAAACATTAAAAACACCAAATGGCAGACGCAGTTCAATAGTAGCTGGTGAACATAGTTTAGCATTTAGCAGCAAAAGAGACAGATATTTCCCACAGGAGTTGGTGGTTGGTGTTGTGCAAAAGAAGGGTGAATGCTGAACTTAAATCATTAGGTGGATACAAACATGACTCCAAATGAATGCCTTAATGTTGCTTGTATTCTGTTGGATGTTTAATCACGCAACCGTTTCAGCATGTGTCCGCTGCCCTTAAGTGACACTTCAAAAGTTCTTGCAGTTGTAGATGATAAATATGGCTCAGATATTTGTGATTTCAGATATACCTTGAAACACACCATATATATATAACATATACAAGCTGCAAAATGAAGGCGTAACCACAAAGGATATCAAGTATGAGACATGAATGAAATGCATATGAGAAGAGAAATACTGAAAACTAGATTTGAAAGTTTGTTCTGCAACATGTCTTTTATACTGTCTTACTTATTAGTAGTGTCAACACTTAAGGGAATGCTTGAGTTTTAGGAAATCAATGTACTATTTTCACATTATTGTTATGTATTACATTTGAAAGTTTGACAGCGGTCAGCAATCGAGGACTGACTTTGGCTTTTGTGCAGCAGCAACTCAGTCAACTGCATAAGGGCATGATCTTGTGCTTTGGCTGTGTAATTCTACAATATGAAGATAGCAGAACTCTTCTCTGATAAAGACATGACAAAAGCTAGTCTTATGTTAAAAAAAGTAATAAAACTGGGATATGTAGAGCCGATGGATAAAACAAGCTGTGTGATTTTTGAACTAGACATAAAAAATGATGCTTAGGATTATGTTGTGTATGCTTTGGAGGGCTGCCTGAATAACCCCAGAATGGGGAAAAATAGAAACATTTTCTAAAGGAAAAAACGGTATTGGACACAGACAATTCCAGGCCCCAAGCTGGGGACTATTCTTAAGCCAAGGCAATTTTCCAGAGCAACTATGGGCTGTGGCGTGACTGATGCAGTGACCAGTGAAGCAAGATCATTTCTTTGACAAGCCCTACCAAGAAAGAACGACAAGAAATGAAAAGTTCAGCACAAAGCAATGATACCCTTATTGGGCAATATGGACCATATGAGACATACACACACACACACATAACTGTGCAAAGATTTCTTTTGTTACAGATGATCATGAGGCTCCACCATGCCTCACTGAGCGTGGGTTACTCTGATGAAATATCAGTGATGCTCGATAAATATGTTTTCCTTCTCAGAGGTTAAAGGAGACACGTTCCTCTCTGCAGTGACACTGCCTCAGCGCAGTGATCAAACAATTCAAAGAATTTGTTTTAAGAGATGTACCAAAGGTTGCCAGCAGACTAAATACTGCAACACACACACACATCTACACACACACAACCCCCACTGTCTGAGCTCTGATATGTGTGTGCTGTTTGGGCTACTTAGCATTCTCAGTAGGAAGCTGCTAATCATGCTGAGGGGATTTTAGGACCATCTGCAGGCGACCAGGATTTACACGCTTACACCAATCAATCAATTGATCGTCCATTCATAAGTTGTCCAAACTGGTGTTTGGTTCTGCATGATTTCTTAACTTTAGCTCTCACAAGACAACAGTTCAATTAGCACACACATGCACATGTATAAAAAAAGGACTAGGAATTACATGATTGCTGAAAATAGAAAATGAAAAGTGAAATTAAAGGCTTTATATAAGGTAAAGAAGAGTTCTCTTTTCAGTTCACATTTTCCTAATGCTGTCAGCAAACAGTTTGAATGATTAATATTGCCTACCAACTTACATTTTGTTGATGGATGGGGTGTTACAGCAATAGATTATCAAAAACAGAGCAGCTGCTATGCGGATAAAAAGTTCATTTCTGGTTATCACCTTTATGTCTGAGAACACAAGTCTCCATCTCTGTCCTCACCTTTCGGGCTGCGTACAGGTTTCATTTATCACCAAAGCTTGAAAAAAACAAACAAAAATATCTCCATAGATCACTCCTTCTTTGCGATGAAAGCACAACTGTTAGAACCAAACATTTAGGTTTTATCCAGGCCAGCCAACTGTGGTAAATCAAATAACTTCAGTTTAAGGCCTTGGCGGTGCTACTCTGATGTCTATCTTGATTCTCTTCCTCCTTCCTCACAGGCAAGTTTATTCATTGTCTTCCTAATTTATCTTGATGGGATCTTACCATGTGCACACCCAGTCACAGCTTGGATAGGACAAGTCATGATGAGAGTAGTTCCATATAAGACTAACATTAGCTAGAGAAAAAAGGCCCAAGTAACCTCTGGTCTCCTGGGAAGGCTCCCTTGCAGATGAGGTAGAAAGCTCAGCCCTGCATGTGTGGTTTCCAATAACCCAGGTAATGAATATGATAATGCAGGTTGGGTCTGCCTCATATGCCAATCATGTCTGAATCAGGTAAAGTGGCACGTACTATGGAAACTATCACGCTTGAGTTGATGCAAATGCTACAGAGACATGGACAGAAGAAACACAATCAACTACAGCTACAAGTCCCAGAGTCCTCTGGGACGCCTTGCAGCAAACTCTATATAAAGATTGCTTCAACGTCTTGCTCTAAAAATAGTATGCTATTTCCATTCATTCAAATGATTCAAAAAAATTTAAAAAAAAAGGCCTGTAACAGAATTGTTTGGATTTCACATGTATGTACTTTTCTAGAGAAATTTCTAACTCTTTTAATAGAGAGATTGGCAGAGTAGGTGAGGAGACTAATTATCTAAATGTGCTACCCACTAGAGAAGCTTTGAAACACGGTATCCTGTTTACCACATCACTGAGTTACACTATAATTACTTTTACTGCTGTTGAGTATTTAGGAAAATAAAAACTGTTGATATCATGAAATAAAGTATTTCTTGTATAGCTAGCTGCATATTTGGAACATACTGAACCAAGAAATAATGCTGGTGGTCTTTACTCTAGCCTGAAAAGTTTCTATGAGCATTTTGGTACCTTGTGATGACTTTTTCCCCCTTGATTAAGTGTTGGCATTGGCTTCCATTCTAATTTATGTAAATGCAAGCTGATTACTGCTGCTGTCATCTGAGAGTGACCAGAGAAAGGTAGAGTAAGCCTAAAAGTGTTGCTTATCTGTTCCTGATAAAATGTCCTTCTTACTTTGATATTAGGAAATGTATTGTAATTGCTCATTAAGTAGCATTAGCCACCTGATTGTTTATGGCTGTAATTAATTGATTGGCAGATGATTGGTAAAGGTTAATGTCAAATATGAGAACTAATCACAAACATTGGATCTGGCTGATAATATAATGCAGAATGAATTGAAGCTTTTCAGACCTAACAAACACAATTGGCTTTCTCACATGGTCAACATCAGCCAAAGTAGAAAAAGTGATTCTCTTATTTTGAGTTGAGTGACACTGCTCTGTAGAAAATAAATGTTATGCACCCAACTGAGGTTTAAATTGTGTTTTATTACCATTAGCCATATCATTTAACTACAGTACATTTTGTTGTGAATGTCTGTGAAGCAAACCCAGATTTTACATTTCACTGTTTTCACATCGCTTCATAAAAGACTAAACTGGCTAAATTGTCCTAGGGCAAAGACCTAACACATTCATGTTCTTTAGTGGTATTTAATATATTTCTAAGAAACCAGCTGGGAATACATTAAACAGAGTAATAAACCTGAATGACAATCATATTTTCCTGTAAACCAGTAGCTTTTTTTTCCACAGTACACCACATTGCATTGAAATATTGCACTTGTATTGTGTCAGATACATAAAACAGCAGTTTGGTACAGTGTAGCTTAGCAGAGATATGATTACATCTTGCATAAGCCCATTGAGATTGGAGGTTTTGTGTGCTTGAAACTGCTGTTTACTTACCAGTGAAATACAGCTTGTGACACATTCTCACATGTAATGAGCTTGGACACCGAACTGGGGTTTTATAAGAAACAAATTACAACCTAGCATGCAGCTGTCACTTTGCTTTAGTCAGAAGGGCCACCCACTAAATATCACCTAGCTCATTACTGTACAGAGCGTTATGGCTGCTGCACATGAAAAAAGAAATCCATTTTAGAGGTATTTCTAATAAGGACAAACGATGATGTACCACACAAAAACCCTGGTATGAATTCACCTTGCATTTCAGGATGTGTGTGTTTTGATTTGGTAGCTGAACCAGAGTGCTGTATGTAGTATATACAGATAATAATATTCACTGATAATATATTACACTGGCATGGGAAGTGTCAGGCCTAATGCTACTCTCTTCTATAAAATGGTGAAAGTCAGTTTTACTGAATGTACACTCACAAGATAAGGTTAAACAAGGTATTTTTTGTACACGACATGCCCCATGGGCATAGTTGCCATTTATGCATGACTGGACTGGTCTGCTCCACGTAGGGTCAGCTGCTGTGGTGTAGGTGGATAACAGGGCTGCATTTAATGCTTCTAACACAAGTGTTCATTAAATAAGCTAAACAAGGAACTTAAGTGAATTAAAAGAAAAATGCTTTCCAGGTCCGCTCCAGTGGGTGTGTTCGAATGCACGGCAATCCACTTTGATCTCGCTCCAACACTGTGAGCACTTGCTGCCATTTCATGGAAAACACAAGTTGTGGATTCTGACTCACATTACACTGACTGATTTGTGGCCCCACAAAATGAATTTGTTGGACCGGGGCCAGCTTTGCTGCCACTCTGTCTTCTCATTCTGTCACTTCCTCTCTTGTTTTCCATCTACAGTCTTTCACAACCTTAACACTCCCTTTTTCTCTGTGGTGAGGACATTCACTGCTATGGTATGTGTAATAACCGAGGTTGACTCTACAGGCCTCCAGCTTTAATAAAATCTGGCACCAGAATATCCAGAAATACATGTTTGACCGCTGATTCTCAGTCGATCACTAAAATAAAACAAAAGTTGCAGCTTATTTTAAACTTATGGTGGGGTTCGTAGAAATGGGAAGACATGGAAGACATTGAGATATGCATGAAACACAGGCTGTCATCTCAGCTTTAAAAATGGAATGAGAAAATTATGTGTTCGGCACTGGTCTCACTCCCTGCATGCGGTAGCCTTGACAACACTGTTAACACGGGTGGCGGAATGACCTCTGCGCTGTCGTCAAAATACAGATAAGAAATTGCCATATGGCTGCCATAATTATACCTGTCACATTCAGAACCAAAAATAACTCTGTGGATGCAGAACAGTTAAATCATGTTTTTTTCTTTCTTTATCAGATGAATGGCTAGAATAGAGGAGCGGCTCCACTGTTCTGCTTCTCTCCAGGTCTAGAATGACATTTCACAAATTGGATATTTTTAGAAGATGATATCATAGAGTCATATCACTCACATGTCTTTGTCTGTCTTCAAAAGTGCCCCAGAAACAATATGATCAAGGCAATCAAGAGATTATCTTATCTGATGATTTTTAAAGTGGCTGATAACACTGTGCTCTGTGCGTCTGAGCCCAGCAGCTGAAAACAGGGAAAGGGAGATATTTTTTTCGAGTGACTCTGTTTCTTCTCTTTTGGCAGGATGGATAGGAGATAGTTACGGGACAAAGAAAAAAAAAGTGAATGGAAAGAGAGAAGTGTTTTGTATCTTTAGGAGTGAGAGAAGGAAATGATAGTCAAACAAAAGTGAGAAGACAAATGTTTGAGGAGAGTGTGAGAAAGCACACATGGGAGAGAGAGGAGCACAGTGAGGGAGAGAGAGAGAAAGAGAGAGCTGCTTATGTTGCTGCTCTTAGCTTGTGGTGCTTGCATAGTGGAAAAGGAGGAGTTCTCTTGCCTGCATTAGCACTGCAATGTCAGTGAGGACTCCTGTATATCACTGACTGTATGAATGGGTTTTTGCATAGCTCCATCAAGAAACTATTTAAAAGCCCAGCTGCGCAGTTCATTAATTTGCCGCTGGCTGAGTCAAATTAAAACGTGACATATGCTTTCTAATAATAGCACCTATAAAAATCTATGATACCCTTACTGTACCCCTCACTGTTATATTTCCTCATTCTCTGAAGCCAACTTGTCTGTTGCCATGTGAGAGATAAAAGAGGTGTAAGAGTGTGACATTGTGATTTATCAGCACACGGGCATGGAGGAGAGCATGGAGTTGAACTTGGGGGCAATGAACTGAACGCACATGGCATGATTCGCAGGGGTGCAGGAGAGCACACAACATGCTTAAATATAAAAAAAGGGGGAAGGAAAACAAGGATCAAGGCCAAGCACCAGCTGTTAAAAATAGCTGCCCACCCTGGCATTTTTCTATACCTTCCAGCAGTTCTTCTCCTAATAATAGCAAATATACACACATAGCTCAGGGCCACTGCAAACAGAGTGGGGAGAGCAGACCGGTATGCCTAGAGCATAGATGCGCTACGTTATGGTAATGCTTTTGGAAGACAAGCTTCCTCCTCAGGACATGCTGCTCACTTTGCCCAGTCCCTTAGCCCTGTTTAATGAGCTCCAACAGACAGAAATGAAGTACATGGAGAGGAAGCGGAAGGAAAAACTGGCATATGGCAAATCGTGCGCTTGTGCACAGCAAACAAGAATAATTTCCAGACACGCCATAAAAACACACATACAGTGAGAATTCACCTTGAGCCAGGTTGAACGTCAAAGCCCGGGCCAAGTACGGAGCACCTCTAAAGAAAACCTTTAAGTGGAAAACATCCTCTGCTCAAATGTCTGAATGTCCAATACAATGACTCTAATGGCTTCCATTTCAAGGTACCAGCAGCGTCATGGTTAAGTAGACAAGGCCGTCAGGGAATAGTCCAACAAATGATGGATGCTTCCCTCCACAATGGTGTAATACTAAATAGGTCTTTTAAATTCATTAAATACTTCTCTTACTTTGGATAAGCCCATGCAGGCCAGAACCATTATACTTGCAGATCACTCTGGCACTGCTCAGGCTGAAACTCATTCCCAGTGATTTTACATATCTGGCCACTGTGGCGGAATATCCTCTGTCACTTGCTGTTTGTGATTGGTGAATACACAATGTGTGTTTTCCCCTGGCATGCCAAACAACCGGGGAAAAAATATCAGAACATTGCATGGACATGAGAGTCGTGCTTGAAGGAGCACACTTTTTTTCCTGGCCGAACCTGGGGGATGCTCGTTGAACTGAGAGTGGCTTTTGTGTGATTCAGCAAACAAATTACTCAAAATGTGACAGAAAAAAAAGAAAAGAAAAAGTGGCGAGACCTCCTGTGCGCACATAAAGAATGGAGGAGCTCAGACAAATGGTGTGGTCTCCTGCACCATTTGAAGGGGGGCATAATTCAAGTACGGCAGATGAAATTCAGACGGCAATGGAAAACAAATACAGCCAGTCGTCTGCAATATGATTCCTAATTTGCTATTTGCCTTGGCAATGTAAAAGCGATGCTGTTTCAAAATAATACATCTGAAGGTGTAAATTGGATGCGCAGTGTAACAGGGGGGCTGTTGTTAACAACATGTGGGTCACACTTCCCTACCAGTGCCTCCACAAAAATGTCTGAAGGCATTACTTGCAGCAAGATGGAATGCATTTACAGAACAGAATGACATTAGTGTTTGAATGTTACCATGAGCAGGTGTGAAACAAACAGCATAATTAAGTGTACTACATAATGAATTTTCTCAATGTGTTACTGTGAGATCATTCTGAGGGCACAATGTAATGCTAATATAACTAAAATTAAATTATGTTATTATTGTTTTTGAGGCGTTCTGAGCATTATTAGCTGTAAAAATACAAAAACACCTCTTCTGATGAAGTGAGACTTTTGACATTAATGATGTCTGTCCTAAAATGCAAGAAAAAGTAAAAACAGCATCATATTGATGAACAAATTTTACTGACACCAATATCATTACAGCCATATACCTGGTGTTCCAGTATACACATTTCTTCAGTTGTGATATGTGCCTGCATTTGTGATCACAACGGAGGGCAAATTGATTGTTTATTTTACGTTTGTATGATTTTGCACACAAATAGAGCACCAATTAAATTTCTCTCCCCCTAAAATATCAATGATAATTCCTTTACAAAGACTGAACTGAGGCTTTTTAAATCCTAAATGGTCGTGTCATAATCCAGTAAATTCGGGAGCCTAATTGGATTTTTGAAAAGCCCAGAATAGTAGCAGAATATTAAATAGTAGCTCTGTCAAAATCTGTAATGGAAAGGGGGTCAAGTGGAAAAGCCATCAACGACATGCACGCCCACTATGGCCTTGGAAGCAATTTTCCGCATATCATTTACCCCCATACCAAAATGTGGTCAGTCACCAGAGCCAAACACTAATGGCGAAGTTAAACTGCGGAACAAATACGAGAAGTAAGCCTTTCAACATCCAAATATAGACACTGAGGATTGTAACATGGAACCTAGAAACTAATTAAAGCCCGCCTGTGTGACGCACAGTGCCATGGAGGCGTCCAAATTAACCACTTTAACTTCAATATGCAGAAAGTGAGGGTGTTCAGACACAAAAGTCTGAAAAATGCTATCTGACTTATTCCACATCACAATAGATCTGACCAAAGCAGACACAGCAACTCGCTTCGGTCCATGTTCTTAATATAACTGGCATCTGAGGAGGAAATGAAGAGAAAAGACGGACAAACATAGCACACCAAATCTCCAAGCTGTCCTTTTAAAAATGCAAATCAAGCCTGATTGAATGTACTGTGGCTCCGACACTGGTAAAAGCAGCTGATGTTTACAATTAACACCTTGCGAGTCGAGACCCACATTTGCCTCAAGAAAAACTCCCTGCAAGACCAGAAAGCACCAGAGGAGCATGTGAGTCAGAAAGCAAATCTCATTTACTTAGGCTACATTAATTTACATACTCACATTTATTTATTTAATTTTTATTATTTTATTTTATTTTTTACTTCAGTCACTCTCCTGGGAGTTGCCAGAATTATTTATTTATAAGATTTTGAAACAAGAAAAATACACAAGTGGGGAAGAATTGTAGAATATTGCTTGTTAATGAGCACAATGTGCACTCTGATTCATAAGACTATGATCAAAGTGATCGCCATAAGGCATGGAAAGCTTTCTTTTAAATTGAAAAAAGTACAAAGTACAACTATTACTCATTACTCATTTTATACTACAATTGACAAGTAAACTGAACGGTCTGCTGCATGGGACATTTGTAATAGACCACGTGTACGTGTAGTTTCTGGCTTGACTTTTCATCCCTTAGGTTTTGCCATAGAGCTGTTTCCTTGACATCTGAGTTACTGGAGGCATTCTCTCTTAATTAGAGGTTGAACCTGGTCCAGGTCCGCCTTTTCCACCTTATGCATATTTCAGACACATCAGTAGAGGTGATAACTCTGGGCACCCAGTGATTACCTCCCCATCATTTCTTTTAATTGCACCTAATGCCATTTAACTGCTAATGGTTGTCATATTTGGAGAAAGCTGAAATCAAAGGTGTTTATGAGGGGGAACATTCATTTCCCCCTTGATAAATACTTCCCTGTGAGAAAAATCCTGACAGGTGAGGAATTGGAGGTCTGTGCGCCGTAATCACGCCTCTGTGTGCACACTAATGAATGCAGAGCCTGATCCATTTCCCAATCTGCCCTCTGTAATGAAAAGAAGAGAAGGCTTTCCCCTGCAGCACTGCCTTGTAAGCCAAGTTAACACACACGCATGCCACCCCTGTAACTTGCAGATTGGATTTGCCATTAAAATATTCACTAATCTCTATCTACAAAAATGCCTCCTAAACAGGCAGCTGTATAGTTTGGTCTGATATGTTATTTGCATTTAAAGTGTTGGCAGTACTTCAAGGGGTAGGCGGGTGGTGGTGGGTCTGGCAGAGGTTTGTGAAGGATACAGGTGGCTCAGGGGGAACACAACAAGCTGAAATGTAGGCTAAGGTGAGGCTTGTCTTCTGTGATCATTTAGGACTGAGAGCATGCATGGTGTGCCGTCTGTTTTAACTACTCACTGTGGCCTGCTGAATGTCAAACTGAATTTTTCCATTCTCACTCTGACAGACCTCAAACAATTCAAAGCCAGGATGCAATTCATTCCTTCTGTTAGAAGCAAAATGTTATGATATCTTGGATGACAAATAGAAAGCTGTATAAACAGTTTACTAAGAGCATATTTTGTGTTTTCCATGCAGGTGAATACTGACGTAAAGGCAGGCGGTTTTCATACACTAATACACCAATGCTCAAAACAACAAAACTAACAACAAAGCTACAAAAGCCTGTCTCACCAAACCCTGCAGGCACAGCATCCGCAGCCTGAGACGAGCATTGAATTCCCTTGTTTCTGGTACCTGAACGAATTGCTGAAAAGCAGCACTCTTTGAGACGAGCAGTATCTCCAACATGCAGTGCCACCAATGACACACTGAGCCAAGTTTGAGATTTCAGTATACCGGTCATGTGCCTATACCGAGGGCTGTCAGCAGTTCACTCGAGTGTGTACAAAAAGCATTGTGAGGAGGAGAGGTAAAAGTTAAACACCTACTGAATACAAGACGAGACAATACAAGAGAGTTTGTCACAGAAAATAAAGTGGCTATTTAATTCATTAATATTAAGTTTTCGTAAAATATTTCATTTGATAATTAACCATGGATGACTAAATGGGTGCAACACATAGGACACAATATAAGTATATGAGCATTTGATCAAATATGAGCAATAATTTCTGATTTGCCAAATGGCTGCTATTGTCATTGTTCAATATCACCACAGTGCAAATCAAGTTGGGTTTCTAGTATGCTGAAGCCATCCATAGGTGATGTAAAAAATGTGGTCATACAGAGCTATTTTGCCCTGTAATGCACTGACGGCCAGGCTGTATGAACTGAATGAGCAACTATGAGACCATTGTGTTTACTTGTTTTACATTTATATTCTGATTTTACTTTGATATGCAAGTACTCTGTGTAACGGCATGCCCATGTGAATTCCAACAGCCAGTAAAAGGTCATATTCTTATTACACATTCAAGTTTGATAGCAAACTTAAAATATGCTGATATTATCTGGCATTCTAAGTAAAAAAAAACAACCTCTTGCTGTTTGCTCTAGTAACTTTTTCTCAGTAATATTTGTTGGAGTTCTTCTACTCACTGTACAGAAGCTAAGAAGAACTGTTGTCGGTTATGAGCCAGTGTATAGAATGGGGATGCATTAACTGAACACTTCCTCCCTTCTTTTGGGGATCCTATGGTTAATTCCTCTGGCTGATCATCAAAGGAACTTTCTGACCTGCGTCCTGTGCTATGGGACCTCTTTCACCGATCCACCGTCTATTTTCTCCCTCTTAACTCACTTTTTACCCCCCTTTTCCCCCAACAGTGTTCACCTCATCAAATTGTACCAACCTCCCCGCGCTCAGTTTACACTCCACTGAGCCGATGTCATCATTCCTACATATCTTGCCAGGTAGAATTGGCCTCCTTTTCTCCTTCCTGTTGTTCAACTGCTAAAAATAAAGCTCCCTTTTGCGGAGCTGCCATGAGGCTCCAGTCTGGTCCTCCGCAGGGCTTAAAACTTCACTTCCTGACAAACAGACTCCACTTTCAAGAGTCAGAAGCAAACCTAGATGTCTGATTGTTAGAGTACGGACCTACAAATACATTTTTAGCGCTGTGTTGAGCTCATTAGTGTACAAGTAAAAAAAAAAAATGTTTAACAAATAAAATCAAGCAAAATGATGACCCTCATGTAAGATACATCAGACAAATATTGTAAATCTGCACCATAAATCCTATTTATTTGTTTTATTTTGATTAGTTCATTTGACAGGACTGTGCTAACTGATTAACATAAAAAAAGAAACACTAGTACAGCAAAAGGTCATTTTCATCTGTTGTCCCTGGGCAGATATCATATACACATATACCAAATGTATGCACAGTATATGTGTATATGATAGCTTCCTTTAATTTGTTACTTCCACAAGACTTTAATCTAACCTTCCTTTAAATTTTAAATATCTGATGCTGGAATTCAGAGCAGCTAGTGATTATTTCTTGTAACATTAATGTCAAAAGTCAAAGCCTTTGATCCAGAGAGGATCTGGGCCACCTTTGACTAAAGTCTACATCCCCCACTTTTGCAAGTCTACCTAATACTTTGGTACAATGTAAAATTGTGTTTCAAGTCATTCACCCTCAGGGACAGTCTTTGTTAGCTTTTGTGGAAAGCTGATGATTATTGCTTTGAGTAAAAACTCTGCAGATGTTACATGTACAGTAAATGAGTCAGTCATTTTTACATGATGACAGTAACTTTGTTGAACTTCATAAGACTTTATTTTACAGGCACAATTACAGCTCAGAGTGGAATAGAACTGACAACAAAAGAACATAGATCTATCTACACTTGAAGGCTTAAAAGCTAAAAACAGAATAGAGAGCAAACAGGGATATTTTTTGCTCTGAATTTGTAAAGTAATTCACATGGACATAAATGCATATTCTTCTTTGATCTCAGGATCCAAAGCACTTTGGGCAATAAAAGACATTTATATGGGAAGAGATGTCTAGATTGCCTCTAAAATGTAAGTCCAAAAGGCCTTCTGCTGATAGTCATCGACGAATGAACAAGACAAATGTGAATGGGCCTGACTGCTTAGCAGCTTAGCGTGATTGTTTAATTGGGACATAAGGCAGGAACTCAAGAACAAGACAATGCTGTGTCTGGGACGTTTTCAATAATGTATCGATGCACTAAGTTGAAGACCAGATGGTTTCTTCCTGCACAGTCTTGTTTCAGCTGTGCCTACTGAATGGGAAAAAAATGCTGAATGATACAGCAGCAGTGCTGGATTAGTCAGTTAAATTAGAACAGGGCATAATGCTTAGTCAGTGGAACTGACTTTAGGAGGAATATTTGATAAACTGTCCCCATGTTGGCACGTTGCTGACATCAGAAAGAAAAAGCACTATAGCACTTTGTCTTCTAAGCACATTCCCAACAGATTAGTGGTGACCCTTGTAATGTCCAAATGTATTCTGTTTCACATACGAATGAAATAAAAATATACTTTCATAGGGGAATTACAGTATTACACTTGCTTGTGCAGGAAAACACAGTTGTGAATGTACAGAGCATTTTTCCCTCTGCAGCTACCACAAAACAGTATTGATAGCAGCCCTGTGTGTTGACCTTGCATCGTGCAGGATTAGCAGCCATTGTTAACACTCATCATAAACCCTTTGAAACATTTCATTTGCAAGTCTGTCATTTCATTCTCATTCAGGAGAAACACTTTGATTTCTGGTCTGAGAATCTATTGGGCCCAACTGTGGTTGCTCACCTTGATCACTCGTCAAGTTCACCTGTGAGCAAGCAGAGATCCTTGTTTCTACACAGATGGGACTGGACAGATGGAGATTTTAACAGGGCAGCTGATGTCCTTGGGCACTGGAGAATTCACGTCTTATGGCTAGAAAGTAGGTAACTGCCCAACATTGTACATTAGGTGAGTGACTAATCCTATTACTTCAAGCTCCAGTTTCAACCCACAAGTATGAGACAAATGTTTTGCCAAGACTAGCTTTGAAATATGACAAAAGAATAACGATTAAAAAATCGTAATACAAATTCTAATTGATTGGGTTTTATTTTTTACATCCATTACAGTAAAATATCTTGAATATATTTTGAGAAGTTGGTACATTACAGTCCATGCAAGATGAAACCCAATGCCATTTCAACTTGCCAAACACTTCACAGCAACTGCTCAAGTTCTTTTTTCTAACTTTATTACAGCCACTACCAAAGCTATAGACATTTAGTGTTGTTTCCATTCTACATTGCCCCTTAGAGCAGTCTTCAATCAGGCAGCTGGGAGATGTTGGGTGTCTTGATTCAAGACTCTTTAACATTGTACATACATAGACTGTACATGCTGCGGTTTGAGTCACAATGGTTCCAGGAACTGCACAAAACATCACTCAGGCCACCTTGCTGCATGAGATCTAAAGAAAAAATAATTATTGGAATTGGTATTGGAATGTCTGTAAACAATTTCTTTATTATTTTACATTAGATTCTCATACCTAGACACATTATACAATATTCCCCTTGAACATCAAGCTTTGACTTTGGCTGCTCGATCTTAAAGGGTCATGAGGTCAAGAGTGCTAAACCCTAGACCCTTCATTTCTCCACCTCTTATCTCTCTTCACTCAAGAGGTGATTACCTTCATCATTTTCATTTTTTAAGTAAGGAACTTTTCCTCTGCACCTCTTACCAAGAGGTTTCCTAACCTTTAAATGACCATAGAACGGCTAAATCAAATCCATTTTCCATTACTGGAACAGTAAAATGAAACGGTGACTGCAGTGTTTTGTTTTTGGCGGTTCAACATTTTCGTTCTTCATTCCAAGGCTGCAGTTGACATATAAAGATGAGTACTTAATCTTTATAAATCAATAAACCAAAAGAGCATGCTTTCAACAAAACATTGCAGTAGAAATAATTTTTTACATTTAATTTAGTGACATTGTTATTAGTATTATTACCGACTTTATATTGATTTCCTCCAGATATCCTCACCAGCCCCTCCCTTAGCAATGCTACCCTTCTACAAGGCACTCACCATTCCGCTTTTGTATCTTTGGGCACAGAAGCACAATAAGGCAGCATTGATTTTTTACCCCCTTGATATTAAAGGACAAACAAAGGGGAGTCCATTGCCTTAAAGAATCTGCTTGAATAGAAATACAGAGAGATGCTTTTTCTGCTGGCAGGTGTCACTCACAGGGACCTTACTGCATTTATATCCAGGAACACACTGTTCAGCATTACAGTTCAACATGGAAGGCAACACGGCATATGTACTCTTATTCAAAGGTACAAAAACACAACAGTTTCTATATTGAGGTGATTATACACCAATGAAAACATAGTATG
>NW_023340257.1:8620214-8625888 GCF_004916995.1 Morone saxatilis | reverse complement strand
TCATGTATCAGCCAAATATTTTTGTATGCTGTGTGCTCAAGGACCTCTCGTGGTTGCAGTGATTGACAAGTTTTAAAAAACCTTGAAAAACTTTGATTTTGTTGCTGACTCCTGACAACATACATGGCAGTTAGTGTTGGCAGATCCTTTTTTATTTTGTTTTGACATTTTCACTGTGAAATTGACATTTTGCTTTACTGGTGTTTTGGAATTGTCTGAGGCCTGTCTCAGATAGCCTGTCTACTCTGGTTGCACCTTGATAATGTTACCTGTATACTGTCTCCCCTTCACACCGGACCAACTGCCTGCCCTTCACTCCTTGTTCATGGCGTTATATGTGTGCCTAATTCCTGAGCAAGCAATGGGAGATTGAGAGTGCAAAGAAAATATTTTGCATGTGCATTAATTATATTTTGAAGGGAAATTACATACAAGCCAAACCAACTCTTGCTCGGTGCGCTGGCTGACTGCTACAGACGCTATCTACAACATGAAAGACACTATACATTTTAACACTGATACTACAGCAGCTTAAAATGTAAACTGTAAGAAACTATAATTTGCCATGCTAAAAATTTGCCCTTGCACCCTCCACTCTTGGTGCCCTACGTGTAGCGTGTGGTGCAAGTATAGCGACGGCACTGTACGGGGGCAGAGGGGGAGACAGCCTAATGATCATCAATCATAATAATTATAATGTTATATACAGGGCCTAGTGTTAGCACATTTTGCTGTCATTTATGGTCATGCTTCTCTGTCCTCTCCTCTGCAGGACCAAGAGCTGGACTCCACACACAAACACACACACACACACACACAGAAAGCAGACAACATCTACAACTACAACTACAAATGATAATGCTATATCACAAAACTAGAAATTAAAAAAATGTACCTCATGCTGCGACATATTGTTGCTGTTTTCTCCATTTGATTACGTAATTTCAGGTGGCTGGAAATCTAGTGTTTTGTGATGGAATTTTTGTGACTGGAGCCGAAACAACCAGAATTGACCTCTTCCAGTTCTCTGGTTGGTTGATTTTGTGGCACATTGTAACGCTGTGCAGAGTTGAGTGCGCAGAGACACGTCTAGAAAGGAAGAGGGATAATGCCAGCGTGAGTGCAGCAACCTGCCAGCACAACAAGCTCTCTTCTAGTTGCTGAATACTACAGACAACAAAGCAGCTGGGGAAATAATATGAAGATTCACTATTATTATTGCATATTAATAATGAATGAAAACAATAACATAAAATCAAAAAACAGATAAAGATTATCTGTATGCCTTCCATCTTACATTGGGCAGGTAGAGCAAACTCCCATCATGTCACAAGACTGCAATGAAGTGAACAATGAATCACAGCAGTTAATTGCTGCTCTCTATTACCCAATGTGTCAAACCAAAAAATGGATCCCGCAGGTGTAGTTATTGTAATTAGTCTGCTAAAAGCAACTGGAGGAAAAAAGCCAGCACTCTTGCCGGTGGGTGGTAAGAGTGAGAGAGAGGAACTGGCTTCGAAGTGTGGAAAATGGGATAAGCTCAGACATAAAAAAAGTACCATCATTTAAAGAAGTCCTCCCTCAACAACAACCCCAGGGAAACCAAGTCAGTGAGATTGACCCAGAGGTGTTTCGGTTCAGTGAATATATCCCATCCCTCTGTCAACAAAGTACTATACCTGAAGGACGATGCTGTGGCTGCACTATAGTACGGTGCATGGGGGGAGGAGCACTCTGTGACCTTTGAAGTACAAGAAGGGGGTCTCAATTAGCTGCATATCAGAGGGGGAAGGCTTGTCTTACATTCCCAGTGGACGAAACCCTTTAATTACATCTAAGGAAGGTAAATATATGTCTTTATGGCTGTGTTAGGAGCTTAGCTGGGAAGCCTTGGCTGCACTTTAATATCAGAGCACTTTTAATCCCCATATTCACTTACAAAGATTCAGCCACAGTGAATGGCTTTTGGTACTTCTGAGCAAGATGAAAGCACATTTCTAAATATTATGGTTTTACACATATTTTTCTGATCCAGGGGTTTCCAAACTGTGGGTCGATGAGGTATCACAAAATGATGTCTTTTTTCTGGTTCATCACAAAAAAAAAATGTTCTTGTGAAATACTCGATACCTATTCACCAATTCAAACGCCTAAATGTCCTTACAAATAAACTTACTAAAAAAAGGTTCAGGGCTGACAACACATGTCCACACTAAAACAGTAACATGTGATGACATTATTATTAAAGATGTGTTGAATTGACTGCTAGTACATGTAGGGTTTACTTATAAATACAGTATAATAAAAGCCATGTAAACATATGAATGGATTCTGTGCACAGAAATGCCAGAGAGTGTTTAATCTGAAACAGATACAGAAGGTATTAAATTTTAAAATACATTGATATGTTTTTCCATGTCTGTGACATAGTCTACATACACTGATCACTGATCGGGGTGAGTATGCAATGGAACCGGGCTCACAGCCTCCAAGACCAATGGGAGCCAGGTGATTTACAGTGGCTCTGACCAGGACTAACTCTGGGGATGAAGACATGGCAGTGTCTGGAGAGGAGCGAGTTTGTAGCAAGTTTATTTGTAAGTAACTGCTAACGTTACACATCATCCAGTGTGCAAGTATTTGTTTTTGTGAAGTTGGAAGTTAATTATTCCGTGTTTTGAACAAGAATTGTCAGTTCATCCAGAGCTGATTCCTCTCCTCCACACCATCTCCACACCACCTCTCCCACTCAGATCTTCTCAACCCCATTATTATAACTCAAACTGACAAAACAGCCCACACATAACGTGCATACCCATCAAGACTCTCAAATTTTGTGTATATATTTGTTCAAATCAGTCTTCATGAGCACTTCTTCTTTTCCAAGATAATCTATCCACCTGACAGGTGTAGCATTTCAAGATGCTGATTAAACAGCAGGGTTATTACACGAGTGTACCTTGGGCTGGTCACATAAGGCCACTCTAAAATGTACAGTTTTATCACACAACACAATGCCACAGATGTCGCAAGTTTTGAGGGAGCGTGCAATTGGCATGCTGACTGCAGGAATGTCCACCAGAGCTGTTGCCTGTTGCCTGTCAATTGAATGTTCATTTGACTAGGGTTGCCACCCTTACCGTATAATACGGGATCGACCCGTATAATGCTGGAAAAATAAAATGCACTGTCCTTTTTTTGAAACAATATGGGATGCGATTTTCCAGTATTTTCATTCACACCCCACTCTAATTTATATAATATTTTTTCAGAATTACATAAGAAATCATAAAACCAAATGAGTTTCATAAAACATAGCGGAAAAGTATTATTATTCAGAATGACATGAAATTCATTCCATTGTTGCCCTGGTTACAGAGACTCAGACACACTCTGTTTAGGCGAATATCTCCAGCTCAAGTCCACTCTAAAAAAGAAGGGTCTGTCCAAATACCGATCTGAATGACAGATGGACCACAAGTGGATCAGTTCTGTCAGTAGGAATGAGTATTAACTGAATATTTTCTGTCCCCTGCGGTGGACTGTGCCACCTGAAGCAACATTCAGCAGAGGACGCAGAGTGGAATCACTCAATTCATGATAGGCTGTTGTATTGTTGTTATGAGATGATGTGTATTCAGAGCATTGACATACAGTCAGTGGATTAGAGTCATCATTGTTCTCCAGATACACACATTAACAGTTCTCTGAGGATGTCAGCAGAAGACCCAGCCCCCTCCGCATGCAACAGTGTGTTGTGATTTAACCAACCACCCAGACAGCTGATGGAACAGTTGGTTGACACGATCGAAGAAAAAAAAGCCTTCTGTGTGAGTAGAAAAAGTCTTAGACCTTTTATTTCAACTTAAAAAAAAGATTGTAAACAAAAAAAATCTGCATTTAAATTTTAGCTTAGTGTAATCTTCTGCAAGGCCAATAAATAAAGTAGAATATTTGGCAGATTTACACAGCCATTTTTTTATTAATGTGTCAGACAACAGTTTTTTAATTTTGATAAACCAGTTCAGAAACATAGCAGCATAATCAAACGTATACGACTGCAACAGCAGTTTGGGCCTTGAAGCACAGACACATCATCAGTAAACAGAAGGTTTCATCCAGAGCTAGTGTGCCTGTCTTCATGCCAGGATGAAAACACATTTAGTGGGCATGCTGTTGCTTCTGGAGCCCATTGTATTTCCTAGCCGTACGCACACTTACTAGCAGCTGATAAATTTAAGAGGGTCACCTTGGCTTGGATGCTGTCACCTCTCTGCCAGCCTGCCTGTCTGTCTGTCTTTCCACTGAGACAGCAGTCCTTAGAGTATGAATGATTATGTGAGGGTGAGTGCATGTAACATTTATCATTACACATACTCATACAACCCCTTTTGAAGCCTCACATGAGCTATCACTTCAAACTGCTACATCTCCATCGATAGACAATTACCTCAGTCCAGTGGAGAATTTATCTCTGGGTTTGCCTTCACAAGAGAATCATTTGCAAATTCAATTGAGTGAAACAAAAGGTTAATAGGTGTGCGGGAGGCAGAGAACATAAATAGTTAGAAAAGGAACGTGGTGGAAATGGATTCTCACGCGAGAAGGGTTAACTAAATTTTCTCTCACGACTTTCATGTGTGTCTCTGCAGCACTAAGCTTTATCAATACATCAGATAGCCAGATGGCAGGGAGTCATTGTGGGCAGAAGAGCAGAAGAAGAGCTTTTAAGATAGAGAGGGGCAGAGGCAACAGACAATGAATTATGTTATGTAAATAATTAAACACACCACGACCTACACAAAAACAATAACAAATAAATCTACATCTAGTATGTGGTAAAATGTACAATATCATCATTATATGAAAAACAGTGTACAGTACAAACTCAGAGCAACAGGCTCTCTAAGTGCAACCATTACATGTCATTAAAATACAGTAGTGTGGTCCGACATCATTCAGCTACCGACAGGTCACACAAGAGGCAGGTTTATTCTTAAAATTATTTTTTGTTGACTGTTGTTGATTTCTGAATGGGAAAAGGAATAGGCTACTTCTGATCCGCACTTCTCTTCCTAATGGATATGTATATACACAGTATATATATAATGATTGTAGTGTTTTTGAACCATTCAATTTACCTCTGTTTACTATCTTGCCATCACATTTTAGCTCATAACTAATCATGGCTGTATGCACGCGTTATGTGCATGACCGTGACTGCGTTTCAGGCTGATACTAAAACAAAATATTACAGGAAATGCAAAACTTATTTTAAATTACATTTCAGAGATATCATAGTTTAAGTACTTTCATTTAAAATGTACTATCATATGTCTTTAAGTTAATTAATTAAATTAAAAATCATTTATATATTTCAGAAATTCCTCCATGTCACTAGAGGCAACATGTATACCACCAGTGGTACTGTTAATTTTACCTCCGTTTACAATCTTGCTTGTAAGTAGTCATGGATGTATGCATGCTAATTAGCTTCCTCTTGATAACATTAGCACTGATTCTGATTTGGTGTTATTCGTTTAATTTCAGCACCTGCACACTCGGTACTGTGTTCGTCCTGCATTATAGAAAGGGGGGTGTCTAGCTTTATCTCTTTCATGGGTCCACTTGCGAATGGCAATCACCAGACTGTGGTATCTCACAGAAACGGATA
>NW_023340257.1:8613616-8620195 GCF_004916995.1 Morone saxatilis | reverse complement strand
AGAGTCGAGTCACAGAGTAACATACGGAGAGCTCAAATCACAGATGGGACTGACAGCAACAGCTATGTTGTCTGCCAGCTAGTTAACTGCTTGTTGGGATTGTACCCTCCCTACAGACTAGATGAATCAAATGATTGATTGTTTCACCTTTATTAGAATGTTTGGTAATTTAATGCTATGGTAATGCAAGACTGACCCAGTATCAATATATATTCTTGAATTCAAATGAAAATAGGTTAGATTATGATTAACTTCATATGGAGAAACTTGTGTTATGTTATATACAAGTGAACGGTCTTATTAACTTGAAATGATGTAACTACATTCATACAATAAATACAGTATTGAGGAGTAGATACAGTCAAGCCACGGTGCAGGAGAGACCTGGTGGGATGAAGCATCACCTGCTGTCAGGATGGAAGACTTCCAGTGTGTTGATTCATGTTCTGTGGAGTCCACTCATTCAGCATTTCAGCACGGTCTAAAAATACCTGACATTTTCGAGGTAGTAAAGCAAATTCACAAACAAAAACGGAGCTTGTGTCTTTCCATTGGGACGGGGTAATCCCTGGACATCTGTTGGTGAGGCGTCCTGAGAGATAGGCCTGTGGAGAAGAAATCGTGACAGTTTATTTTGGTCAGTGCCTTGCTTGAGACAATGACGAGCAATGTCCTGCACAAAAAAAGTAAGAGCTGGTTGGGCCAATTGGCAGTGAAAGCAATTTAAAAAGAACAAGGTGACCCTGTAGGCATGCAACTGTCGTGATACTGTTTCATAAAGCTGAAGCCTTGTAGATATAGCAATACAGGAAAAGGACATATGAGATATTTAGACATATTCAGAGACATATAAGGGCACTAAGAATGCCTCTGTCTTTATCATGCACACATGCAAGCACACAAAAGACCCAGAGGAAGAGGCTGAGATAAGACAGAGAGGTGGGAGACCTGTGCTTTTTGTACATGTCACAGTGTTATTTCACACGTTGCGGCGTTGGGCTCTGTTTAGACCGCGGGGCAGGAAATCTTCTGTTTACACTTCAGTCATGGTTCCTGTTCCTGATTCCTTCCTGATTATATGTTACATTGTATGACATAGGCAGTCTGAGTGAGCCTGCTGAGTTTCAGTGCTTCAACTGCAGGAAAGAAATATAAACAAGACAAAGACTTGCTTGATGGGATTTGAAGGTAATGAGATGAAATGCAATTATAAAACTTGGTAATATACAGCAGTTATTATAATAATGAGGTGACAGATGCTTTATCTGTAATTACTTGGTAGAATATGTTTATTAGGATAAAGCTACTAATATAATACTGTATGTATTAACATTTTTACATTTTATATCAAAAATAATAATATTATGTCAGCGGGAGGATCTAATTTATTAGTCAGATTGCAAGTACGAAAGAGTTAATACTGTGTGAGTCAATTTGACCTTCTCAGTGGATGACATTAGTGATTAGGCTTTTCATCAGGTAATCAGTAAACTTTAGCAAAACACATTTTTATATTAATCTCTGCAACCTTGATATTAACCCTTTCTACATTTTCGTCTATTAAATAGGATTCACCATTCCGTTATACCTCCAGCCATTTTGTTGTTTACTTGATATTGCCGGCCAAGTTACACATTTACCATGGAGCCTCACCAACTGTTTGGGGGCTATGTTGTTGTATACACAACACTCATTTCACATTAGAAGAGGAGCTGTAAGAAAAATAAATGAAGGTGAACATATTATTTCCCCCCCGTCTAGTGAATATCACCTCTGATTGCAAAAACATTTAGGATTTATTTCGAATCCCAATGAAGACCATGTTGTGTGTTGTTATACCCTAGAAGTCAAACAGTGTTTAGATGCATTATGGCACTTGCATCAGAAATTAGTACAATTTGGGCAGCATGACATAACACAAATATCAGTCAAATGATTACAGAAATACTCAAAATGAACACCTTGATGGAACAAAGGGCATGTACTAGGCTACACTTTGACATAAGGTACTACTCTATAAATTAAGCATAAAATATACTGACTTCAATATGCTATCTTGTATATTTTCTGTACTAGACTACTTTTCTTACTTCCAAAAGGTCACCTGGACCAGTGTGAAAAGATGCACCATCTTGAAAAAATAGGCCAAACCACTGCAGGTATGCTCTACACCCCTAGTTTGTTTATTATCTGAAAATGTTTAACTTTGTTGCATTTTGTAGTTGATTGAAGAAAACCAGATTTAAATGGACTAAATATGCATGCATGAGTTCAGGTAACCTGTAACCCCCTCACCTTACCATGAGGTGAGAAGGGACATATACCATTCCTATTATATTCAGTTACAGTATGGTAAAGACATTCACAACAACTGTAGTGTAGATGATGATGCATACAATGTTACTATATGTGTTACCATTAATTTGAAGCCATTTTAGTTAAAAGAAAGTGTGATGGTCACACTTTTATTCTTAGACTGATTCTGTTATAGGGAATTTCAGTTCATCACTCGCTGTTGGTGTTGCATCAGTCAAACCATCAAGTGAAACCATTAGTTATCGAAAATTGCACACACACACACGCACACACATCATACTGTCCTGTTACAACATAATCTCAGATGAATCTACTGTTTGTGTATGTGTGTACGGTGGGGTAATCATGCATAATTCAACTCATGTCTAAGAAAGGGGGCTTAAGGTGAGAATGGAAGTCTGCACCAAGTCGTGAGGCAACAGATGAGATTGCTGATACTGGCAGGATATCATGGGGCCTGTTGGGCCTGTTTATGCTCCGGCATAAATAAATGCAAATGTTGGCTGAGTGCCCACAGAAGGAGCTAGTATCACACAGCTGGGCCAGCTTTGACTACCTGCCCAGGTAGAAAGAGTATTCTTTCTTTTTCTGAAACATGTGCCAGGAAATTGTCAAGAGTCATGCTGACTTGTGTTGAGTTGGAAAGGTTGCATTTGCTTCGTTCTTCTCAGTGTTTCTGTACAACATTTCTTTCTTCCTTATTCGTTCTTTCCAGCTTCCAGGCAATCGTGTTGACACCCAGACGCTTCTTTTTCCATGAGGGCTGTAATTGAGCCAGATACCTTATGGCGCCAAACAAGTGAAACCCCGAGCAGGACAGCACACTCAAGATTAGAGTGAACATCATAATTAGAGTTGAAACTCGTGGCCACATAGATTGCACACTGTTACGCTACATGCCTCTCTCTGATAGGATTCCTGCCCCTTTATATTTAGTGAGAGCCATCAGTGGGGATAAATAGAAGATCAGTGGTTTCCCCCTACAGAGAGTTTCAATTTAGCTTAACCAGTGTCACAGATCACAATCCCACTACTGTGCTACCCATTGGCACTACTCATTTAGGGCAAATGGGGACTCTCGCCTTTTAGCACCCACACAAGTGAGAAAATGACTCACAGGTTAAATGTACTTGTGAACTACCACCATTATAGATCATAATTTATTAAATGGCACTTTACAGGCCTTGCCACCTGGTATCAGATGATCTCAGAGCTGTTGGTGAGAACAGAGCCTACAGCTTAATACCTGACAGAAGTCAAATATAACTCTGATTTAAAAAAAAGATGATCTCATGTGCCCCAATAAAAGGTGACATCAAAGAATAAGGGACTTATCTTATCTCACTCTTGTGACCTTCCAGATTAACATTTTCCAACTGATTACTTCTCACAAAGCTCCCTGTTATTCACTTTTTGACAGTTTCGTGTGTATAAAAGTGCATGGACAAGAAGCTGCTGAGAGCCTTTTGCAGCTAAAGTCCTTTCTTCATTGGATCCCTGCCTCTCTGAATCCATCCCACGGCCAGCCTCTGAGGATTGACTGAAGTGGTGTTGAAGACAAGGTGTCTAGGATTTTCAGGATCTCATCAGGGCTAGGGATTGGGGGACGTAGAGTCTACACTTGTCAACAGAGATGCCAGCCATCATCAGCTTCCAGGAAATACAATATGATAGGTGCATAGCCTAATATTGGGTGGTTTTCCCATAGTGGGTGCTGTTTGGGGAAAATGTCCAGACGGTTTCTAATGACTCTTGTCTGCCACCAGCTCTGCCTAGGGAAACTGAAGAATGGTTTGGTCAGATGGTCCATCAGAAAAAAATGGAGGAAGTCGAGAAAAGAATGGAAGTGAAAAGAAGTGTGGAGTTTCCCTCCCCTGCAGCAATGAGTATCCTGCATTTTCACACTGCGAAGAAAAAAAATCTGGTAACTGACAACCTGTCTCTCTCTGATTGTCTGACCATGAATTATTAATGGGCACACTAGTTCCCTTGAGCCTTGGCACAGGCAAATTCTGCTATTTTAAAGGTCCATCTTTTTCTCAAAATCTTACGTAGTCAAGCTGTAGTGGTGACAGAAAACTGTAGAATTTCACAACATGAGAGATATTTTTAGCAAGATCGGACAATATCCTTGAATCTGATTCCCTCTGACTTAGCGTGTTCTGTGGGTGTGTATGTTTGTGTGTATTTGTGTGTCCGGCCCATTAGATGGGCACTTACAGGACCAGTGGTTTCCATTAGGCCTGCGGATCAGCTCTCTCTGTTTTCACTGTTGATTTGCTGGGACTGACTAGCATGCAGTTGTCACTCATTACACTGAACTCCATCCACTAGAGCGTGTCTGGCTGGCTGCAGAACATCGGCTTGTCAGTGAAAGGAGAGGAGGAAGATCGGTGGCAGAAAAGGAGAATGTATCATATTGTGAACTCGACTGCAGATGTGAGCAAATCCCTCCAAACAAGACGACAATGTGCCTAATGTTTAGCTGAAGCTGTAAGAACAAAACCAGGATCTACATGAGAGAGCTGGAGCTCTGCAGTGAATTAAATGGCAACATTGAGAGGATGTGACAGAGCTTTCATGAGAAAGAAAGAACAACGGAGCATCAGGCATATATCTGATTTAATCAGAAGTGATATGGAAGTAATCCCCATGTTAGGTCTCAGAAAACGAAATGCAGATGGCAAGAGCAGCACAACCGTCATCAGTCATGGTCATCATTCGCAGACCGTGCCCCGAGGAGCAGGCTAAGGCAGTAACAACATAGAGTAATGCTCTGACTCAGCTTCCCGGCCTAATGCAAAGGGCAAATGCCATATTATAATAGTAAATTACTCCTTACTCAGTTGATCAGGCTATGAATTAATGATTTTACAAGGGGATTATTGGGAGGCCTTTTTACGGCAGATTATTTCTTATAGAGCAATGATATCCTGAGGCACCATTGCATCATGTTAGGGTTAAGGCTGTCTTAAAATAATCCAATACAACTGATTTAAAAAAAAATTAAAAATCTTAGCGTTTGGAGAATATTGATAATAATAATAATAATAATAATAATAATAATATATAATATATATATACATATATATATATATATTACCTCCATGCTTTTTGACCAGGCATCATAAATTAGGCCTCCTCGGTCAGCCCAAACAAAATGTTACAGACATCCTTATGCAGATGAAACATGTTTATGCCACATCCTCCCTCACATTCACATACACAAATACGACAAGTGTTCTCCTCCTTCAGAAGTCGATTTTAGCTGCTTGACCTGTTCCCCTAGTAAGCCAACATCTTTCTTTTCAATAACATCATGTCCTGCCAGTAGTGTAGATAATGTTTCCTGTTCTGAGAACTAACAGTTTATGGGCTTCATCCAAAAATCCCACTGAAAATTAAACATATACACAAACCATAAAACATGCAGGCCACATACCGAAATGTATACAAAGGTGAGCTAATTTTAATGTTACAGAGGCCTGAAGATGGTAGCTAACTGTAATTGTACTTTCAGTTAGCTTATCAATTTGTTTATAGGCTAATATTTAAGGAATTCAAAGCATGTGCTTTCACTCTTTGTATCCATTAGCTTACAGTATCAGTCTTGTTAAGTATATGATCACTTCTAAATAGGCAATTGGCAAGAAACATGCAAAAAACACTTCATGGAAAGAAAAGCATTTAGGTTGGTTTCTCAGGTAATAGCAAAATATTGCTTACATTATTGTCAATATAACTGTAACACTATTTTCAAGAACCAATTGTTATACTTAACACTGATGACAGTTTATAATCTACTGTAAATTAAAACATCCTTCTATCATCTCAAACCAGTGTAATGGTATCCTTTAAACCTGTAATGTTATATGTGGTCAGTAATAAACCTGTAACCTGCTATAACCGTAAAAATTAATATGGTCTTTCTCTCACTTGCCAAGACTATAAAATATGTTAATATGTGTTTTGGATGATTCTGAAGCCTAGAAGATACTAAAATAAAATTTCTGAGCATTTATACCTGTGACCGCCACCAAGGTTGTGTAGACACTTTACATTATTTATCCACATACAGAATCAAGTGCAGTGTAATTTCAGAGCAGAGCGCACAGCAGAAGGGAGTGAAACTGACTTCATGATATATTAACTATGATTATTAATATCTAAAAACTGGGAGGCTTGATGTTTAGTCAGCGGACTGAACGACAACTGTATCAGGGGGCTACTCACTCCAGCCAGGGTGTTCAGTGCTGACGGGTG
>NW_023340257.1:8611729-8613516 GCF_004916995.1 Morone saxatilis | reverse complement strand
GTATTGCCTCAGGTCCTTGTGTTCAAGAGAAATGACTTCTATGTGACCATCCAATTTACTGGGATCTTAACTTTTATGCTCCAGTGCCCTTGTGAGGGCATAACCCCATGTAAAACACGCTGCTTTCCTATATCTACGCTAATAGAGGCACTCACCTGCGCGATTGTCAGCTCAAATGCTTGCATTTTAGGCAGTTTATTCGCAATAGCCCCATCGCTGCGATTTCAATGCTTTGTCGCCTTGACTCGACATGCTAATAATGACTTCTCTTTTCAATCGGCAGTTGGTTTTAGCAGTCTGCTCGCTCCACATTGATTTCTGGACGTTATGTGCTTCTTTATGGCATGTAGCAACATTCATTCGTAACTTTTCTAAAAGGTTATGCAAATTAACGAACTTCAAAGTTTTTTGGATATGATAGATGTCAACTTGAGTTTGTGAAAATTGGTGCTTTCTGTCATTCCACACTCTGATTTTCTCTCGCACTTCGTGATGTGTCCTCTGGTCGCGTGCTCCGTTTCTCCAACCTGATTTGCAGTTTCCTGAGGACGGTATAAGTTAAACTGCTTGTGAAATGTAGCTGCTGTTAGTATTTTTTTCGTGGTATTGCAACTGGTTGTACAAGTATACCCAGTGTAGATAGCTCAAGATGTGTAAGGGAGCTATGGCCTTGGACCGGAGAGGTGTTCGCCGATTCAAGGTGCACAAGACCACAAAATATGAGATGTAAGAAGGCCTTGGATATGTCTGGATGAGGTGCCGGTTTCACTCCCTGCTCGCATCTGTGAGGGTGCCCTTGAGCAAGAGCAACCTATAACCCCAAAGCAGCTTCATGGGGATACGCTGGTTAAACGTTGCAGGTCTCCCCAAGTCACTCCACCAATTCCCCTCTATCCTGTTTGCAAAAGTCACAAAGTGCATGAAATGTGTCGCTACTTTTTCAGCTCCTGTGTGTTGTATCCTAAAAAAGAGTTGAAGAAGAAGCAATTTCCCCTTGGGGATAATAAAGTATTCTTCCTTCTTCTTCTTCTTCTTCTTCTTCTTCAAATCTTCAAAACAATACCAAATTTACAATAATGTTGCATTAAAACCAAACTTTTTTTCTGTTTAAATTGTGGCAGATGCCTAAACCCGAATAATGACCGTTTGTCCAATTTTTAAATGGCAGCAAAATGAAAGTATTCGCAAGAGTATGAGCCAACTGGATTGAGCCATATGACCAAGCTACTTCACCATGATCAGACAGGCTTTATGACTCACTCTATGCTGTCTTATCTGTGGATGCTGAGAAAGCATTTGATGGGCTAGAGTAGGACAACTTGTAGATGTTTTTTGCGTAGTTTGACTTTGGCTTTAAATTGATCAAATTGACACAAGTGCTTTACTCTGACCCTTCTGCAGTGATTGTACCATGGAAGAACACCTACATTCAGTTGTTGTTTGCCCTCTCATCAGAGCCCTTAGAGTCAGAGGATTAGACAGTACCCTCTCATCTTTTCTATTACATTCAGTGATACAAAAAACAATATTGCATTGTATGCAGATGACATGTTGTTTATGGTTAAGGTGGGTATAAAATCAATTGGATGAAATCTGCATCATTGCCTTTAAATGCAACACATGATCTGACAGTTTTGACTTGACCTATACTGGTGATCATTAGTCATCACCATCACCAAAAAAGGATTTTTAAGCAGAATAGGACCTAGAAAGATCTCATCTTCATCAGGTCTCATCTTCCTTTTACCACGGATGAACTTTTTCTACTCTATTTTAACCCCTACCTC
>NW_023340257.1:8609995-8611713 GCF_004916995.1 Morone saxatilis | reverse complement strand
CCCACCAATTACTGGGACAAGTTACATTCCCTAGCCTTGAAATTTATCCGGGGGTGAAGGTGTCCCCAGCTCAAGTGGTCTACCTTACAGTGCCACAAATCGGTGCTTTAACCCCAGTGCATCAGTCTCTTGGAGGCCTCGCCTTTCACTACAGATGGCATGATTTGATGACACTTTCACACTGCTGTACATACTTCAATATATGTCTATTGGTTTCTTCTTTCTCACTGTGTGCCGTTCAGCTGAGAAAGTGTCCAAAACAGCCCAAAAGTGGCATTTTCACTTTCCTTTGGGAAAAATTAAAAATGTTTGATCACAAAAAAATTATAATTACAGAGTGCAATATTTGGTCCCACTAATAGTGTGTAAAAAGTGTGTATTGAGGTTAATGACTTGATGCTTAAGGCTCAACTACTTTGCTCACATAACTTGTTGAAAAGTTCCCTGTGCTGTCTGCAACTGGCCTTTCATGCAGTCGTTGGAGTAGTTTTGGCAGAGATGCACATAGAGGTGTTATCGATTTGACAGACTCCAGCCTAAAGCATGTGTTTGAAGTCCCTCTATTCTACTGAGCTGCAGTGTTGTCTGGCTGGTACTGTAATGGGGGATTTACTGACAAAAGAAATTCTTCATTTGGAGTGAAGGAACACCTGTCCTTTATGCCCAAACAGTTTGGTGTTCTACTACTACAGTATTTAACTATTTTGTTGAAAATGATTTGACATCCCTAGTTCAATACTCAGGTTATCTTGTTAAATACTGGGAAGCATGTCACATGTCTTATATATAGAGTTTCGGCCATGGTTCCATTTTGCCATTTCTTATGATAATGAGCTATGCCAGACACAGCCTGTAAGGCACAGGCCATCATCTCTGCTTCTAGTTCTGAAATACGTTTTTTTTTTTTTTTTTGCAGGGCTCCTGCTAAGTGATACATGCAGTGTTGCGATGCAATAATGGACAATTGTAACAGTAATTTCAGGAAAATGTACCCTTGTTTTCTCTTAATAAAACTAAATGATAATTCTCAATGAAATATGTTATTTATGGACCTATAGTGATGACTGTCTTTACAACTGAGCTGAAGAGTAAAATAGTCTTAAAGCTGATTAGATGTATTGCCAAAATTATCAAAGTAAGATTTGCATTGTAAAAAAACAAACAACAAACAAAACAAAAAAGAAACATGTTTTTTCTAATGTAGTCTTTTGTCTTGTTCAGCAGTACACTAAATAGACATTTTTTATTTTGATCCACCTTCCTTTGTCTTCCTTTGTCTTTTTTATGTCAAACTCTCACTGTCTCTCTAGATCCACTTTGACATATCCCACTAGGCCTCCTGTCCCTACACAGCACTCGCTACAATGCATTTGTCCAGCTCTCACAAAACATTTTCTTTCCCTTAGCTAAGCCCATTCTTCTGTATCCTGCCCTAAATTCTACCTTCCATTAGAGAACAGATCCCCAAGGTTTATGATTTGATGTTTTTGATGTTCCTTCACTTATAAAAATGGGACATTGATAACACAGGGTACAAGATTCCTTTGGCAGTTTGCAGGTATACCAACAAGTCTAAAAGAAGTTGGTTTCCCTTCCAAAACGACCAATATGACCACTTCCTATTTTGACACCCCATTTAACATGATAAAAAATAAAAATAGAAGAAAATGTACTCATCTAGCAGACATTGCTTAGATTTCACATATAAGTGGACATAC
>NW_023340257.1:8609721-8609896 GCF_004916995.1 Morone saxatilis | reverse complement strand
TTTTCATTAGTGTATAATCAGCTATATCACGTTTTAAACTACAGACGCCGTGGACCGCCTTCCATGGAATCAGCCATGTTGCACTGCAATGCTTTCTAGAATGGACAAACCAAATGCCTTTCACGTTTTTTTCGCAAGTTTTGTGGTCATTGTAGTTTATCCTACACACTTCACA
>NW_023340257.1:8608624-8609621 GCF_004916995.1 Morone saxatilis | reverse complement strand
AAAGTATTTCTGATTCTGACACTGGTCCTTTAAAGACTTGCCGTGTGTTTGGTAGTGTTTTTATTCAAACTGTCCAAATGTTATCATCAGTGCAAAATGTCTATTCATGAATATAAAAATGATGATTTAACAAGTGGCCCACCGTAGCAAAGCATTGCACCTTTTAATTTATCATTATACTCACCTCTTATGAATTAATGAAATGTGTAAGTAATTTGCTTCTTCAACATCTGTTTAAATGGAGGCAATAACCACTTCTAACACAGTAATGATAACACTTTTACATATTATGTAAAAATGAAATGCTGGCATTGAGATTCCAGCCTCTGATGCTGTTTCATTACAATGTGTATGTGTGTTTTATATTTAGCATACTTGCTCTGTTTCTTGTAATTATTTTTAGGAAGCAGAACTGAAAGCAGTGCAAATGTAAAACAGCTTCTTATAATCTAATGTAGAGTTTGAGACCATTGCTACTAAGATCCCCCTGAAAGAAACACCCAAGACAATCTAGAGAGATAAATAGGGGAACCAAAACAGAAAGCAACAGCAAGGGAAAGAGATAAAGTCTTGCCACCTAAGACTTGGGTGGGTGAATCGGCAGAGACTGGGGTAATAGTAGAGAGACACTGTGGGTAACATTGCATGTCGGTATAGTGAGAGGTGGAAACTGGGTGTATGGAATATGAAAAGCCCTAACACTGTTATCGTTGACTGTCTGTGTGTGCAAGATGCGATGTGACAGCTGAGCAGGGCTGTGAGGGCAGAGATGAATTCACAAATGGTAGCCCTAGGGACCAGTGGGTTGGGGGGGTGGGGGTTCAGTGGGTGACGGTGTATGCTGGGGAGGGAGGGTCGGGGATTTATCAAGGGCTAGTGAGAGTAAACTATCTGCAGTGCAGCCAAGATTCTCCTTTAACCTCTTCGCCAATTATTTTGATGTCCAAATAAAACAGTCTGGTGGAACATCACCATTCACCATTCATTAGGTTTTTTT
>NW_023340257.1:8608366-8608571 GCF_004916995.1 Morone saxatilis | reverse complement strand
AGTGATATGCCACAGTTGAGGGAAACCCTTTGTAGATCTGTTGATAGTTGTGTGAAGCCTTCATAGCAGAAGGTAACATTCAAGGTCAACAACTAGGTTGGTGTGGTTCTCCACTTTCTTGCTGACAGATGACAAGATTGATTCCACTTTCATGTATGTGTGGTGATGAAATGCAAAGATGGTTAGCTTAGCATTAAGACTGGGA
>NW_023340257.1:8604851-8608266 GCF_004916995.1 Morone saxatilis | reverse complement strand
GAAAAATACGCTTATTCACATTCTTGTTGGTGAGTTAGATGAAATTAAATATCTGATGCCACTTTATTTTAGTCTTGCTAAATATGAAGCTACAACCCGCAGCCAGTTAGCTTTGCTTAGTCACAAAGACTGGAAACAGCTATTAGCCTGGCCCTGTTCCACCCAACGACACTCATAATATTCACTAAATCAACATAATTATCAGTTTAGTCACATCAATTTCTGGTTTTCTGGGTGATTCTTAGCTGGCAGCAGTGACTTCATAGAAGTCTTGTCATCACTGTGTGTGCCAGGCAAAACAGCGGAGGCACCAGAAATTACTGCTTGTTTAAAAAAACAAACATGTTAACATTTTAATTAGTGAGGTCCTGGTAGGCTAGCTGTTTTCCCATTTTTCCCAGTCTTAATTGCTAAGCCTAATACCATCTTTGCATTTCATCACCCACACAGTACATGAAAGTGGAAATCAATCTTGTTCATCCTGTCAGCAAGAAAGTGGAGAACCACACCAACCTAGTTTGTTGACCTTGAATGTTACCTTCTGCTATGAAGGCTTCACACAACTATCAACAGATCTACAAAGGTTTCCCTCAACTGTGGCATATCACTAAAAAAAACCTAATGAATGCGTGAAGGTGATGTTCCAACCAGACTGTTTTATTTGGACATCAAAAATAATTGGCGGAAGAGGTTAACAGGAGAATCTTGGCTGCACTGCGATTAGCTTTTACTCTCACTAGCCCTTGATAAATCCCGACCCTCCCTCCCCAGCATACACCGTCACCACTGGAACCCCACCCCAACCCACTGGTCCCTAGGGCTACCATTGTTATGAGATTCATCTCTGCCCTCACAAGCCCTGCTCAGCTGTCACCATCGCATCTTGACACACAGGACAGTCAACGATAAAACAGGTGTTAGGGTCTTTTCATATTCCATACACCCAGTTTCACCTCTCACTATTACCGACATGGCAAGTTTACCCGCACAGTGTCTCTTACTATTACAGTCTCTGCCTATTCACCACCCAAGTCTTAGGTGCAAGACTTTATCTTTTCCCTTGCTGTGCTTTTCTTTTTTGGTTCCCCTATTTATCTCTCTAGATTGTCTTGGGTGTTTCTTTCAGGGGGATTCTTAGTAGTCTATTACTCGCGCTCTCCTCTCACCAATTCTCAGATTAATACAGCGCACAAGCTGTACTTCATCATTCGCAAGCTGCTATTACATTCTGCATTGCATAAAATATCAAATTAACAAGAAACAGAGCAAAAGTTACATTGACTTGAAATATAATTAACTACACACCTCCCCTAACACACTATAATGTACACTCGAAACGAAGAATAGTACATGATTCGAGCTAGGTAATATTCTCTCGATGATGCCAAGTCATTCATCTTTTCTTCTCAGCTAGTAAAATATGTAAGTACAATGTGTTATTCTCTATCTACTGTGTTAGATGGTGGTTATTGCTTCTTGTAAACAGATGTTGAATGATGGAAATGGCTTACTTATCTATCTATTTATCATTGGATTTTCTATATATGAGGTGAGATGGACTAGAATACATTCTAAAGCACTCAATATTGAAAGTGTAAATGTGCTATATGCTTTATAATTTGCACATCCAAAGGATCAATTTCACCGCTTTAGTGACACAGAACAGCCATATATTATTAATTATATAATTTACACTCTACAAGTTATATATATTTTCAAAGTCAGCTGAAAGTCCAAAGATTATGACATGCTAATGACCAACAAAAGTTATTGACCTTTGCTGGAAATTATATTCACACAGGGGCAATTAAGATATTGTATGAATAATCTATACAATAAGTCACCATCATATAATATAATATAGACATAAAATAACACAATAATATCATGTACATATATATATTTCTATTCAAATACCTCAAGTTTAAGAAATAACACCAAACAGTCCATATATAGTTGAAATAGAAATATTTGTGGTGGGTCCACGTTGTGTGAGTAATCATCATTTGTTAATTTGATGCATCTGCATATGTTCTCAATGAGCAATATGACACTGTTTTGCACTTTATTGTAATATACATTTGGGACAGTTATTCGATAATATTATAAAAGCAGTCTACATACACCATTCATCCAAGTCTTTAAAGGTATACCTACGCTGTCATATCAGAACATATGTTTCATATAGATTGCCTCCTGGTTGTTATCTTCAAATTCCTCTAACCGAGTCGTGCAGCTGATCTATAAGTGGAGTGCGCAATCGCATCGTTCACACCCTCTATAAAGTAGAAAGACCCACCGTGGTATCTGTATTTTCGATGGACAACTCGGGATAGCAAAGACTGCGCTGGTGAATAGCTGTATAAATGTGTTAAAATACAATGACGCTCTAAATACTCTCGCGAAATAATAAACGTGAAAGGCATTTGGTTTGGTCCATTCTAGAAAGCATGTTGCAGTTGCACAACATGGCTGATTCCATGGGAAGGTTCGGCAGGAAGTCCAACGGCGTCTGTAGTTTAAAAACATGATGTAATGTAAGAAACAGCAGTTCAAAAATCACACTTAAAATGTAATAAACATCAAATACTTTCCTCTGAACACCATATTCTCAACCTAATCTATATACCTGCCACACCGAAATTCCTTAAATGTTACATACTGGACCTTTCAATCAATCAATTCAAACATGGTTTATATTTGATATTTGACTTGCCACTCTGGCCAATCAGCAGTGTAGGTATGTCCACTTATATGTGAAATCTACAGCAATTGGGTCTTTGCAGATGAGTACATTTTCTTCTATTTTATTTTTTATTATGTTTAAATGGGTGTGTCAAAATAGGAAGTGGTCATATTTGGTCGTTTTGGAAGGGAAACCAACTTCTTTTTAGACTTGTTGGTATATTTTTTTTTTTTTTTTTTTTTTTTTTTTTTTTTTTTTTTTTTTTACCTGCCAAACTTCAAAGGAATCTTTAGTACCCTGTGTTTACTCAATGTCCCATTTTTATAAGTGAAGGAACATCAAAACACATCAAATCCATCAAACCTTGGGGATCTGTTCTCTAATGGAACGGGTAGAATTTAGGGCAGGAATACAGCAAGAATGGGGCTTAGCTAAGGAAAAAGAAAATGTTTTTTGTGAGAGCTGACAAATGCATTGTAGCGAGTGCTCCGTGTGAACAAGGCCTAGTGGGATAATGTCAAAGTGCGATCTAGAGAGACAAAATGTGGAACTATTCCTTTACAGACCGACACAGTATATAGGAAGTTTAAAAATGTGTGCATCTAGTCTGTTTAAAGTCAGCATTATAAACTGATTCCAACTGCCAGTACTTCACTGCAACACAGCTTTATTCATTTGCAATCCTGTAAAACACGCATTTAGAAATGTATGACATCCTGATGCACTAAT
>NW_023340257.1:8602915-8604828 GCF_004916995.1 Morone saxatilis | reverse complement strand
TAGAGAATCATAATGTCTCCTGATGTGTCATCCTGATGATTCAGAAAGCCTTGCAGTATATCCAGAGGGAGTCCCTCAGAATACGTGTGTCAAATAGCTCCTTCCATGTGCTATTTAATTAACAGGACATTGTAAATTGATTCAGACATATAATGAACATTCAATATTACAGAGCTCCTAGTTCGTCTCATAATTGTGTTTCTCATTTTCTTTTTGTGACCACATTATCCCACATTCAACCTTCTTGTCACAAGCCCCTTTCGCTAACCCTCCATCTGACGCTGGCCTACATAAGGGTCTGTCCTTTCCTTCCTCCAGGATAAATTCACCAGATGCCAGGTGAGTGTGGATGCTTATTCCTGTTGTACTTTGGCTTCCAATCATCCCTGAACAATACCACTCTGTCTCATGTCTCTGGCGTGTTAAAAACACAGTGCTAATACCAGATTGCAGATGAAATTAGGTATCAATCTATCAACCCATCAGTGCTTCCACCCTCCAGCCCCACAAACATGCTTCATACCTTTCCCACACATCCAAGGCCTCCTCTCAGCACAGGCAAAATTAATCACAGATGCCACCAAGAGTGAGTCTGACAGCACTGAGAGAGAAGTAATGTGTGTGTGTGTGTACAGTGCTGGTGAGAGGGGTCGTCTGTTGAGTGAGAAAGCGAAAATCCAAAAAACCATTTAGCATTTTAAATAGCTGCACCATCTCCAACTCAGCCGAGCCCCATTAATTAAAAGGACATGCCCCGTTGAAGCCCAAATGAAATCTCACTCTTATTCACTGTAGAAGACGTCTGTAAGAATGATCTCTTCCCTGCCCCACGGTAAAACCACGTAATCTAGGCTACAGACTTTATCATAATTGGATGAGGATGATTTATGCCAGGTAGAGAGAAATGATGAGGGGGAAACCTACTCCACCACTTTACTCCAGTCCTCCTCCACCTCCTCCTATCTCCTGTCCCCCATACACGCTCGCACTGACTCTCACACGCAGTCAGCTTAAGAGGATGTCATATACTACTGTATACCCCTACAGCTAATAACACACTGAGGGAGATCTCAATTATTTTGACTGACATTTTCATCTCAGTGGGAGATTTGTCGTCACTCTTCTGGCATGTTTGTGGGATATTAGAGGGCTTAATTTTTACTTGATTTGTAGTGCTGAACTCGGAAGCCAATTTTGAAGTGTAAAAATGTAAATAATTGCACATCCAAAGATCAATTTCTCCGCTTTGTGACAGAACATGCTATTATTATTAATTTTTAATTTATATAGTATTTTTACACTCTACATGTTTATTCTACAGTTTTCAAAGTCACTGAAAGTCCAAAGATATGGATCCATGCTATGACCAACAAAAAGTTTATTTTGACCTTTGTGGAAATTTTCACAGGGCAATTGTAATATTTGTATGAATCTATAGCTAATAAGTCACCATCAATGAGTATGGATCAAATCTGACATAATTACAACACATATATCATGTCTGAACTTTCTTTCTATTCAAATTGAGTATGACTCAAGTTTGAGAATACACCAAACAGTGCCCTTGAACCTGTGAAATAAGATGCAACCAGAACTTTTGTGTGTGTTGTGGTTGTGTATGTGTGTAATTGAGCATGTGCATATGCATGCGCATCTGAATTTATGTTTTTATTCATGCGTTAGCAGTTTGCACCGTTTCCTCTGCTGTTGCTGGATGTGGGATTTTGCTTGTGGCTATCCAGCCTTCTCAAATTTCAGGTAGCTGCACTCCTTACCCCAGAGGAAGGTCCTTGGGGAGGTCTTGTTGCTTGAAAAAACTTACTGTCTAACTGTACAAATTAAGGGAGGCTGTTTGCACATTGGTATACACCCTGTACACGCAAGAAGAGAGAAAGAGAGAGAGAGACAGCAGG
>NW_023340257.1:8602018-8602815 GCF_004916995.1 Morone saxatilis | reverse complement strand
GGGGGGGGGGGGGGGGGGGGGAGATGGTAATAATGCTTCCCCCACCATATATTGGGAACGGATGCATAGCTAATGAAATGGACAACACAGAGGACATGTTGCTGATACAGTGGTAATTACCAACTGCTGCTACTGCAGTACCTACACTGCCTCAGTCACATGCTCATAGCCCTGAGCATGGCTTAGGCATGCTCCGAGCAACTTATCTCTCACTACTACTCTCCCTGCCTGTCACTGCTCCTGTCGATCTCTGCCTTTACTTTAGTTCTCTGTTGTCTTTGTGTCTTTGCACAGGCTTCCATAGTATAATCATTCACTGTATAACTGTGCCAGGTAACAGTGCAGTTCATAGCATATACAGTAGTTGCATGGTAAATAAAGCATTATTTATTTTATTTATTTAGGTCTATTTCCCACAAAAATGCATATTATGACATCCTGTAAATGGTACTTAAAGGATAAGGGTAGTGCTATTTGATCTATTTATTATTATTATTGGTAGTCGACCAAAACTACCAATAAATTGATCCTACTAACACGTATTGTCTGTGCAGCCATGGCCTGATATAGCATACCGAATGCCTCTTTGGCATTGTTCAAATGCTATAAAACTTAAAGCCCCTGAAAACTTGTTTTAAAAACGTAAGTATTATTTAGGTACACCGATCAGCCATAACATTATGACCACTGACACGTGAAGCAAATAACACTGATCTGGTTATCATAGCACCTGTCAGTGGGTGGGATATATTAGGCAGCAAGTGACCAACAGATGAGCTACTGTAGTTCAAACTGCT
>NW_023340257.1:8595442-8601999 GCF_004916995.1 Morone saxatilis | reverse complement strand
GGTATGGGGCTGGATAACATTATGTTATGGCTGGTCGGTCGGTCAGATTCAGATTCAAATGCTGTCAGATGCACTGAGTGTGTGTGACATCACCTTTTTCCAACGTATTAATAATAAGAAGAGCACAGAAAAAAAAGGAATACATAAATCTATCATGTTGAAATAACAAAAAACTGTTATTCACTTATATGTCTGAATCTGATCGCTATAGGGTAGGGGGTTAAGCTTCTGCACACTCTGCAGTCCTTACTTGAGTGCCCTAATTATGACTCAAGTAAACAGAATTTATAGAGCATTCATAAATCCAATGATGCAATGCATGAAGAAAAACTTGCTGATGCACATGTTTACTTTGATGCCAATGTTCACAAGTCTTTTGACTGATTTATTGCTACCCCTAAAGCAAAAATTCTCATTACAATGAAACATGTAGTCCATTTGGGGCTCCCGTTGTCATAAAACTGCCAAACATTCTAACTCAACCCCTATACATTTGTGTATCCCATACACAGTGACCATTTATATGAATTTCAGCTGTACAGTACATGTGTATGTAAACCATAAAATGGAAACCTTATATCTGCATGCTACAGGATCTTCAGTGCTAGTTAGGAATCCATTCCACACCAGAGCCTTTAAGTAATACTGTGTGGTGTTTTTTCTGCTAATGGGCAATAGGGCACAGCGCTGTTATAATATGGATTGGGTGTTCAACAACTGCTGACCTCTGTCAAATGTTGTTACTATTTTGAATGTCTCCATTCCTTTAGATGTGTGGCATACATATCTCATTCATCCTTGCATGATTAGCATATGCTAATGTGGCTGTAGGTGAAATACTTTGGAGTGATTACACTGTGAAGAGACAGAAGGTTTTTGAAATTGCAATCCATTGATTATGTTAAACAGCAAAGATCTAAAAGGGAGGAATGGCTGCATGCAGGCAGCAGAATGTAGTTGTAAAATCACAGATGCTTTAGAGATCCCATATTAGAACATTTACTTTGTGGGATGAAAATGATCATGTGCTTGGACAACATAAGTGATAGCACTTGTGTGATAGTCAGTGGGTCAATCCTGTTTACTGTTCCGAACCCAACAGACGGCTCATTAAGTGAAGAAACATGGTTTAACAACAAACAATTATGCACAGAACCTAGCACCGCGAGTGGAATTGCAACACCTGCAGAGACCTTAAAGCTAATTTGGGAGAAATCCTTTGAGTGAGACATTAACTCAGCACAAATGATATGGAAAACTCAATTAACATTTAACCAAGTGATGAAATACAACAATACAAACAACTGTGCCTCTGGGCACAGTGAAAATAAGCCCTCATTAGCCAGATGGAAATTATTAAAATAAGATAATAAGAAGACCTCCCCCAGTGCAAGGCTGTGTGGGGCGGAAAAGTTAAAGATGTTGCCTTTACTTACCAAAAATGAATATTAACAAAGAATATTCATTAGGAGGAAAGTACTGTTTATCTCATTAGTAAATTCAAACCATTTTGAGAAGGTACACAAACAGAAACAGGTTGCTATATTTTACTGACTAGATTCCCCTATTTCCAATGCTTTTGTTGGTCATTTAAATAAAAAAAAAACAGATTTATTCCACTCTGTTTAACAATGCTAATGTCCTCTTACTGTTAATTTTGTCACCAGGCTGCTGCGTAGTAGATAGCAATATTGATTTCAGTGTTGGTGGTCTTCGATCTACCAAACAGCTTGCTTATCTCATCCCTGCATCATAATGGAATTAAAACATTGGGAGCAGAGGTCGGGGTCATGTTGCTACCAGAGTGGTGATGGCCCTAACCTTTCTCTCTCACGTTACTTATTAAAAAAGCAATATATCAATGTAAAGACAGCTTATTCTGCTGTTGTCATTCTTCAACTGCACTGTAGTTGCTTCAAACATGCTTGACACTTTCCTGACCCCACTGATGAATAAAGAATTGCTTTGGAATGAGCCCTTCATCATTAAAATCTCCTCATTCCACTCAATATACCTCTGAATTTTCTGAATTTGAATTTCAATCTGCTCCAGTCGTTTATATTTTTCTTGTCTATAGCCTGGCAGTCTGTTGTTGTATGTTTATGTGGTGGTTTATGACTTTGTCTGGACCCCTGTAAAACACAATAAAGAAAACAATAAATTTACTGTTTGCATATTCTCCTGTACTGTGACATGCCCACACTATTCTTGTTGCAAAACTGGAATGTACTGCCATAAAGTGAAGCCATGTGTTGCTATTAGAGGCACATGCAATGCTGTACAATATACATATATGATTTATGGAACACCGACATTGCCCCTTCAATTCCCATCTATATTCGCTGCTATAATTTTACTCAACAGCATTTTTCTTGTACTTGCTGCATGGATTGATGTGCATAATTTATTTACTTTCCGACAGATTTTAAATAGGAAGCATCTAACCACGGAGTAACCTTGGTGTCTCATCCAAGTGCAGTTACATCGCTGTCACTTTGAAGAAAACAAAGCGTGTAAATGCTAATTTATTTCCTTTTTACACACCCTTACAAGGGCCAGAGTTAGAAGGCAATGAGTCCCTCTGTTGCTTTTATCAACTGAAATATGAAAATGCTATGAGCTGCTAACAAGTTTGTTGACACTACTCTGATTATAAACTGTACTGCATGTCTAGTGAGTAGGTGGCCTCAAAACAGGCTGAAGTCCCTGAGGTGTGACAGCAGTTTCATAGCATCACTTTCATGCAGGGAAGTGGACAGCTTCAATAGCCTTTTGAAGGCTTTTACCTGAAGCAGCACGATGAGTGAGCTAGCGGGGATTCACTGTGCTATTAAAACCTTTCAACAGGGTAAATGTTTTGTTGTGGGGATGCATTGTCTAACTTATTCTAACTTATTCAGTCTCTCTAGTAATCAGGCCACCCTGTAGCCCATATTACAATGTGACTTTCTTGTAATTTGTCCTGACTCTACACTGTGCATATGGGCCAGCCCCATCAATACATTTGCCACTGTTCAGTATTTCATCAACATGATCTTCTAGTTAATGCATGAACCTCTGCTTTTTGTTGCCAGAGGGACAGGACTTTCACCAGACCACCAGACAGAGAATATAAAATTAATATTTCATAATGCTCCAACGGCCGTCAGACAAATTTATGTGGACATCCCATCAATAAATGGTTGAAAGATTGATGAAATATGATGTCCCTGGGTGGAGCATGAAGCAGCTGGTGGGATTGTTGATACAAGTGCTATTTTTGGAAGATCCCTGCTTCTTTCCCTTAATCTAGTGGGGCAGCCAACTGATGCATTGTTGCATTTGTTAGTGTGGTCCTGGAAAATAAAAAGCAGAGGGGCATGACACAGGAATGTCCCATCTCTGTCACAATGTGTTTGAAGTCACTGCTCACTTGTACCTGCCATTATTTTACCAGCAGTGTTGGCCAAGTTACTTTCAATTGTAAGATGTTACATATTTCTACTAAGTTTCATTTGAAAAATATGTGACTTTACAATATTGCTGTCTGATTATTACTGATTACAGTACTTTTACATTACTTTCTCCAAAGTAACCGCAGAAGTACGATTAGGCATCATCCTTAACACTGTCCCCTAGTAAACACAGTATTTGTCTAAACTGGATTTGCTAATTATATATATTGAAAAAAAACTTGCAACTGATTTATATTAAAGTCTTAATGGTACAACCTAATTCACTAAATCAGTATCTAGTAGTTAGAAATAATTATTAAGTGGTACTTCACACACAAACTGAATGAATAGATGCAACCTAATCCTGAAACTGAGACGCTGATGTTGTCGTTTTAAAAGATTAATGAGCAGAAATTATCATGTGCTCTCTCTGCCTCTGTGACATTTGTCTTGCACCTGCAGGTTTCAGGGCATGTGCCTAGAGGGTTACCTGGAAGGCTACGGCCATCCATGAAATCTGAATGGATACTCAAAATGGTCGTTACAGAAAAAGAAAAGATCTAAAAGCCTTTTGCCTTTAATTTTGGAACAAACAGAGTGACACAAGGTATAATCTTTAATAAACTCTAATTTACATTAATGATATGGAAATGTCTTTGCAATTAGAGTAAGAGCTTCATTAGCTGGAAGAGTCAAAGAAAGAAAGAAAATGTAAATTAGTGTTTAATTATAGAGTTGTTCTATGTGTGCATCTGGTTTGGAATACATATACATAATGTACTTCTCACAGAGAAGATTACTACCTTTTGTTGCTGATAACTTATTGTCTAGCTGTCCACAATGTGTACATAATAATGTTACCAGTGTACCTCTGGAATATCGATTCATGCTAATTCTACACAACACCTGTCTCTCAGCTCATTTTGTAGCTCTTCTACAACTCTCTGACGTCATAAATAAATTAGTTGAGTGTCAAAGCAAATGCTGAACGTTTGTACAGAGAAACCCACAAGCCAAGGATAGAGGGACCACACAATATTAGTTGTGACAATGACAAATCCAAACCCCTGGAACAGTTTTCAATGGATTTGACATGGTCCCATCTTGCCGGATCTGTCAAACTCCTCTTGAACTTTTCTTTCTATTATTTTGCGGTAAGGAACACAGTACAGCCTAGAGCAGCTCCTGCATGGGTTTGAAGTAATGTGCTTTACCCTGACAGTGAAGATAAAGGCCTGGGGCTGGGGGTGAGGAGGAAAAAACAACAACTCTGAGGTCTCCAGAGAGCTTACTGTGAATGTGAAGGTTAGCTCTGCAGTTTTATGCCAATATAAGACTGGTATTTGATTCACGTATTAGACTACTGCAAGCAATTAATTTACCATGAGCATTACACTGAAAAGATTTTGACCTTCTTATGCTCTCCATAAACACCCAGGCAGACTCTACATGAAATGACAAGGCTAAATGCAATTTTATTTCATTCCCATCATTGACTTCTTGGAAGTTGGCAATTCCAACCCAGGCCTAGGGTATTTTAACAATCGCTTAACTGTGTTCCAGTCATGCATGTTTTATATGAGTCTATTTTTTTTATTTGTCAAACCACAGTAAATATACCAGGATGATGACACTGCTACTTATAGTGGAATTATGAAATTTTAACTTCTCAAGTGGCATTTGATCAAGAGGGACTCCCACTCGGGAACAGTTGTGTTATCTTAAGGTAAGGAAATTCCTCATAAAGTCCATTCCAGGTCCTGCGTATTTTTTTTCCAATATACTAAAATCACAGATGTTGGTCTGACTGACTGCAGGGTTCTTTATCCAATGAGTGTAATTTCCTCAATGCAATTACATCATTGATGGCAGCCAGATTCCTAGCCTGAACCCAAGTGAAAATTAGAGAAAGAGTTCTAATCTGGAGGTTTTGCATATAAGGCAAATATTTGCATCACAAGGACTTGGCATAACATCCTCTGATCAGCTGATTACCATAGTGATGAGAATCTTCAAAGGGAAAACTTTCTTCTTCGGGGGTTGAGCTCAGAGTTATAGGTTATGAGCAGCAATATTGACTGTCTCTGAGGGCATGTTCTGCTCAGCAGTAGGAATATGGGACACTCCACTGTTGATTATAATGAAGTGGTGGAAAAGGCAAAAGCTTACTTTTGGAAGAGGAGAAAAAGGAGAAGTAGTTTCTTTTTGACAGAGCTCATTATCTTCTCTGAAGGTGTTTGAGGCTTTAAAAAGCAGCAGGAGCAGCGGAGAAAAGAGTAGAGAGGAGAGGAGTTAGAGATGGAATATCCAGAGAAGCTGGAAATTCGTGATGTGATGAGCGTTATACTGCGGGGATCCGTTTCTTAATTATTCGGCTAGGACAGTCATTTTCCCTCTATTCCCCAGCTATGAAACACCCTCCATATGGCACCTTTGGCAAAGGCCATTTTTCTACTCCCCAACAGGCAGTCATCAGGGGTGAGCCTGCATGGCCATCTGAAATGTGCTGACACCTTGCTTTTTGGAACAGTTAGTGGGTTAGAGGTAATGGGAGGAGTGAAGTCGAGGGACTAGTGTATGCAGAAGAAATTTCCCTTTTTCTTTTTTATTGCAACAGATGCTCCTTTCCATGCTCTTAATCATATACTGTAACCTAATATTAGTCATCAGACACCCTCTCTGGGGAATAAGGGGGTGCTATTTGAGTGAAGTGATGGAAAAGTAAAAAGGGTTTTGGATACCGTGCTGCAGTCCGTTTTGTGGTGTGGGGCCGATGCCAGACATCCCTCTCTCTCTCTTTCTGATACTGCTAGTCAGCACTGCAGCACTGTAGCAACAGGATGGGTCTCTCCCTTAATGTGTGTGTGTGGGAGAGACAGAGGGAGACAAATGCGGGAGGGGAGTCACAGAAAATGAAAATGAAGTCACAGCATGTCAGGGCAGCAGCAACATGAGGCGCCGATATTGAGATAACAAGCATGTTGCCATGGGAGAGAAAACTGTAAAGGAACAAAGCGGCTCGGACACCGCTCAGAAGATTTTCACATCCATTTGTTTTAGGATGGTACAGAAATGGGGTGGCATCCTGCCAGTGATGAGCTCTTGTCTGTGTGTGTGTGTGTG
>NW_023340257.1:8586657-8595431 GCF_004916995.1 Morone saxatilis | reverse complement strand
TGTGTGTGTGTGAAAAAGAGAGAGTCACTTCATCAGATGTGTCTTACAAAGTGAAGACAGAACATTTCCCTGATGTCCTACACTTAATATTGGAAGCAAACCTGTAGAAATTGATTGATTGAAAATGATTATTATTCTGCTGGGGAAAGGATGAGTAATGCTTAACTCTGGTGTGTGGCTGAATGTGTGCACTGTAGCTTTACTCCTGCTGCAATATACTCAGACCTTTGCTGGAATCTAATAATCTGACTCACCTTGTTACATACAGGATATACATAACATAACAGATCATATGCGTATTGTATATGGACTCACAGCACATTACTATTGTTGCAAAGACCTACTGTAAACAAAATGTATATGCCACTTACTCAACAATCTAAAATCGAGCCTATATAGTCCAAAGTCCTGAATAATAAATTACATCCACCACAAAAGTGCTCCTCCTGCTCTACTGAATTAAGTATGATTGATCCACAAATTGCCTCTGGAACTATGAGAAACACTCAAACACCATCCCTATCAATTGAGTCTCTACAATAGCAGCGCAGGCAGTGTAAAATAAGATTGTGTATAGGTGGGGGTTGTTGCTGGATAAGCACTGAGTAGCACTTATAAAAGGTACAGGCCATTAAACCGTGAACTGGATGCATTGAATGGGAAGCCGCTCTCTGACATCACGCAGCCAAGGAGCGATGGCTTAATTAAACTTTCATCCGACAAATATTCATGTGCATTTAATGATCCCGAATCACTTCATTCCACATGAATTATGAATATTAATGAACAGGAGGGAAGGGCAGTGTGTTTTCTATAGGTTTGGAGCCTAAAGCAGTGGTGGATGGTGGTGAAGGAGAAGGATGTGTCTCGCCACCAGTCAATCACGACACAGTCCCACCAAACCCCGGAGGCCAGAGGTCATAATTGGAAGTGAGCATACAGTGTGTGTGTATGTGTGTAGCCTCATTACCGTAGCCTTGTGTGGAAGCCATAAGATTCCACCCAGATCTGACCAGAGCAAGGGTGGCGAGTGGTGGCCTATTTCTGGGGTCCTGCCCTGTCACGTCTTCCCTCAATGAATGCTCAATGGCTACCATCTTGCCCTTGAGCACTGCTCCTATTTTTTTTTTCATCCTCTATTAATTAAAACAATGCGGCCAAGTCTCGTGTGCAGGCATCCAAAAACTCAGTCATAAAAACAGAAACTGACAAACTTCATGTTAATGACAGTGAGTGCAGGATGTGATTTCCCGCTTTTTCATATTTAGCTCCAAAATGGTTTCTGTAATTGCTATAAATTAGTGCAATGGTTTTCTGCTTGAGCACTACTTGTTTCCAGACAGATTAAAAGGCATAACAGTGCTCTGCTTGTCGGTGTCTTGGATCATAAAGTGAAAGTCAGGCAATTCTGTGAGTTTCTACAGTACATTAAACTTGAACAGCTGAATGCGCTATGTGCTATGGAAAATAATGAGTACTCAAAAATATATAGATATCTTAGTGACGTATGATGTGAAGCACTATTCAATTATTAGAGTTTAACATGGGAACTCTCAGTCAACCGTACAGTTATTGAATGTTCTGGTACTCGCATGTTATCCTAATATTCCTGATGATTTCCAATATAAGCTCATGTACCATACATATAAAATTTAATTTTGTTCTGTGGACCGCTTACTTACAAATTCTCTGTTTAAACGGGAAAATAAAAATACTCTAGTTATAGTTCCATGGACAACAATACCACCTCCCTAACAAGCCATTTAGAACCCTTTAATGTTGTGAGAAACCTGAAAGTGGGCTACCGCCTAAAAGAGAAACATGAAAAGAGGATATTCCTATGACAATCGAATCCAATTCCCTTCTCTGCATAAAGAAATCTTTTAAATTCCAATTTTTTTTCCTTCCACAGTGCATAGCAACTGTGTGACATCCCCACAGAGATGAAGCCCCCACTATTGCAACACCAGCATAACCAGGATCATTGGATCAATGCTGCCATCTACTGCTGCTTTTCAGACTCTTCAGCATGGGTTAGTGTACAGTCTTCAGAGTAGTGAATGGCTATTGTTAGGTATATATTGATTTATTGATTTTGATTTAGTTCTGTTTAGAAATCAAAAGCAAAATGTCTTGAACTGATAAGACAACAATACATGGCATTGTATGTGGGCAGTAAAGAAGATTTTACAGAATCAGCAGGTCTGCCTGTTTTGTCTTCCAATTCACTTACCCCTTTCCCCGACTTCCACACTGTATACTTTGTCCTGTGGAACAGCACTTACATAGTGCTCTCCTGAATTCCCTCCAATGGTTATAAAAAAGGGAGGAGGAAATACATCAGGGAGATGTATGGGGTAATGGCAATGTAGGGACCCAAAATAGATTCAAGGGCTTTAGTCATCAAATAGTATACTGCACAGGTGTGGTTTTATGGTTTAGGCTTTTTTACTGCTTCCATTGCAACCTTGCAGCATTTTAAATCATAAGCATTTTGTGGGAAAACGCCAATACATCCAATATGTCAAGTGTTAACAACTATGCACAACAGCAAAGGTCCCACAAGACATGATGACAGCCAAGATTTTGGTGTTAAATTGCAGTGTTTATTGCCACGTGAGTAATATAAGTGATGGAAACGGCACCTTGCGTGGAATAAATATGTCATAGAGACTGCAAGGTGTAGATTATTTTATAATGGCTATAGCATTCAGTCCACTCCGGTCTTTCATAAATTAAACAGCAAGAAAAGTAAAAGAGGAGCAGTCTTGAAATTGTCGCTGATGTGCTGTCCCCGTTCCTCATATAGCTTTACCAGGCCAGAATCTGTGAGGATGTTTCCCAGGCATGAAGGAGAAAATCATTACAGTTTAAATTGATCTAATTAATATGGAGGACGGACACAGAAGCCCATCTGATTAGGGTGGAAGTCAAGCCTCTCACGGCGCTCGCTTGACCTCCACACTCGATGATGTCGCCTGCACCAAAAGCACTTGGTTCCAAGCGCTTGAGTCCCTGACCCAATCACTGTGGGCCATAGGGTAAGAAAAAAAAAGAAAAGCTTATCTTTGTGCAACAGCCAGGCGGTCAAACAAACGGAATAAGCCACAGAAGGGAAGACTGACTTTATATTAGCAAAGGTACGAGTTAGAAAATTGGTTTGACTGAAAACAGACGTTAGTGGGAAGTATGGGTTACACATAAAAAAGGACATAAAAACATTAAAAAAGGTACAGTCCATAGAACAGGTGAAAATTGGGCGTGTACAAATATATGGCAACATTTGTAACCCTCTGTGGGTGTTGTTCGACTGTGTTTTGGAAGCCAGCAATACTGTATGTAAGTAGCCTAATTAATTCTGCATTTTAGCATGTCACAGTACAGGAACAGCACAGATGTGAATCCCAGAATGAATTGCTGAAAATAATTGAGCTGTTTCTGTTTCTGGGTCCTGGTATTGTTAATGCTGGCTAATGGAACCGAGACATTGTTAATGTTATAAGTAACACCTGTGCTTTTCCTATTATGACAAATCAAAATGTCTGCTGTGGAAAAAAAAGACCCTTTGTGTCCTGGACAGCAGCCTATATCTTACTCAGAGAAGGACTGGATGTCTTTTGGCAAGTTATATAAACGGCATATTTGCAATTCAAACGGTTTGGACAGAAGCTTTAACATCAAACAAAAATACTGAGTGGTAGCCTATGACATTTAAAAGATATTCCCCCTCTCCTTTAAGCAGACACATGTGGGTGCACGCACACATCTAAAGACTGCGGGACTGTCTCCCTTTCTCAAGAAAGAAGCATAATAAAAATGAGAAAGCAGAACAGAGGGAATAGCCAATTAATCAATTTGCCAGTAAGCAGAAAATCATCTGCAACAATTTTTATAAACGATTGGGCTAATCGTTTGAGTCATTTACCCAGAAATAATTCCATTCTCTGGTTCCAGCTTCTCAAATATGATGATGTTCTGCTTTCCCCTTTATTGTAGGTTATCTTTGTGCATGTTTTAGACTGTTAGTTAAAAACCAACAGAGAAAACATGCAATTTGAAGATGTCAGTTTGGATACTGGACAATTGTGATGGCACTGTTTCCCAACGTTTTATAGATTAAACCAATTGCGTAACTGATCATCTAAGAAAGAACTGAGAGATGAATTGTTAATGAAAAAATCAGCTGAACACCTAGAGGCATAAATATGAAAATGATAAGTAGCCATGTCAAACTGTAGATTGTAGACATTGTCAGAGATCTTCGTCACCATATATTAAACCTGTCACGTATCACAACATAACAAACAACGTGTCCAGTGTTTCCATGCATCGCTATTGTTGCGGTGTAACCAAGGGGAGCGATTCTGAAAGCAAAGCTAAGTAGCTGTCGTAAAGTAGGCGCTGACCAGTGACCACTACGACGGTCGGCAGGTTTAACGGCATTCCAATTTACGACAGCAGAGGCCTCCCGTTTAAATTTGGCAGCTCGTTTGTTTTCCGCTACACATTATCACCCACACCGCCCGCAGACTGCCGCTGTCCGCTCCAACAGGTCACAATGGGGATAGAGGATGAAACGGACCGGACGCTCTTCATAAGAAACTTAGACTCGAGGGTGACGGAGGAGCTTTTATTCGAGCTGTTCGTACAGGTGATGTTGTTGCTAACGTTAGCTGTAGCTAGCTGGATAGCACAACACAGCTAACAAACCGAAAGCGTGTTAGCTGAAAGGACCCGTACATGTGAAGTGTTTGAGTGTTCGCCCCTTTACATGTGTTATATATGTGCACAGGCTGCGGACACCTTCTTCAGAAATGTTTTATGCGTGTAGGGCAGCCGACGTTAGCTAGTTGGCGTTAGCTTGTGGCTGGTTGTTGTGTGGGTACCAACATGGACTGACTGTTGTTTTTTTTTGCAGGCAGGACCTCTCATCAAAACTAAGATCCCCAAAGACGCGGATGGGAAACAGAAAACGTTTGGTTTTGCCGTGTACAAACACGAGGTGTCCGTGCCGTACGCCATGCAGCTGATCAACGGGACGTCGCTGTACGGGAGAGCGCTTCATGTGCAGTTCAGATCGGGTGAGTTCACTTTCTGTTTCTCAACTCTGACAACTCAATGTGAGGAGGAGGAGGAGGAGGAGGAGGTGGTGCCATGGTGGTTATGTCTGTGTACCGTGCATTCAACTGGCTCAAGCAAACACTTACAACGAGCCATGTAGTTTAGGTTTCCTGGTAATTGGAAGAGAGAATGACATTTATAATAAATTAATGAATAAAGGTGTCCCGTTCAATATCACATTACATATCACCTGTAACTTAATGCGTTCATTTACACAGTTAAACAGCAAAGTTGTTTAAAATAAGACAAAGGTGGGCTGCTGCTGCAAATATTAAAACCATCAATTGATTAATAAAAAAAAAATAATTAAATTGTAGTAAACAATAGTGTTTTCGTACTATACAGGCTTTATGTGTATTACTATTTGTGCTGAGAAAGACCTTTTTCCTTTTTGTTTACTTTAATCCTTTATTTTTAGATTTTGCTGTTCTCAGGTTTATCGGTTCCGTGTTTGACCTACACTGCTGACCATCTCCACACTTTGTTTTAGAGAGAGTGAGAAGCGTAGGGGAAAAGGCAGATTAAGCTAGTTTGTGAGTAAACACAAACACTGATGTGGCATAGAGCAATAACCACGTGTGTGTGTAGTCTACTCCTGCATCACCTCCACATTTACAGTCAAGGTTACACAGTCCCCTTTCCTATACTAACCTGACTGAAGTGAATTATTGACCTGGCTACTGCTATATTAAAAACAAAAAAACATCTGTATTGGCTGATATGCACTTGGGATCAGTGGTGAAAATATGATAGGGGCATCCATAGTGGTTGATACCAAGCTGGTATAGACTACTGTATCATCTGGTGAGTGAATAGTAGAAACATGGTTGGAATTGTAAACTTTTTTTTTTTTTTAACTTCTTTGTCCTTCACTAATAAACAGTGTTTTGTTCTCTTTGCCCCATTATAGGGAGCAGTCACAGCAGCAGTCCAGGGAACTCTCAGAATTCAAGTCCTGCAAATACCCCAAATCCCCATGGCCAGAGGTAAGTCTCTTCAACAACTTACATCAGTAACATTACAGCAGCTACCGGCTCTTCTCTACCTCCCAGCCTCAATCTGGACAGACCGTCGTGTCCCGCTAGCTATGCAGATACAGCTCTGACTATAGTGGTTCTTGGCTGCATCTTAAAATGCAAAATAAAATACAAAAATGACCAAATGTCTGGGAAGCCAGTCAGAGTGTAATGATCTGTGCAATATATTACGGCATTAGTATGTGGTACTGTATTATTAGTATGTGGTACTGTATTATTAGTAATGGCAAATTCACAGCTAATTTGCTGGGCTGTGAATGCAGCCTTTTAGTAACCTAGTTTGTTAGTAGTTCATCATTTGGAGTCACTACTGTATGTTTGTAATTGGTACCACACTTTCTGTGTGTGTTGAACACGTTCCCGAAGATGTTTCCTCCTTATTGAATATTACTTGGAAGTGCTTTTATTTATTTGTCATGCTTTTGGCAGTGCGCTAGTGCACAAAAATTGGAGCACTGGCAAAAGATGTCGCATGAAATAGGATTGGACTGTTCTGTTTTTGCACATAAAGAAGTGTGCAATCCTTTCCATGTTTCATGCCAAATTTCATGCAGCAGTGCCTGTGTAAGGCATTTGCTGGAAAAGTATTGGCCCTAGATTTAAATTAGAGAGTATCAATCCAGTGTAATATAGTCTTGCATACTGTGTTGCTTAAGTTATTATTATTTTTTATTTGTTGTACTAGAAAAAATAGTTTAACACATTTCTAAACACTTAATAGAAGAAAATAACTTTCTTGTTCAATGCATTTACCTTTGTCTACGTGTATCATTTAAAACAAATTGTAAATAGGAATTGTGTTATTGATGGTTAAACAATTATATAACTAACTCCCTTAATAGTCAAAAAACAAAACAAAGAATTTTGTTTCAGTTACTGAATAATGAAGATTGAAGACTTAAAAGTGCTCAACAGTATAGAAGTCCCTCAGAGACAACACCAGGGCCGCTTAACTTTGAGCTTTACCCAGCCTTTATGGTATCACTGACCTGGTTCACTTATAACCAGGGTAGAGCACCATTATATCCTTTGCTACACTGTTGAGGTGTGTCGATCCAGTCAGCTCTGTTTTCCTCACTATATTTATTTTTATATTTTTAACAGCATTTGGCTGAATACAATGTCACTACTTTTTTTTATTTTTGTTAGTGTAAAGTGCAAAAATGATCTCCTACATAATGAAATCACTTCACTTTACAGTAGGGCTGCACAATGAATCAAAATATTATTAAAAGCTCAATATGGCCATGTGCAATATCCAAATCACAGAAGCAAATTTTTGTTGATAAAGGTAAAATGTGTGACAAAACAGCATTATAATAAACTGCAGAGATGCACGGGAATACAAATCTTGTTTTCTTGCTACCGACCAGGAACAGAGTGTAGCTAGTCATTGAGACGGTCATGATGGTTGGTATGGCTGCAGAGCCCCTCTGTGCTGTTGTCTTTGTCATTGTCACTAATTTCCACTGTGGGCTTGGGGACAGTTGAGTGAGCAGCTAGTATTTAAAAAGAATTTCGTGTGGAATAAAATGGTTTAAGGTTCACTTATAAACAATCCACTTATTGCAACATTGTTTGCTTGTAATTCCAGTCCCAGTCAGACTTGGCTTCCTAACGATGTTGATAGACTGTTAATCTGATTCTCTGACCACTGAGAAAATGTTTCATTCCTTGGATACAGTGAAGACAATCATTATCTTGATACATTTCCCCAGTTAATGCAGCACTGGTAATATCTAGCTCATGTGACTAGATTAATTAATTTCAGTGTGGGTCCACGACACATTTTAAAAAGATAAAAAAAATAATAATAATTCAGGGCTGATACTGATTATTTGTAATCAAGGAGATCAATAGCTGATATTTGGAACGAATAGACATTTGCTAAATACACAAAAGATTATCCTTCTTACTGTCATTCAAAACAAGGCTGCTGCATTACTAATGATTACTATACTGACTATGTACAAGAAAAAACGTTAGCCTATTGACTTTTTTTATTTTTATTTTTTTTGCTAGTCAGGTGGCTAAATTAAGGACTAACAAATTTAGTTGTTGATGTTAACTATCATATTCAAGTTAGCTGTCAGACTCAGTGTTGGCTCATATTATACTACCTATAACATGTAAAAACACCAACTCATGTCACAAGAACAGATACTTTGGTACCAGGTCGATATCAAAATTCTGCAAACTAGATGGTACTAATCTTTCTGCAGTACCCTAGGTACTGGCGCTGCAGTTTTTCTGGACCTGACGGGGCAGCATATACTCCCTCAGATATTTGAGTCTGCCGTGAAATGCCACAGGAAGAAGAACATGCTGAAAATGGCACCTAGTGCAGCTTTACAGGAGATTTACCTGTGAAGCTTTCGTGCACAGTGCTTTGTCGTCAGCTAAAAAGACAGCGGTGGAGCCACTGCGACTGTAACAAGAGTAATTTATTAATCTGATCCACGCAAAAGATGTACAGACATAAAAATAAATAAAAATTAAAGCTGCAAGCAGCGTTGGGCGGGCCCTCGCACTCCACGCAACTCGGGGCGTGCTGCGGCCGCGTCACGTGCCGTCGTAACACGTGCGGACCACAACATGAAAATTTCAAGTAAATCA
>NW_023340257.1:8529753-8586557 GCF_004916995.1 Morone saxatilis | reverse complement strand
TCAGTGCTCGGGCCCTAATAAAAGTTCCTTCAGGTAACTCTGGCAAAGGCTGCACTGAAACAACAAAGACTGCAGGCACTTTTAAAGGGAGAGAGAAGTTCCCTCTAGACAGCCTCAAGATCCAAAAAGATTAGAGAGAGTTGGAAGGCTGTTTCATAGCCTACTTTATGTAGTACTACAAGTATAAAAACTTATACAAAAAAATATTTTTTTGTATCGTGACATCCCTACTCATACGTGTGAGAAATGGTAAAATAATTTCCAGATGCTCTGACACCAACATTACTCACAAATACATCGTTGGCTATTGCTACATAAACTCTGTTAACTGTATGACGTTATCACTGCAACAAAGTGCATTATTCTGGAATGTTCAGTGGTGCAACGTGGAAACTGGTTTGTCATCAAAGAGATCGATCATAAGTCTGGTGTTTTTATAACATAAGAACTATCTGCTGCCTTCCTCTGGAAACACAACCCTGCTCATTCACTGCAGCTGTTTCTAGTCTCGTCCGTGCCACACAGACGGGCACTCGTGTGTATCCAATCGGATGGTGTTGTGGGCAGGACTTTAACCCAGACCAGAGTGATGACTGCAGACAGAGGGCAGCAACTGCATCAGCGCCAAAGCAGTTCATTTTAAAATGAATTTATCTGCAATCAGATTTAAAAAACAAATAATAATTAAAGCGATACCCGTTAAATGCTGAATATCAATCAACAGTCTGACAGGTTGCCCCTTAATTTGCAGGTTCTTGTCTTTCATCTTGTTTGATAGAGGGATGTGCTATGCTTGAAAACATGCTAATACATGTTTGTCTGCCTGTATTCACAGGTTCTTTTTATAGAAATGTTTTTACATTTTTATGAAGATAATTGTATGGTTGGATCACACGTATCAAAATTGAAACCACTTAAGTATAGGCGTGTCATATTTCACCAATATTCACACATGTATTAGTGCTTTTGCTTTTCTGTTTGTGAAGCTTTGCTCTTATTTTCCCAATGGCTCCCTCTCTCTCTGCACCTGACATTACATAGACTTGTTGCTCTTGCCTTTTTATGACGAGAAAGTATTTGACAATGGTTTACTTTCGTCTTACAGGACCCCGATCCAGTTCAGTTCTCCACCGTATACTCCTCCACCCCAAATGCAGAGGTCGCTTTCATCTCCCGATAACCTGCAGAAGAATGTCATGGTAACCCTTTTAATACTTTCCTAATGACCCAGCACTGCACAGTCATGACAGATTGTAATGTGTCTATTTAGGATGTGAGGTATAAGGCTCTTGTCTTGTTTTTAGTTTAGAATGTCCCTCTGTTCCTCAGCAACAAATGACGAATTATGTGTTCAGTGTATAATTTAACAGCAGCAGAAACAAGCTGCATGACTTCAGTCAACCGTATGAAACACAGGTCCTGTTATCTGTCTTTTCCTTTCATCCGCAGATGAACAACATGATGTGGCAGCTCCACATGCAGCAGCTTGACCAGTTGAATGGCGGCTTTTCCAAGCCTCTGCAGAGGCAGTCGCCTGCTGGTGGAAATTTTAGCAGAGGCGGCTCAAGGCAACACGATAACGCCCCCTATCGGCATCCGCCGTCACAGGTGAACAGCGGTGGCAGAAATTCGCGCTACACAGATGAACCAAGTTCTGGCCGTCATCAGCAACAGGGCCACAGCCGGGACAACTATCACCATCAGAACGACAGGAGTGGCAACCGTCACCATGACAGCAGAGGCGGCAGCAGGCATCATGACAATAGGGGCAGCCGAGGCCACCAAGATAGTAGATGGCGACGGTACTGAGACACGTAAAGGATTTCTGTAAAGACTTTAACGCTTCACAAATTTGTGAACAGCTTTCTGAAAAAAAAAAAAAAAAGATCATGAATTATGTTGACAAATTCACATGTATACTCAGGTTGTTTGTACATGATCCTACCAGTTTGGAGATTTAATATCTTATGCCTTAGAGCCATTTTTGTTTACTTTTAAGGCGTTTTTAAATTTGTACACTACTTTCATGTGAGCTTTTCCTCACAGATGTTGCAAAAATTTTGAGGGGAAGAACTGTATTGTCATGAGAGCAAGGGAAAAAAATATCAAGACATGACTAGTCAATTTGAAAGATGGGGGGGGGACATATTTCAAAAAAAAGATTTTGGATATTGGCCAGTTTTGAAATATGCAAATAGTTTTAAATGGTGCTCTTAGAAATTCTTCAGGTACTTTGCAAAAAAGAACAACAAAATTTTCAGCTAAAGAATCCACCAGCACCAACTTTTACTGGAACAGGGCACCATCCTTTCTTAATGTAGGATTTGTTGACCTTGCTCTTTATGGAAATGGGCTTTATTTTATTTTTTTATTCTGAGTCTGTAATACAAACTGTTTTAAAATGGGCGTTTTCATTATTATAAAGCTCCTTTTGATTTGATTGATGCCTCGTCTTTCATCTGGCCACAGCACAAATGCCTGGGTCTTGGCTGCTCTTCAGAAATGCTATTTAGAGCTCTTTGTGTATGTGACTAAGTGAACTAAGTGAGCTATTGTATGTTGATGCTACATGCCGTTACGCATGCACACACTGGCCTTATCTGCACCTATAAATGGCCCACGTGTAACTAATAGGCTTGTGCAGTGGGTTATGAAGTAATCTACAGGTGGCGCCACACGCATCCTTTCATTGAACCAATTAAGATGTTAAATATAACTGAGCCACATGATCAGCTCCTGCATCTGACCTTTCTATTTAGGATACTTTCAAGTCTTTACATGGATTTGACACCCAACCCCGTTCACTTTACAGCATGCAATTATGTTTCGGTTTATCAATTGTTCACCAGAGTTGCACACAGCGGTCTCTGCTTCTCTTTTATCAGAAGAGTCTTAGCACCAATTAGTCAATGGCGCAGGTTTCTGTCAACTTACAGATGAGAATAAAGTGCGCCATTGTCCCGTCCCAGAATTAGCAGCCCTTTGATCCTTCCCATCTCGTGTTGCGATCATTCTCTCGGCATCGATACATCGGTGTTTCTGCTCGGGCTCGCTTACAACAAAGTGATGATCAGATCCCTTAATGTCCGTGTAGAGGTCATAATCTACCCTTCCGAAAGTGCTTATACCACTAACAGCAGCCCCCCGGCGCTCTATCGACAACCATAACCCCCCCCTCCACCAATAAATCTCCCAGTGTCCAAATGTGGAGGTGCATTTGCACCCACCGCACTAAGCTCTGTGTCTTGCCTGTAATCTGCCTCGTGTCACATTGCATCCTGATGCTCCCAAATCGCTCTAATAGAGAGTATCCTCTGCTCGGTGTCAGTACTAGGAAGGCCCTTATTACGCTTCTGGCTGTGGCATAACTCTTTTAATTGGTTGATCTGCCTGGCGTCTCCAGCCCTGGAGCGGGCGGATTAGAGAGGCCGCTCGGTAGCCGCTGCTGTGTGGACTTATATAGAAGCGTGTCTCCTGAAATGATCCACTTCCAAACACCCAGAGAGACACTCCCTTTCTCGCAGTCCTGCAACTCAAACCACAAGTGTCAAGATGCCTGCAGCCGTGATTCCTCGGGTCTTGGCACCCCGGCAGGTTGTTGGGTTCATGGGTGCCACAGTAGGTCCGACTTCACCGGCTGTAGTCTTTGTCCTTCCATGCAATATAAGCCTCCGTTAAGAGGTGAAAAATGACCATATATAGTAGAAAGCAATACATGCCATTAAAGAGGCTACATGGATACATGTTCAGTAAAAACCGAGCAGAAAATCAAGATCAAAGAGGAAAGTTTGTTTTTTATAAATTCTAGTTTATAATTATACAGGTTAGGCTCCATTTTAACACCCTATTTTTTTCTCTCTCCACCCGAAGTAGTGTAAAATGTGCTCCACAGCAGTTGTTCATCTGCCCCTCTTTGATCAAGTCATCAAACCTCTGAAAAGAACCCGAGCTTTCCCATGCAGAGCTCCCATATTTCCTCCTGATAATCCTCCGCTCTTTGAACACGGCGGCGGCTCCGGAGGCTCCGCAGCCGCCAGCGAGTTCACTTTATTTCCAATTCTTGCGATGAAAGTCGCCCCCCCCCACCTCAGGACACCGACATTATAGGCTACTGGCGACCCTAACCTGCACCGGCTTCCCTCAGTGATGATTCGCTTAAAAATGTTCAAATCGAGAAATGTGCCAGGCTCTTTTTATTACACCCTCTACTGAGTCTCTCACACAAATGTCCAATCTCCCAAATCTGCATTATCTAAAAGACAATATAAATAAAACATCATTTTGCAATAGCTTAGTATAAACAGCGTAAAAAGGCAAATTTATAGAAAAAAATAAAACGATGGAAAATGAACAAATGGTGAGGGGAAAAGCATGTGCAGAGATCCAGCCTGTCCGAGGGGAATTGAAGGTGCCGGTATGTGAGGTATTTCCTCACATTAATGTCAGACTCATCAGCCCGCAGCAGACACTGATCTACAATGCATAAAGCCTGTTTGATCTGACTGACAAATAATATTCTTTTTTTTTTTTTTATCGTTAAATCAAACTTAGACTGTGCCAACTTGTGAAAATGAATGACAAGTGCCTTACCCTTTCAGTATTCCGCGGTTTTTTAATTGAGGGATGTTGTGAGACAATTATGTGTTTTATTCGGCGTGCCTTAATTCATGCCATGCGCCCGCGCCCGTTCATTATTATTAAATTATAACTGCGTCTGTTTGTTTGTTGGCAAATCTGTAAAGAAAATGACATTGCTGACTGGCCTTTAACCGCAGTTGCGCCTAATTCCTTTTTCCTCCTGGAGCCTCTAATTTTTGTTTTTGTGTTTTGCGTTTTTCTTGTACAAGAAATGAACTATTTCAACAAGAAATTTTATATGTTTTCGTCAATTAAGTATTATTATTATTGGCTAATTATTATTACCCTACTATTATTATTATTATTATTATTATTATTATTATTATTATTATATTTAATAAGCCACTAACACTACTACAATTTTAAAATATGATATGAAAACAATTTAAACAGTTTAATCTATCATTCTTAGTCCTAAACCGACAAACTGGCGCAAGTCTTCAAAGTTGGTGTTTCTACTCTCGACACAGGACACAGTCCTTTAGATACGACTATGGGTTTAAGAATAAGAACGAAGTATCAAACTCGTTACCCCAGCTGCTTTAACTCTGTATATTGGTATAAGGCACAGGCTTTTTCAGTTGGAGTCTAAAGTTAAAATATCGAATGGATTAGATTGTGTAATGTCTAAAGCAAGCTTAGAATAAAATAGGTTAAATTAAATGAATTAAAGAAAAATAGACACGGGTTTATCAATAGCAGAAGTAATACACTGATTAAGACAAATGATTAAAATCAAATCAACGTCAAGTCTCGACGTTTGTAACTAAGAAATGGCACTATGTTAGTACCTCAGAATAGTTACAGAGGTCTTTTGGTTTTATCTGAAACTTTAATAATAATACTACACTTAGCATATATATTTGTATTGATTGTATTAGTTTTTATTCTGAAAATAGCTGATATTGACGAAAAATACAACTTTGAGAGTCGAATTGAAAGGTTGTAGCTACAATTCTGTAAAAAGAAAGTTTTTTGGTGGTGGTGGGGGGGTGTTTGGGAGGTGGCCATATAGTACATGAGTGTATTTGTAAAAGAGAGAGAGAGAGAGAGAGAGAGAGAGATGTGTTCAGGGATGGTTTATATAGCAGTGGGTGTGAGCACACATCCCAGTCAGCTCATTACCAGTGTGGCGCTCTGCGCAGCTCAAGTTGAAGGCTACTGATCTTCACCACGACACTTCAGGGAAAGCTAAACTGCATTTTTGAAATACAAACAATGAGTTATTTAAACGCATGAACTCAAGCAGTCGCATTTAACACACTGCTCAACCTGCAGAACCTTAGATATTAGCGAACAAACTTATTGTTCAGCGAAGACAGCGCGCGACGCACAGGGACAGATCATGCACTGTCAAGCCGAGTTGAGGCTCTCCTCCCCCGGGCAGCTGAAGGCTGCCAGGCGGCGCTACAAGACTTTCATGATTGACGAGATCCTCTCAAAGGAGACTTGTGATTATTTTGAGAAACTTTCTCTTTACTCGGTGTGCCCTTCGCTCATTGTACGACCGAAGCCTCTTCATTCGTGTTCTGGTAAGCGGACTCTGTTACTTCTTCTTATTTTCTTTCTTTCTCTCTCTTTCTTTCTTTTTCTTTTGACTAATTATGAAAGAAGCAAATTAAATTTAGCCTATTATTTAAAAAAGTAACTGAAAGGCATTTATGACCATTTGCAGATTTTTTGGGAAAATGACATTTGTTGTTGTGACACTTTTACGCATAAGATCAATTTCATTATTAATATACTTTTAATTCGAATTTGAAACTTGAGGATATATTTTAATTGGGCATGGATCAGGGAATGTGGATTTACGGTGAAAAAAGTTTAAGTCCTATATCAGACGGGTGAAATACACGTCTGCACTGTGTTATCGGTTGTGTTGGTGTAATGAACTTTTGTGTAGTGCCATAAAGTTGTAATTAGTTTCTTTAAACCATAACCCCCCGCCCATACAACTGCGCACATGGGTATATTGATATTTGTGACGATTACAAAGCATCCTTAATATATTAGGCTACTTACATGTTTGAAGCTGTTTTTTTTTATTTTTAGTAAATTAATCACAATTAATTTATGCATCTTTCCTCCTAAAGTTGCGCCGGTGACTTCACCTTCCTAACTCTGTGCTTTACATTATAAATCACCGCAGCTAAGTGTTTAGTGCTGAAAATCAAAGACAGAGTGAGTGAATGTCAGTGATGCTTCAGGGCTTTTGTTGGGCGCAAGCTGATGGATGACTGCATTGATAAGAGGCTGTAGTTAAAAGTCACTGAAGAGACAGTGTGACAGAAAAAAAAACTAGAATCAAAGAAAACTTTAGTCTATTTAGTCTCATTTACTTTGATTAATACTTGTGTTCTGCCCAAAGGCCTTCCCTAATGAGTTTTGCAGCTGCTGGACTTTTGCAAATTGAATCTTGTTAGTGCACTCAATATGACACCAAAATGTATGTGACCTAGAACAAAGTCAATTTGTGCTAAGAAACAAACAAAAACATGTGATTTACAGTGTGGTTAGTCATACCACCCTTTATAAGATTAATTCTACTGCTCACTGATTTCTCTTGATTGCTAGGTTTGAAGGAAAAATAGAGTAGAAACAAGTGGCTTCTTTCAATGATAATTGCTTTCCTCCCATTGTTTTTGAGTACATGTAGTGCTCACTTTCATTTCTCTTTCAGTAAGATGGTAAGAATTATCTAGCTCTCTGCATGATAGATAGTGATAGAAGCTGTCTTGCACTAAAAATGACCAAAATAGTATGACAAAAGTTCCGTTGGAACAACACGTATCATCTTGTCAAAACAAAGCGTCTTGACTGATTCTTAATTGTAATTCCAGACGAATCCAAACAACTCAAAGGCTACTGCACACTCTAGTAACCATTAGGATAATTGCTCTAAAGTCTGAAATAATAGCCGCTGCAATTTGATGATGACAGCGGCGGGTGGATAAAAATAGGGGAAGCGCTTCCCTCATCCCTCTGATATGGATTGGTGCATGTTAGAGGGCACTATGACTGGCACCCCTCTGTTCGGATGGATAGAGTAACCCACCCTGCATATCAGAACACTGTGCCCACCACTTATTTGTAGCTGCGGGGGTGTGAGACACAGTATATTCCCCAACATCAATGGCTTTTAGTGCTTGATATAGAAGCTGGCAGACTTACAGGTCCTGGGCCGCAGAGAGGCGGCTGGCCCCTGCATGGCCCCTTAACAGTGAAAGTTGACTTCTTCATTCCGCAAAAGAAGGGATGCTATAACCTCCAGCTACCAGCGGAGGCCGCTGAAAGACAATGATGCCAATATTGTTGCCTGAAGGAGTTGATTAAAAATTAATTGGTTGTTTTATTGTTTATCACTGGTGTGTTGATCAAACATACCAACATAATCTTCCTTGTGCATTTTGTCCTGTGACACTTCATTGTGACTTTCAGTCCATTTTTATTTAACTGGAATGAAATAAAGGTATAGTAAAAGTGGCTAATACTTCCCTGTCAGTTACAGGATCAGAAAGAATGAGCCCTGACCTGGTGCTGAACAGTGAACAACGTAATGGCAGGTTACAATATTTCATTTGGAGTCCCATCTCTCAGCAGGACCCAGGGAAGGGCTTTTAGTGGTGTTTTCTGGAAGAGGTGAGAGAGATTAAGATCAACTGTGGTGTAATCTCACCTGACAGCATGATGAAAAAAGAAAACAAAAAAAAAAGGCAGGAGTGTGTTCAGCCTGAGGGCTGCTGTGTACTGGTCTGGTACTGGCTGAGGGCTTATTGAATAAATCCAAGTGAGCAAAAAGGGTTTTTATCCCATCTTAAACCCTAATCCGTTGCAGACAATAAAGTCTCCCATTAAGCATAAAGCAGGCTTGAGAAGGTTGATTACACCCATGTCAACACATAGAGGCAAGTATGCACACACAAAGACAAAATGCACCACACATCTTCTATCTTAAGTTAGGGATAATATTTGACTGCCTGTCATCTCACTGTCATTTTTTCACAACCACACAGCCATCAGATTCGTCTATCTCGACAACAGATCAGTGATAAATCAGTTCTAAAAGGAGTTTATGCCACGGGCTGAGTCAGCTATCAGTTTTCAGATTAAGATACAACACTTTTTGTTAGGCGTACAGCTTCTGTTGGTAAGGTTTGTCAGTGTGCCTGGGAAAATACTACGACAATTAAATTCAACAAGACGCTCTTGACACCTTCCTTTTACCATTTGTTGAAAACTGGCATTTAATTGCTCCAATCTGTCATTTCCTGAAGGTGAATGATTCTAATTAAAGCAATGAGGTAGGAAAGATAAAGAAGCTGCATGATCTGTTGCCCTCCCCACCTCAACAATGTTTGATGTGTGTTCAAAGGGCAAGGCCAAAAACACAAAAACCATTTAACTGAGCAGATCTCTAGCTGTCTAACAGTTTATACTCAAAACCTGTGCAAAGGTGCACGTACACTTGTCATAGCTATGCAATGAATCATCCATTTCAGCATCCCATTGACAAAAACGAGTGGGAGAAGAAGTGTAGATGTTATGATAAAGAGCAGGCTGGGGCGGGCAATAGTGTATACCTTCTAAATGTTGCTGCTTGACGGCATTTGTCGTTGTTGTAAAAATAGAAATCCCTCCTTCACTTAATGGAAATGATTATATATTAAACACATGGTAAATGTATTAAGAATCATGTAATAGTAATAACAACCAAACCATCAATAGAGTAAATTCTTGGTATTAAAAGGAATGCTGAACAAACGACTCTTCTTGATCTATTCTTAGCAGGTATGTCTTCTGTAATGGTTACCATAAGCACTTGTGCCAGTCCCTACATTCCACTGTGATTATCAAGAGTATCAGTGTGCTTTTGCATGGGGCTAAGTTGTGCTCTTGCAGCTACTCAAACAGTTTATTTGTAGACTATTGACAGGACACTGGCACTTGTCAACAACATGTCAGAGAGACGGCTTCGCTGTCTGTGGAAAGTCACCACGAGGGCTGACATTTCCCTCTGTGAGCTCTCTCTCTCTTTCTTTCTCCCTCCCTCTGAGGGACTGTCCGGAGACAACTTCAAGCTCTCTGCTGACAAGAGATTTCCTGACAATCACAAAGACAAAGTGAGATGTTTTCTCCCCATTTTGAATGACGAGTGACTCTTCCCCTTCCCTTTTGTGCCACTCTCTGATATCAGAAAAATCTGACATTTGTACGGATCTGATTTGCAGAGAGAAAAAGTGAGAGCAGTTGAAATGAACATGTATAAATGGAAAGAAAGAGCATGCAGCCAGAGAAAAGAGATCTACTTGTCTAGACCTGTTGCAATACCAGCAATCTCACGTTGGAGGATTAGTGATGACCTCAGTGCCTTACCATGATGTCATGATGAGCCAAAGGCAGTGTCTGGTGTGTGTGTATGTGTGTGTGTGTGTGTGTGTGTGTGTGTCTGTATGCGTGTATAGAGCAAATGTACCTACCTGTATGTGTGCTGGTATAACAACAACACTTGTATGCTCTCTATGCTTGACTTACATCTAATAGTGAGGTTTATTGTGGATTTGTGCAATTTATATGTTTAAGCAACTGAATGAACATCTTACTATCCTGTAAGATTATAAAAGTAGGCATGACCTACCTTCTTTGTGAGTGTTCTCCTCTTTTTCTTTCCCACACATTTTCATGAAATCCATATTTTCTTACTGACCTTAAGGAAAAGAAAAACAATCAAGGAACAGCAATAAAAAAAATCCTGTCTGCCTTCATGTCTCCGGTGGGCATTGTGTATATGTGTGTGTGTGTGTCTAGGGATTAAGGAGACAGATCTACCACAGACAACCTGGAACACACATGCAGTGTGACAACCTCCCATTTTCTCTGCTCGGTTGCAGCTTTTTATCTCCCTCTATATCTCCCACGTCTACTCCCATAATCCCCCCTGTGTCCTTCCTGCTACTCCTTATGATCCCATGCATTACAATCTGCGCTGGTGCTCAGTTGGACTGTAAATTTTGGTTAAGGGGTTGGTTTTATATTTGAAGCCGTGAGGATTTTTCCGGCAGATATCATATTCACTTTGGTTGACCCTCGACACCCCTCTCGGCCAACCTCCTGCCCTCCTTCGCTCCAGTGTCGGCTCCAGACAAGTGTTACTTTTTATTGATTCTGGCGTCTTGCTGCTTCTGTCTGCGCTGATAAAGAGCAAAAATGTGTGTCTTAGTATATGACCGCGCGCATGTGTAAGAGTGAGAGAGATTGCAAGAGAGCGGGAAAAGTTTATTAGCTGAGCAGTGTTTGATTTAGTTTGATTTTATTACAGCTCATTCTGTGTTTGAATGTGTGTGTGTCTGCGTGTACATCATGCTGTCAGGCTCAGTGTGTGCATGTGGTTTTGTGTTGGGAAGCCAGTCAGTATTTAACAACCTCTGAAAAATAATCATTCATTTGAAGGGTTCAGAGGAGCAGTGTAAAACACAGTCTGCGTCATTGGGATCACAGCCCTCTACATGAAGAAGGTCAAAAGCAAAACACTTTTCACAGCAAACACAGGGCAATTAAAAATGAACCTGTCTAAGCAATTACAGGCGGTCGATAACCGTACAACCACTGTGACTGAGAAGCACATAAGAGCTCACTAAAAACTCAGTGATTCAAAAGAATAATCTTTCTCCTCTTTTTGTGTTTGCACTGGACTTTATTGCAGTTCTCTGTTTCTGTCATCTGACGCACTGTCTCTGCTCTTCCAGGCTCCTCATCACTACGTGCCTACCCTCTCCTCTCAGTGATCACACGGCAGCCCCCCCACCACCCCCAGGTGTCATCTCAGGGTGGGGTCCCCTCGCACCTGCCCTTGCTCTCCCCGCAGCATCCACGAGGCTCCGAGCCCTCGCCTAGCCAGACCCCCCTCAGCATTAGCAGCGAGTCAGACACAGAGCGCAGCACGCCCCGCCTGAAGAAGCCGCGTCGCAGCCGCACCATATTCACCGAGCTGCAGCTGATGGGCCTAGAGAAGAAGTTCCAGAAGCAGAAGTACTTATCCACACCTGATAGGTCAGTGCAGTTGAGAATCTCACGTCTGATTGGATGGGTTAAGGTATCAGAATCAGAATCAGAAATACTTTAATAATCCCAGGGGGAAATTACTTAAAAAAAAGGTAGATCAGGATGGCAGTAAACACATGCACGCACACACACAAACCACATAAAAGCATTTAAATTAAAAAAAGGTAAATCATGTCTGCTACCCTCATAGCTACCAAAAATGATTTTGTGACTAGGTTACGTAAAAGAAAGTAAACCATTGATAAGTTAAAGTAATAGGCCTCTTTATTTTCACAGATGTAAAAAAGCTACCAGAGTCATATAAGTGTCACTCATTTTGATAACCTACATACCTGGCATACAGCACACTCAAAAGTACAGTACATGCACACAGACGCACGCACATTCACAAAGCCACAACTGCAATTATCTAGCAGTGGTTAACCTAACATCATAATTTTTGATTTATCCTGTGGGGAATGTCTCATGTAATGTGAATTTGTCTAAGCCAGAGCATTACCTCAGCATTCTAGTTGAGACAAGAGTAACGTTTTAACCCTGAGCTTTCCAACTGCAAAAAAAAAGCACCAACAAAGAAACACTGCCTTGTTCAAGAAAAGAGGGACAGTGGCCAACACAAGCAAACATAAATGTATTACACTGATTTACTGCCAATCATTTCACACATGTGCAGGTGTATATAAAGAACATTTTGCCTTCTACAATCAGATGAAGTAATCTACATGTTAATATCTGTGTCTTAAGTTCCACTCTGTGGGTCATTTTTGGGACCTGACATGAGGTTAGACTATATTTTCCAGTTTTATTGTACGCCTCGCTTTTATATTTGGCCTGCAGGCTATTTTTCCATTATAACTCAGAATAGTATTAAACTATATATGATGTAAAAAGCTCTCTTTCACATGCGCAGTAGGAATTTCAAACTGCTTGTGAACCTTTGCATTAAGTAGAGATTGGATGTTTGTACACTCCACCCCTCTTAATCTTATTTTTACATATTGAAAGTAAATCAGTAAATCTGAACAACTGGCTTCCTGTACAGTACGTTTATGCATTTAGACATGCAAAATTTCCACACAGATGTCTCAAACATTGTATCCTCTTTGCAGTGCGTCTGCTTACCACATCTAACCTAACACATTAGCATATTTGAAGTAAATCAGATTTATTTGTCATTCCATTTACATCCCATCCGTGGGGAAAACTCCCACGATGCATTATTAAATATATCACATCTCGGCTTGCCTGGAGCCGTTGGAAAGACGCCATGCCTCATCTTGAAGCAGAAGCCCCGAGGCTGAGCACAACTCAGTGATCAAAACCAACCACCCTAACAGATTGCTGTGCCAAAATACTGTGTCCTGTCAAAATATCCAATTCTGACACTGTGTTGAAAATTAATTAAATACCCAGCTGGTGGAAAAACATCAACAGAGAAAATCCCCCGTTAAAGCCCCACATCAAAGGTGTGGCGTGCTCCTCACTCTGGTTTGTTGTGATCCAAAGATAACTTAACTTTTCTCTCCCTCTTTTTGGCCTGGAACCTCTGCGGTCTTGAATTGAGTTTAAGAGTGGGGGCGGGAGGAACCAAAACCAAAAATATCCCTGAAAAAATCTTTTAATTATTTATAGCAGAGTGCAATAATGATTTTATGCACCGTCCAATTATAATGATTAGAGCCTTTATAATCCTCCCTTTCATCATCATCATTATTGTTTCAGTTACACCCAAGATTCCCCTGTGAAAGGTGTGAGAATGGAACAAAATGACGCTCTTGTAGTAGCCCGGAGGGAGTAACTCAAATACTGTTTCTATTGCTGTGAGTGTATGGTTTCTGTCCATTGAAAACTAATGACCATAAATAGGTGGGGTGTTTTCCTTTTCTGCAATTACTTTTCCTTGCCTCTAGTTGTTGAACTGCTATAGACTGGGGCACGTATGCTAGTGAAGTCTGATAGACAGCTTGATTGTCTGTGTGTCTGGAGTTTTTTGAGACACACACAAAACCACACACACACCCTTTATGTGAGGTTTAAGGTTATGCAGACAATCCCATGAATCTCAGGGGTTTGTTGTTGCTCTGCTTTTTAGATTCTGTCCATGCCTGTTCTCTGTCTCGGCTTCCACTTTCACCATCAAATGAAAGTCAGTTCCTTTCATTGACGGGTGGTGGGGGTGAGAATCCCTTCATCTGACTCTTTAAGACTTTGAGAAGAGCAGGGAAGAGGAAATCTCATTTTAAAAAACCCAGATAACTGCGCCTTTCCTTCACAAACGGATGCCTTGTTCACTTTATCTGTCCCTTCCTGAGGTATCACATTACGCACCAACCAATAGCCCTATTAGTCATGGATCAACACATGTGGTGGATGCATTCAGAATTTCAACAGCCCCAATCGTCTTGCTACAAGTGCTGTGGTTGGATTACTGATCTCGGTACAGTTGTTTCGAGCAGTGTTTCCTGACCTGCAGGTGCACAGTGTCAAACTCGAGCTAATAGCAAATCAGCTTTGATGTGAGATTCAAAGACTGAAAAACCATGATTAGTGTTATTATATATTATATGTCATAATTTATATATTTTCCTGTCAGTGGGAGAAACAGACAAGAAAAGAGACAGATTCTACCTGGTGCTTTTCCGGAAGAGTGAAGAAAGTTTACAGCATATAAATAATATGGTGTATACCCTGTTCAGGTTCAGGACGCTAATGCAGAATCACCAGAAAGTACATGAAATCTGATGTGCAGTTTTTTTTTTGTTTGTGATTTTGTAGGTTAGACCTGGCCCAGTCACTTGGTCTCACACAGCTCCAGGTGAAGACATGGTACCAAAACCGGCGCATGAAGTGGAAGAAAATGGTAAGAGGCAACAATAATTGGAAGGACGAAGAGGAAAAAATAGATTTAGATTACATTTTTACAGATGACTAACCGTTTCATGCAATGCTTATTTGCACTATAATGGTAAGAGAAGCGAATACTAGGCAAGCAGTATGGCAGGAGGAGAGGGTGTGGTGTGAGGTGTGACTGATGATGACAGCAGTGAGAGCAAACACTTTTGTAGAAGGGTCAACAACTCAGAGAACAAAAAAAGACCTGAAATCGTTAAAGATGAATGAGTGCACAAGGGGCAGCCAGAAGCAATACGTCTTTTCTTAATTACTATAATAGCAAGCGTTACCTTCGACTGCTGCTGCCATTTATTACCAGAGGAGTCCACTAAGATGGTCTGTGTGTTATTCTAGGTGCTCAAAGGAGGTCACGAGGCCCCGACTAAGCCCAAGGGGAGACCCAAGAAGAACTCTATTCCCACCACGGAGGAAATAGAAGCTGAAGAGCGCAGGATGAAGATGGAGGCAGAGGAGAGGATGAAGAGGGCGGCTGAGAAAGTGACGCTGGTTCAGGGAGAAGAGGCATCTCAGCTTGAACCTGAAGATCTCAGTTCAGAAACTGCAGCCGCTGTGATGGAGGGGCCCGAGCGAGAGCTGCCGCTCCTGATGCAGTCAGAGACTCGCGCAGCCAGCTAAGCAAGAACAACACAACCAAAGACTAATGCCAACCTGAAAACAAATAGTGCCTCAGGATCACTGTAAAAAGCCTGTGTGGTGTTTAGCCATTTGCTTTAGGAATTTGGCTGGAAACATATTGGTGGCATCCAATCTTTACCAAATGTAGCCTTTTATTTTTTGTGTATTGGAAAAGTGTACCATACAAAGAGCTAAAGTGCGTAGACACTGTTTGTACTGGTAAAACTGTGGCCTTTAAATACTGTATTTGAGCAGGTCGCTGGTATAAGGAGTGTAAATCTGTCAAATCCAAGCAGGTCAGTCAAAGCAAAACACGTCTCATGCATCACTTTACTGTGCATTATAACCATGAAACATCACACACACCACTGATCCTCCAAGCTGCCTCACATAATGCATGTGCCAAAATATCAAGATTTGCCTTACTGTATTGTCTCTATGTCTCTATGTATTATAAATCACTTCACTGCCAAAAACTGTACTATCAAATGGTTACAGTGCCTTGTCAGTCTCAGAGGAAAGCTTTTAAAGTGCTGATAAAATAACTATCAAATGCAAGTATATTTTTTACAGTGATTTTCGATTACAAGTGCTGTTTTTGGAGACAGAGTTTAGAAAAGAACACAATGCTTAGATTGGAGTTCTTCTACAGCTTTAAGGCTCAAATGTGTTCATTATTTGGTCGTTAAAGCTTGCATTTTTATTTTTTCAATCTGAAAATCAATATTTCTGCCTCTGTATCATACTGTAGAAATGTGTATAAAGTATAAAATATATGGTCTTTCGGATATATATGTAAAACAGTATTTTTAACTGCTGTTTTAAATTGGATTAAAATAGTTTGTATGTATAATGTTACTGCCGTCCCTGATCTTTTTTCTTCTTTCATGGGAGTCGGGATGACTCTGCTTTCTGCCATGAGGCCAGTAATACTCTTTAAGCTGTCAGAGATTCTCAGAGGGAGTAAATCATAGCCTGTGCCAAAGATGCACGGCAAAGGCTGAACATTTGAAATCTCAAAGACGTTTTCAGCCTGCAGGCTTTGCATGAGTACCCCAATCAGTATGTTCGACTTGCATTAACATAACACTGTCTTCAACTGCCTGTCACTGACTTCTCTATAGCCTTCCAACTCTGCCTTCTATCCTTGCAAAGATTTGTAATTAAAGAGTTTCACTTTTTGAATTATACAGATTTATTTTTATTTGTTATTGTTACATATGGAAAGTGCAGTATTTTTCTGATGTAAATAATGCTTGTTTGGTAAGCTTGTTTGCAGTTTTTTTTTAGGTTTGTGTACAATCATTTTTACTATATACAAGGGTGTGTTTATGTATTTAAATACACTTAATAAAATAGCAGTCATTTAAATTCCACTTGGTATTTATTATTTGGTGCAATTGCTTTGAGCTTTGGTCGATACACTCCTGTTTCTAATGTATATTCTTATCACTGGATTAAACCTCAAATGTCAAATGCATCACACTGATGCTGGTTTTGCTACTCTGCATATGCTACACATTTCTTTTTGTTTGTTTGGGTGTCTAATGATTACAGTCCAACAACAAATTAAAGTCACTGACAGGATCCTTTACCATAACTCTCCAAGTAATTTTCAGATGTACTGTCACGTCATGCTAAGTGTGTGTAAATCAAGCAGTTACAGTAGACCTGGCAGGTTGAAGTTCAGGCAGATCCATTACTGAGGAAGCTTTTGAAGACGTATTAGCCGTAGTCAAAGTTTGCCATAAATCACATTCAAGAGAACAAAGCATTTAAGCACTCTGTATTGTGACATTTATTATCTTTATCTGTACAGCAAACAAGATGGCCTATAGTACACCTAAGGGCTCCTCTGTGACCCTGAGCGAGCAAAGAACAGCCTAAAGTGTATTTTTAGTGCCTGATACCGGACATGGATGGTTTCTAAAGCAAACAGCACAAGTTAGCGTTGAGTTATGTGTACTGTGCTTTAACGCCTTCTGTAAACATTCTAAGTATGTTTCATTTGTGTGTGCATTCAACAGCAGAAGCCCCCACACTTCTTGGAAGTATGATTGAACATTTTACTACGACGGAGGCTCAGCAAATACACGTCAAGTTTGTCAGAACTGCTTTCTACATCGTTCTGTGCTATAATGGTCAAGTATAGAACTTTGAGCAGCAAACCTCTCCTTATATTATTTTCTCATTAAAAACCTGTGCAATACATACTAGTTGAAGTAATTATTTTTTTTTAATCTAAAGTCATCTCTGAGTTTCTGTTTCAGCCTAATTAGCAGCATAACTATAATTACAGCATAATTAGTGAATGTGATTACGACAAATGTGAATATAAACATATGTGAATTAGATTTAATTTACTGTCAGGAACAATGCATATAATTTTACAAATTAAGGATTCAACAGTATATATTTTGTAACTGAAATATGTATAATGTGTAAAATAAGCCTTGAAAAGTGTGTGCACAGAAGTCCTACAAACAATGCAATGCTTTCAATATTGTCATATTACTCATTAACCTTAAATTGTCCCCATTGTTTAAACTATACTGAATAACTACTTCCAACTGCCTGGTTAAAGGCATGAGGAACACAACTGGTGTTATGACTATGAGAAGTTATGCTGACAACTGCTGGTTTATATAGTAGCTATTTGTTTTGAATGAACTTTGATTATTCGTAACTGGGCTTGTCGCTTGCCAGGTTTATGCAGAATGAGCTGTGCCTCGCCAAATGCTTAAACTAAAATAACTTTTGGAGTAGATACACTGTATTTGTGTTAATTGCAATGAACAAGTGCAAACGTTTTCCTATTAAACATCCCTGTGAAAACAGAGGCATTGGCTGGCAGGCAGGGTGGCAAGTCTGCGAGGAACTGCACTTCGCAAGTCTCCACAGGCTGGTGAGCTCCTCTGGGCTAATTGTTGTGTGGCGAGGTGAAAAACTGCCGGCCTAATTGGAGAACCTGTTATTTTCTCACAGGTCCAAGTTCAGCTGCAGGTCACAGGAGTGGAGGGGTGTCAACCCGAGCCATCCCCTCCCCCACACCCACTAAGACATCCGTCGCGCACCTTCACCTGTCAGCTTAGTGTACGCTCAGGTAGTTAGCGGGGGCTTATGCGAGATGGGGAGTGGGCGTAACTCACGTTGTTTCACCCTCATTTCTGTCATGACAGAGGAAGTTATTTCTAAATGTTGAGTGCAGGAGTAACAGCAGTGCTTACCTAAGTCAATAAAGGTGGATGCTGTCTACAACATGCACAATGCTCCCCTTTGTCTTCCATAACAGTGGAAGAGAAGCAGTCATCATCGGCAGTGGCATGAGGATCGCCTCCTCTCTCAGAAGCATGTGTAAGGCATGTGGCTGTCTGTTGCTTTAGCTAGCAATCTGTTGAGCAAGATGCGAGTAAAAGCAACTTTTGATTGTGTAATATTTGCATTTATGTAACATATTATTTACAAATCAAACAGACATCAACCTTCATAATGCAATGTATTATTGTGTCAAACTTCCACTTGCTTATTTTTTTTAAATATTGTATTGCCATACACTGCTTAATAGCAGTGTTGTAAACATAAACTGAGGGCTATGACTTTGGATGTTACAGAGACTGTGATAAATACAAATGCAGATCCAACTGTTCTTAATCCATATGGTGATGTGTTCTTATTACTATGGACAATTGTCCAAAACAAATTGCTTACAGTATTGAAATATATTACAATAGATTGAACCATAAAGCCCTGTATTGTGATACGTATTGTATCGTCAACCCGCATGTGGCTCGGATTAATTTTTCGCGAATATGGAAACATGACAAACCATCGCCAAAGTAGAAATATGTTTGGAGAATGAATACAAAAAATATATAACATTGCTTTGAACCTGAGTAAATTGCATATCAATGTTGTCATGCGAAAGCCTTGTAACTACACTTTTTATTTTTTAACATAAATACCTTCGGCCTATCAAAACAAGACAAAAGACAAAAGACAAAAGTTTAAAGATAAACTGTTTTCAACCAGTAGTGATGAAGATGACATACAGTGCAGCAAAAATCATTTTATCTTTTGCCACAGCAGTCGCAAAATAAACACTAGAAAGACTGTGCTCGAGTATGTGTGCTTGCACTTGATTGGGCTCTGCAGCGCCTTTCCTAGATGACCCTGCATTGTGCCAGTACAAACGTTGGGCCTGGTTCAAGTTTCTTTGCCAAACAACCTTTCATTTGTTAGATGGACACCTCATGAATCGCCCCATAGCTAACTGAGAGGCCCCATTCAAGTGAATGAGAAGGCATTTTCTCAAGCAAATTTTTTTTTGCTGTAATTTATGAACACTACCTTAGACTCCAGGGATATCCCTCATTAACTTTGTGAATCTTTTTGTAATTCAATTTAAGATCTGACATGTATAGGGATATCCTTGACACTTCTGCTACACTACACTAAACTAGAATGATTCATTGTGTGAATCATTCATTCAGTGAAGAGCAAACTGCTATGACACTATGCTCAGACTACGCTCTTTGTATTTGAGATTGCTTTGTTATTTCTACACCTTTAATTTTGATTTAGTAAAAAAGTAAAAGAAACCTTAAGATACAGTTAAACTTATATTAAGAATAGAAACAAATTCCCTCCATTAACCCACAACTTGTTTGCTAACAATAGCAGAAAAATGTCTCAAGATTTCTGAAGTAAAACTACCTTACATGTAAACATACTACTACCTTATTCTAAATGTATGGAACTCAATGAAACTTTTCAAGCTTGCCATTCAGTCCTGCTTATTTCCTTTTCAAAGCCATTATCTAAGAGTAGAAGTGTAACAAACCAAAAATATAAATAAATTATAAAATTAAATTAAAAAAAATATATAAATGATTTCTGAAGAGCAACATGTCAGTGCAAGGTTTTCCATCAATTTAGATAGTGAAAGTTTTTTTTCCTACAATAAACTAAAATTTGAATTGGGAAGCAACCCAAAGAAGCATTCAAGTGTTACCAGGACCTTATGAATCAGATTTTCTTTGAATCACTTCCGTCATTTTACGCAATCATCCTTAACACAGATGCTTTAGGACTAAGTGCCCAAATCATTTCTCAGTGCATCCCCTGTTGATGTACTGTGGGATCTTTCAGCCTAATGTATTTAGTGCAATAATTACAGTGCTGCCCGCCTCCCTGTCTTCTTTCGATACCTCATCCTCTGGTCAACATGTCTGGGAGACAACGACGCTGCCTCCCACCTCTAGGCTCTCAAGCTCATAAATCAACCAGTGAGCATGTGTGTGTGTGTGTGTGTGTGTGTGTCTGCATGCATGTTTTTGCTGCAGGGATATTGAGGGGCTTGTTATGGAAGTCATGATCACTGGCTCAGGGGTATATATCCGCCCGCTGAGGAGATGGGCGGTAATAGACCTGTCAGTTGAGTTTTACCCAGGAGCTACTGTGCACCACAATGTCCAAATCACAGCTGAATTCCCCAAACCCCACAGACCTCCACGAAGATCCCTGTCAGTAATGACTTAACCCCTATACTGGTAACAGTCTACAGATGTGTGAATTTTGGGTATCAGTGTATTTGCAGGTTTTAGCTGCAGACCATTTTCAATTGCATGTTTACAGTTTTGTTCTTTTTTTAATGAAAATAATCTAGCTCCAAGGTCCACTTACTAATGATTCAGAGCTTTCATGCCAGCCCAGTGTCCCTAAGAGTTGCACTGTACTCTTCCGCAACTTCGCAATGGAGTGCAAGACAACCACAAAAGCCTTCAAACATGTTACATTATGAACCTCTGTTTTGGAAGTGAAAATAAATGTGAAGGTTAAAATTACTACACAAATGTTCAATGAATTATCAAAGCATTTTACTTTCTGTTTCACCTCCAAATAAGTGTTTTATTTTACTTTATTGGGAATTTTGTCTGAAACTTTTGAAATCATCTGACTCATTGTATTTGTTGTGCTGGTGTTGCTCTCCAGATATCAGCAGTAAATGTATCACGCTGAAAGATTCCAGTGATTTTCTGTGATAGAAGTTAACCCAACACCCAACTCTTGTGCAAGTCTTTCAGTTATAAAACTTTCCTGTGGTACACAATACCTGTGCTTCCAGACAATATTTACAAAATGCAAAAAAACTGCAACAACTGCATAGAAAAATCCAAAGTGAGCCAAGGACCATGTGGGTGGTGGGTACTGTCAGAGTTTCTCACTGTGATCATAACTCATTCTCAGGCACAGCTGAGTGCAGAGAGTCATCCATACAAAATCCAGCAAAGCCTGTCGTTCTTTTTTTTCTTTTTTCTGCCATGACCTGGCCTGCCCTTTGAGAGATGTGTTCTCATTTGCCATTTTAGACAAGGCATTTTATGGTGCTCTTCGTTTCTTTGCTTTACAGTAACAAATCAAACCTCGAAAAAAAGAATGGCTTACAAGGGAAGATCTTTACAGCTGGCAGCAAATCGATTGCTGACAAGATACTGTATGTCTAGAAAAGTCTTTTCTCCCAAACCTCTATGATGAGGCAGAATGTTGCAAGTTGTAACAACCTTATTTAATAAAAGTACTTACTTACTTGTTTCATATTCAACATGGCCAAAATATTTTACTCATTCTACTAGACGTACATTTCTCAGAGAATTCTTCCTCACAAATATAAATTCTCTTTCATCCCACGTCTCCTTTCCTCTCTCTTCTAGGCTTTCACTCAAGGTTTTCCCTAATGGTAAAGAGCAGCTCGTAATGCACTTAATTTAGGCTACATGAAAAACTGAGGTCAATAGGCTTGTAATCCACATTTTACACCGAGACTTGAGTTTATAAAGGAAGCCGCTCTAAAAGCCAAGGAAATGTCACAGAGAGTCGGGGAAAAAGTGCAATACTGCCGGCTGTGTAATGTGGGATCAACCGTGTGGCAGAATGACTGAGCAATTACGTATTTGTTGAAAGCTCATTTCATAGGTCTGTGCCCAACTGAAATAAAATGGTGACCCAAGCAAACGTGTGCATGTGTGTGTACTCGTCTTCTCAAACAGACTGTCTTGGTTCTGTATTCACATCCAAACGCCTTTTTTTATTAACCGATGTTTTCTTCTCTAAGAGAACAAAGAAAACATCCTCCTTGTCAAAATGTCTTTAAATAAGACTTCTTTTTGACACATATCCATGCCAGGACTCAGTCCTGCACTGACAGAATCGACTTTCCTTTTCTCTATATGGGTGGACACTTACACCCTCTTCCTGTAGATAGAAGTGTGTGTGTGTGTGTGTGTGTGTGTGTGTGTAGAAGGACTTAATGTCACGTAAACTGTGTTGTGTTGGGCCAGCGGGCAGGTAATGAGCTGAGGTGAGCAATCTGTCCTCTGTTCAAATATTTCCACTTGGGGAAAAAAAAGAGAAACAAAACAGAGGGACGGGTATTTGTGATTGGCAAGCTGTGAGGAGCTTCTATTTTCTCAACATGTTTAGCCTCTCCTCTGTCAACTGCTTTGACAGCAGAGCATGTCAGTGATCCTGTGAAGGAGCTCTGCGCTTTTCTGCTTTGGCTGATGTCAGGGAGCAGCCAGGGGTCAGCCGTCAGCTCGAGGGGTGGGGTTAACAGAGTGGGGGGAGGATTTGCACACTTGCATGCTTCGCTAGCTGTTACTGAGTCCCATATGTGGTTTTATGAATGAAATAAACAGTGTTCTTTTAAGTGTATCATACCAGATACATTTTAATGATGTGTTATTTTCAATCAAGATAACTGCGCTGCTGTCATTAGAATGAGGACCATTTTAAGATGTGCTGAAACAGCTGTGCTTATGGCCGAGGCACATACAAGCTGCTACACGTGAGGCAGATGCATGCGTGACTCATCTGTGGGTTATTCAAAGGATTATATACCACATATTACTCATGATTGTCATAAATAATAAGTGTGAATTACAAATCATAGATTTTGACATGATTAGTTTTTGTGGGCAACTTCAGTAAAATTACTCATACTTAGATGTTTTAATAAGTCCCATAATAAGAGTAATGCAAAAGGGCTTCATGTCTGACAAGAGGCAACTGAGAAGGAAACAGCAGAAATAACAATGTTATAATAATAGTGTTAACGTTCAATTTGTTTTACAAGGTGTAGTTTCAGGCATAAATACAAGCCTGTTGCCATAAAATATAGTAGATCACATCATAATGGCTGCTGTTTGCAAATTATACTTTAGTAATATGAGAGCATGCATTTCGGCATGTTTATGCTGCACTTTGGGCCCTTTCTCTGCTGCAGACAAAACCTTCTTTATATGGGACATACTCAAGTGAGTCAGTTCCTCTTGACTTGCTGTCATAAGGAGAAAGAAACCACAGCTCCATGAAGAGCAAGAACTGCCAGCCTGCCAAAGGTTCATCCCTCTCCACCTGTTGTGGTGCTGGTTGCTATAAACATTTGAGTAATTTGAAGTGAGTATGCAATACTGTAATGTTTCCTTCAAGATGTTATCTGCCTGCATCTGGCACCGTGCCATGTGCTCAGGGTGAATGCACAGGCCGAAACACATACACACTTAGTCATTCACACACACAAACACAAGTTCACGAGTTGGAAAATTATAAGAGAAGGTTAAGAGAGGAGGAAAAGATGACAAAAAAACACCAAGGAAAATGAGGAGGGGAGTGCAGCGAGGATGAGGAGGTGGTATCTCTGTCCTTAGCTCTGACAAGGTGAGCTCTCTTTGCCCCGAGGACTGACTGCACAAACAACATTGCTGGCTAGTGAAGCAAAAGGAAAAGGCTCTGAGCCATCAGTGAATATAGATCATTTCATAAGCACTTAAAGGTGATGAAACACAAGGGCACGGCAGATGGAAGAGAGATACGTTGGTGTGTTTTATGTCCTAGAATGTGTGTGTGTGTGTGTGTGTTAACTGACATGTTTTATCAGTCAGTTACTTTATTTGTCAGCAGGTGCCAAAAGGAAGAGTAACTGAAAAACATTCTTCGACAATGCACAAGACATCCTGAGACAATAGGGCTATTATTATTGTTTTTGCTAATCGAATCTCTCTACAATAATCCTGTTTGCTGTCGTGTACAGAACAACTATGCAGTGCAGTATTGACTCATCTTAACTCATCCACTGTTCATTTAACTTTCATTAAATTTATTTTACATCTCCTAATCCTTTTTGTTAATTCATTTTCTCTGTCAATTCACTTAATCCATCATTGAAGGCTGGTGTCCAACATGCACTAAAAAGAGAAAAAGGAAACATCCCGGCTATGTAAACTGTAAGTCAACCCTAACCCTAACCTTAAGAAGTCTTATACTGGCAAATTAAGAGTCTGCAGTGGGTCCTCAGAGGAGCTGTAGATTTCTAAAGACGCCACAAATATATTTACATTCATCTCTTTGCACCAGTCAGAGCCGCTGTGTGAATCATTATTAAAAATACTTTTATAATTGGTTGGGCCTATGAAATAGTCACTCAATTGGCAAGAAGATGGGATTTTTGACTTTGTCACCATTTTGTTGTATGATGGACAGCATCATGCTACTGACTCTATTGTCTTTAATATGACCTGAAGCATAACATTGTTTGTTTTAAATTGTACATACAAAGACTACAAGACAGGAACAATGCTGTTTTTAAATTTCCATGTCTTCTACATGAATCATCAACTGGTGAGGATACTGACTTTTCCCCAGTACATGTAGCTTTAGTTTCAGTCTTCTTAGCACAATATCATATAGCCATCAACCACATAGTTGGGACCATTTTATTATTTTTCTCGTTTTTAAAGTAAGTCAGCTTGAAACATTACAATTTCAGCTGAAGCCAGCAATAGCAACCAACCAAGCTTAATTAACGAGCTTGCTGGTAAAATCTTCTCTGCTTCTTTCTAAAGAAATAAGAAGCTGCTTTTGTCTGCCTCTGTCGGAAAGCAAGGATGCATTTTTTAAAGAATTTTGAGTGGTAAATCATCATTATGATCATTTTAAACTGCATTATATCAATTATAGTGTGTTTGCTAATAACTGACTGCAGTCAACTTGACAGTAATTAGTTCAATATAAAGTATGTTACATTTTTACTAATTTCATTAAATAAAATAGTATTATCTTAAATCTAAAACTTGCTTTTCATTAAGCAAAAAGACAATTTTCATAGCTAAGAGGAAGAATGGGACTTTTCTACTTTAAATACAAAATAATGAGGAAATTTACACCTGGTAAAGTTACTATTTTTTTCATTAGAGGCCATGATAATTAATTGGCAACCGTAAGATTTGCTATGGTTTCACTCAAGAGACCAGATTGGTTGTGAGACTCATGAAGTGTTCTAATATGTACACACTGTACACACAATGTGCATGATAGTCTATCATTTTTTATTTTTAAATGTATTTAAAAATACAATACAATACAAGTAATACAAGTGTAATCTGATTCTTCTTTTTTTCTATGACGGATTACAGTTTTGTATCCTGATTACAGAACATTTACAGTTATTTCTAAGGCTTGAGGAACCACAAGTTAAGATAATTTTAAACCATAGTTTGCCAACTAAAAGTAACCATTACTGATAATATGGAAAGAAATCAATGATTCATAATACATTCTAATAGTGTAAATGTGTATGGGAGAAAATAATCCCTTACACAGAAATATGTTGTGTAATATGTTCCATGTGGAACAGTTATAACAGAGCTAAAACATCAAAATGTTCAAAGGTTAAATCTGAAGCCAACTCGTTTAAAGAAGATCAAAGCATTATCATTAACCCCTCGCATCTGTTAAAATGCATAATGGCAATCACTATAAATGCAGCCACAAAATGCATTAGGCAATGATGATGTTTTTCTTTCCTGTGGTGTGGGTGGTAATGATTCAATTTCCATGATAAATAGGGACTAGGTGCTTCCTGATTAGCGACCAAACTGGAGGCGAAAAAAAGGGAAGAAGAAATCAAGAAATGATGAAAATGGCCTCACTATTAGGTTTGGGAATGATGAAGCAAAGGAACAGCCAGGCTTGTTGATCACCAAATGAAAGAACAAGAGAGACAGAAAAAAAAATTCACTGTGCTTTTTTCTTCCACCAAAGGAACACGGTAACAGAGCCTCAGGGGGGATTTTCCTTGCAGTTGAGGGGCTTATTTGAATTGGATCTGCTGTTGATTGAAATGAATCGGCCCAATATCACAACTCCTTATAACTCGATCCTGGGGACAGATGGACGAGTCATCTGAGAGGACACTTTCTCTAATCCTCAGTCCTCTCATGTGCTGTGGCATTCTGCGATGTCGGAGAGGTTAGAAAGAGGATGGCAGAGACCGATGACCCTTCAGGCCCTTAAACGTATACACAGATATATGCACACACACATGCGTTCACACACACAAAGATTCATCTAAGAGGCATTTGTGAGTCTTGGCTGTGAGGCAAACTGATTTCACGGTGGACAGGAGGATGAGATCAAAAACAACAGAAAGGTGTAGAGGAGGGTGTTTTCTTAGTTTTAGTCTTCTCATCCAGCAGTTGGAGCAGCAGGGTGCTTGTGTCAGAGGTCAGCTTGTCAGACGTAGTTATCAAAACGTGGCTTTGACCCTCCCTCGCATTGGACAGGGTCGAATTTCAGGGAGACTGAAAGAAAATGCTTTTTCAACTTATGAAGGATGCGATCAGTGTGCTCAGTTTAATTCAATTTGTTTTGTCAGATAGAAGCTAAATTGACACCTAATCACCATTCCATCTTTATAATGATCAGAATGAGCATATTTTTCTAGTTAGGAATTGTTTTTAAAGCTATCATATCTGAGATGCAAAGACAACGTCACACCCATAATCCGTCTTTGATATATCATAGGAGCTACTAGCACAACTGGATCTTTGTCTTACTTTTCCACCTCTTCTTCTCTTACATTTCTGCTCTGCTTTTCTTCTGACCAACTCTCTCCTCAGCGACTGACCCCTGGTATTTGAATCCCTTCTCTTTCCACTCCCTGCTGTTAAATCACTCTGGTGCATGCTGTCAGCACCACAGTTTGTGGGACTCACATCCACTCATCCTAGTCAACAGAGTGGCCACTCTGTGGTAAAGTTATGAGATGTAGCACTGTTGCAAATTTCTGTTATGACTGGAGAGACATCTACTAATGTTCACTTCACAATATTAAGACAGGCATAAATAATTATTATTTACCACTGTGTGCTATTTTTGTTGAATTGATGTATATTATATATATATAAATATATATTCTAATATAGACATTTAAATAGATTTTGCACACTGTGAAAACATGTAAATTTACAGTATTAAGAAAATGGCTTTGTAGATATAATAGAAATGTGTTCCACTGTGCAATCATGGACTCTTGCACACCATAATAACTAATAGAGTATTAAGTTATGTGATCTTACAAGTGTCTCAACCTAAAAGTCAGAATTCTACCTTGGAAACTATGTTGTAACATAATGTGTAATGATATAATATGTTCAAAGAAATTTACCATAAAGTACTGTCAAAAGCAATGCATCATTTTTATCTGGTATTCAGGTTGAGTCAGTAGAAGACAAGACACAATGGGGACTATTGTTCAGGGATGGCGTTGCATGAAAACTAATGGTTGCTATCTTTATCAACACTGGCTCAAAACACATCTGGCAAATTTCTGTTAGCTTGAGTGGCCATGCACAAAGAAAGCAGTGTTCCGCGTTAACTGAGAAAAATTTGCAAGACATAAATGATTTACTTAGCCTTTAATACCAGGGCAGGGCATTGTGCATGTGCAACATTAGGTTGTGTGACACATCAGAGAGGTATATACCTGTAGAGTCACAAAACTGTGAACATTCACTTGTATATGCATGCATTCAATATGCATGTGTGCAGACTCTGATACATGCACTGTGCACATTCATCTGTATGTGATAGACTATTAGTGACAGTTGCATACAGTGTATGTATGCACATATACACATTTGAGCTTATGCACACACACACACACACACACACACACACACAAGTAAAATGTAAATACGTGTGCATTACCTAAACAGGGTATTATGGCTTCGTAGAGCGTGTGCACACTTCATTGTAGGTTGTTGTCTGTGTGCAGGGTTACACAAACAGAGCAGCAGCCAAAAGACACAGTGAATAACACCTGATACTTCAGTGTTTTCCATTAACTGTCATCCACTACACTCAATTCTTTCACTCTTCACATTGAGAAAAAAATTTTCACACTCTGTTTCTGTCCAGATCTGAATACATATGAAAGTTCTTCTAGTTTCCGGCTTTGTTTTGCTGTTACAGTCCTGCACACAGGCTTTGAGTTTTATTTAAATGTATGTCTTTATCTACTTTACTTTGAAATGTCTGATGATTCAAAGATTAAATAAAAGTACTATGTTGGGTCTCTTAAGTGTTTTTTCCAGCGGTTCAATCAGTAAAGATCTCAAAGCTATTACACTACTCATTTATAAAAGTAGCATTAGGCTTGAGTTATTGAGAACAAACGTCTCGCAGACTCCTCTGGCACAGTGCACACATAAATTATTGTTTTCTTAATTGGATTAAAACCTCAAAGTGAGTTTGGAGACCTCCCACATCCACACAATGGAAAAAACAAGCTGGATCATTGGAGATTTCCATCTTATAAGGTCCTCAGTTTCTCAATAGCTATTAGACAAGGATCCTTGTTACAAATTCTTTTTTTTATTGAGACAATAAATCTATCATCTCTACAATACAGAAGGAAATAAAATCTTTTTTTCCCCCTCGGAAAAGATGTTCCATATAAATAAACAATTGGTATCTCTCCCATCATTCCCTGCAATTTTTTTCTTTCTCCTCCTCCCCTCTCCTTTGTCCCCAGGTGAAAGGAAATTGTTGGCACATGTACGTGGATTGTTCAGTCAGTTATGATGTACTAACCTCTCTGACAGTAATCCTGGCTGATCTGTGTGTATGTGTGTCTACAGAGGTGTGTGCATTTGCTATATGTGTGTTTGTTTGCGTGAGTTTGGTTTGAGCACTTGTGTGTTGACAGCAACCTGCTGGGTGAGCTTAGTGCTCAGAGTGAGTTGAACTGATGACACCGTGACACATGTCAGCAGAAAGCATCCTGTTCAGTCAGCAGCCATTTGTAACTATTTATTGACACACACTCAGGAAGTCAAACATACAGTTGATTATTTAGGCTATTTATTTCTCTTCCTGACACGAGAGAAGAGCATGCTTAAAAAAATGCAAAGGTTTTGCCTTTTTAAAACAGTCTCAAAAAGGCATAACTATACATTATATCAGGGCCTGGACTGTTAAAACATAGAACCAAGTAAGGCTAATGACACAATCATTTTCATAATTTATTAATTGGTTCTATACATTTCTGCTTTTGCACAGAATTTGATACATTTTCTATGCTGAAACAACAGCAGTATCACTCATTTATATTATTAAACATTTAATGAAAACCAAAAAAACTTAAATTCATGAACGTAATGCTGCAATCCAGCATCAAGACTTTGAATGAACATTTAGCTCTGACAGTGTTCTTTTTCTATTACGTCTTGTGTTTTATTGGTTGGTTACAGTCACTCTAGAGATCAATGAAATGAACAGCACAGTTATTGCAACTGTGACAGTTCTGAGTGAACATATTCATGCAATAAAGCATTTTATACCCACAGCTGGATTCACTGCAGACAGTGATAATGATAATAGCCATATGGGTGAAATCAGAGGAAAGGCTTTTGTATGCCATGTGGTTGGGGAAGATGTATTCATTTATTACAGTGGTGATTAACATTACTCTCTCATTAAGTGATTACATAAATAACATTGTATGAGAAGGGAATCCAGAAAAAATTGGTCTTGTAAAATTAGGCTGAAACACGTTTTTGGACTGTATGTGAGAATAAGTGGATCAGTTTTGTGTGAAAGGCAAGACCTTTCATATTTGTGGCAAATAAGGGGATTTTTAGTTCAAGTTCTACCAGAGTTTTATTTGCTAGCTGGCCTAGATCTTCTGACCTTTGTGTGTTAATGATGATGGCAAATCCCAAACATTTTTGGGGGGTGACTGCTTTGTCATATTACAGTGGATAAACTGTCAGTATAAACCCCCCTATTGTTACATTTTAAGGTACATTTACATACAGAATCTTAATCTTACAGTGCAGTAACTTGTTAAAATTAAACAAGTCAATACCAAGTGTCAGACAATAAAGGTACAGAATTAATGAATAATACTTATGCTAAAAAGTAGACCTTGATATTTAATACTAAATATAAGTGTTTTTTGCATTGTAGATTGTACTATAAAGACCATATGTCTGTGTCAGTCAGTAAATAAATTGTGTTTGTACATATTTTACATAAATGTTTATTTTAAATGTTGCAAAAGCTTTATTTTGACTTTGATCTTTAGTATCTGTGTATAATGTGATGAACCCAGGTGTGATACTCTACAAAAGTGATATACAGTATATATATTAACTTATATAGAATTAAATGTAAAAGCTTGTTACTGTGTGAGAAAAACTACACTCGAACAGTAGCAACACTACAACAGCAGTTGTTTTTAGAACCAAAGCCCTGAATATGGATTTTTGGATGTGGAGTGAAAGAGATTATGAAAAAACAGACATGGTTGAAAAAACAAACCCGTGCCTGGTTTTTATTTAGGGCCAATGTAGACCCATTCAGCTCTCACACACCAGCAAAGGTTTCCACTTGCTCATCTGAAGAACCCAATCCTCCCTGAATTACAGGGAGATTAGGGCGGGATTACGCTGCCTCTGAGAATCCTAGCCAGAGAGCAGCTATTATATCCATCAGAGCAGACAGTGGGCCGCACCTGTTTCCACACAGTCATTTGGAAGGGGACAGGTCTGGCCCAATTTAGGATATATTCTGGATATTTTGAAAATAACAAAACAGAAATTTAGGAGAATTTATACGATGAAATTCTATGTTGTTTTAACCTTTCTTATTTTTTCTCCAAAGGAGCAATTTCACTTTAAAGCACCATATGTGAAATGTGTTTTGAGTTGAACATGACTTCATACCCTGGCAAAAGATGTCTCCAAGAGTACATGAATGTGTATATGGCCCAGGAGGTTCTTTATTGTCCCTGCAAGCACTTTACAACCAGCCGTGTGTGCAGTAATTCACTTAAATGCAATTATCTTGAAAAAGTGGACCATAAAAAAACGCAATTTAAAGAAAACGGTGTCAGAAAAAGTTAATAAAAATGGTAGTTATTTACATGGATAACTGTGCAAATGACTGCTAATGCTGTGGTAATGGAAGGGAGGCGGGAGAGAGTTCTCACAATTAACTACCCCTCTTAAAAAGTGCTGCCGACTTGCAGGTGGAACATGCAAAGCCCTATTAATGTGTGCATCTTGTGGAAATAAAATATGAGAAGTCACTGTTTGCTTGAATTACTTGATCTTATAACATATTATGACACAACTGGAGCATTTTTATGCAGTTGACATAATGCCGTGTGAAACAAAATATAGCCCAGTGGACTCACATAAATGTCCCACTGAGTGAAAACCTGCTGAGCCAGAAAATTACGGGAAAGATAGATTACGATTTGAAATTAATTCATAAGACGATAATGTCATTAAAGGATCAAAAGGGACAATCGCCGATCACACCCCCACTGCTTTCCCAGCTCAATGCACATTACTCAACCTTAGAATGACCGCACCTAACTCCAAAGATGTATTTACACGGACAATGACAGCCCTTTAGTCATGCCAAGATGGATTGAGCAAGCATGTAATGGTTTAGCATTAATGCACTGTGGTTAAATCAGGGCGCCCACAGCTTGTCAGTCAGAGCAGTGCTGTGCTTTTTACTCTGTTGCGATAAGAAGAAATAAAAGGATAAGAAACAGCTACTTCAGTATTAAAGCTCTTATACAAATGCAAAATTACAAGGCATACGTTACTCAAATACTGCAATTACCCCAAACTAAACAACTGCTGTGATCTAAACAATCAGCAAGTTAAGGTCTGACTGCAGACAGACAAAAGCTTCTTCTTCACCAAGAGCTAAGATATAACCAGTTGTACTGTCCCCAAACACAACAATGACATGAGACAGTTTACTATGCTTGTCAGGAGACAAACAGGACAGGTAACAGTGCATTAGGAAAACAACCTGCAGTTGCTAAGGAACTGACAAACAAACAGAGCAGAGAACAGAAGAGGTTGGGTGTAAATCAGCCTGAAGGGACAAGGGCCCAGTCACTGAAGCACAGAGAGCCCGTTTCACAAGCCAGCCCAGCCAAGTATCATCCAGTGTGAAATACCAGCAACTAATCGTTTACCTTTTCCCTTCTCTTTCTCTCTCCCCCCTTTCTCTCTTTCTTGTTATCCATTCATCTCTGCCTCTTTCCTCCCATGAAACAGGGCAGTGAGATCAGATCATTTTTTTTTGTTTTTATCCGTTTTTTATTTTTCTGTTAAAGCTCTTTGGTCAACATTTGGTGTTATTGAATATATAAATAAAAACTTAAATCAGTTGCTCAATAACTTTTCCTGCTTTTTCAAAAATATTTTAAGGTTTAAACTCAATTTTATTCTATCACTAGCAAAAAATTGCACTGCAAGTAAGGCGAGTCTATGAATGAATACAGTTCTCCTGTTAAATACAGTCACCGATAATCAGTTTCTATGGCAGCTCTCTTCGAAAAATTATATTTTTTCAAGAAATGTGGCAGCTTCAAATTAGTCTGTCATATTGTAACCATAAATTTTAATCACCGCTCTATTACCACATTTCACTTTGGCACGTGGAAGGTTAACAGTTTAATTCGACCTTTTCGAGCTACAGATATTGCTTTTGAAATTTGGGAACAGCCACGCAGCAACACATATGAACTTTACAAGATGTGTCAACTTTCAGCCCGTAGCGTGTAATTTTCTTTCCGCTTAAGTTGCTCTGGCAGATGACAGACGAGGTAAAAGGGTAAAGTGAAGTGAATGTGAGATGTAGGTATCTGCTCTTAACCGTGGCCTCTCGGTATCGCTGCTCGGCTGAGGTGATACTTGCTCTCCGGTTTCGATGCTGTTCCACTCGACCGGGTAGACTGGGGACATTCCTCAAATGAACAGGGCACACTTAAACACACTTGCACACGCCCCTGTCACATGCTTAATTCATACCCACAGGGACAGCAGCATCTCGTAATGTGTTTCTCTTCTTGACATGTTAAGCTGAGGAATGTGCGTGAAAAGACGGCAAAGGTCCCGGTGAGGCTTAGTGGCCTGTTATTCAGGACCTCTGGATCATCCTGCTGTGACAGGCATACAATAATGACCATACACACACCTCTTGCAACATTTGGAACGCAGTGCAGAACATTTCACTGTTCACTAGTTTTCCTCGTGCAGCATACTCTTGCAGCAGTCAAAGAGCAGTTTACATGAAGGGACAAATTCCACAACTTTCAATGCATCAATTTCGCAAAGTGCATTTGAACAAGGAAAAAATCATTTTACAGTGACCCTGATTATGTGATATGTTTTCAGCGTGTGTCACACATTCACAAAGTCGAGTACCAGATAAAAGTTCAAGGAAGTCTCCGATTACAAAGGAAAGCATGTTTGCTGTCATCATAAAAACATCCTCACAAATGAAATAGCACATACTATTTATAGGCAGTTCTGAAATAGATTTTTATCAAGGCTGGCATGCAGGAAGCTCCAAAGAAAAATGCCGGTCCACATATCAGTACATCTCTAAATGTTTTTTATTGCTTTATTCTTTAACGTATAAAATGCCAGATGTTTTATTTGACTGTTTTGCTTGAAGCACATTCACAGAAAGGAGCTCTGCTGGTTGCTTTTCTTGGTCACCTTATAGCTCCTAACCTCATGCGGGCTGGATCTTGTCAACCCAGCTGCTGGCAATATCACTCGGCACCAGTGGTGTGGTGCCGTGCTGCGAAGTGAGCTAATGGGCTCCGCGTTACTTCATCGCACTTCTAAGTGTTGCTCCATTTAAGAGAAGCCGGAATGACTGCAGAGGCACTAATAAAGCCATTCAGAAGAGAGAGTGTCCCTTGAGATTTCATGGCTCTACTTGTGAATCGTTGACAAGTCTTTCCTTAAGACCCAGGTGTATCCTTTAAATGGGACTTTTTGCAGATTTTTTGCAGCTCAACTGAGCACGGCAACTTCAAGTGTACATTATTGGTTTCCAGTTTATTTTTGAAAAGAAATCTTCTGAATATCCAAACTGTGCAACTGCATCCTGTGTGGCTTTAATTATTCAATTGCACAAGGTAGTTTTTCTCCTAAGTGAAATGCCAAAACAGTCATCTAGGCTTTTGAGAATTACAGCTTCTTGTGTGTCAATGCAAATCAAAAAGCCAAGAACTCAGCAAAAAGATGTATGTGCAGTGAAACGGTTTGGTGGTACTTTGCCTCCAGGTGTGCCCCCCACAGTCCCACACAAGGAGACATGTGTCTGAGGACCTGGGACAAATTCTTTAAGCACCATAAACCATAGAGAAATGGCAAAACTAATGTAAGGATTCATAGAGATGGAGACACCTGTCTGGGCGTAACATGACACTACTTTTTTTCCGACAAGAACAAGAGCATCAATCATTCCCAGTTGGGGAGATACGTTCTGTGTATGAAATGTCATATGGCCCATGCATAAAATCCCTCGTCACTACAGCCTGCAAGCTCCTTGCAGCCTGCTTTTGCAGCTTGAGTTTTGCCTCTGAGGCTTTCTGAGTCTATAAATTAAATAGCAATTACACAACTGGTTGACAAAGCACAAAGTTTGTGCATCTGCGTGAGGCTCGACACTTGGGCATGGCTGTCAACACATAAGGCACGGCCGTGGCTGGGTGTGAACAGTGGTTTGTAAATCATCCTCTCTGGAGAAGGAGAGAGAGAAGCATTGCTTATGTAGAGCTTTGCATTACAATACACAAAATCTTAGCTTAAAAAAACTTCAACAGTCATTTTTTCCCCCTTAACTGCGTGTCTAAATTTAACAGTAGTCACTCACTGGAATTAATTCATCAGATGCCTCTAAAGATTATCAAAGAGTTACAAGAAACTGTCTTGACTTTTGGATGCTATGCCTTAAGGCAATCTATCATAAAGTATAAACTGTTTTCCAAGTGCTCGATCAAACAGGTGAGATCACTGCATTGGCATTGATCCTCAGGACTGGACACGCTCAGCTCCTTTCTCGCCAGGTGAATTGGAGGTTGTCTTTATTTTGCAAGAGGGTATTTTTCAGTTTTTTTCCACTGCTCAGTGTTATTTTCCCCTGTCACCGTAATGCCAGTTTCTGCCGTGAATTCACACAATCCAATCCCAACCTATCAATACATGTCACTCATTTTTACCCTGACAACTGACAAATAGGCATAAAGATGGAGGGGAATTAACGAGTTGTTGCTAAGGAGCAATGCATGAATCATAACAAAAAAGACCCTGGAGTACATTTAAACCCGTTTTCACCTGCAGGCATCAGCCAAGGTCTCACCTGACAAGTTGAGAGGACTTACAAATATGAACCGTACAATACAATGAAAAACAAATCAGAGTCCCGTCCAAACAATGAATAATATTTGCCTTGCCTTGTGCAAATGTGCATAGTTGAGATTACCTTGAATCTTCTGACAGCAGTGTATACAATATTAAGGGATAATGCTTAGTAAAGTAAGTTTGATAAAGCCATTGTGGACAGATTGATGCTTGGACATCCCCACTATGCAAACAAAGAAAAGTAAAGACTTAGCCTCTATCAACAGATACATTAATCATCATCATCGTGTAGCTTTATCATAGGATGGTGGGGTGATAGCAAATGTTGTTGGAAACTGAGGAATGTACAATTGGTTCAGTGCTCAGTCATGATGTCACTTGCAAAACAAAGCACAAATATTGCAATATGTTATTGATTGTTGTCTCTGCCATGCTATTATTATTAAGAATGTGAAAATCAGATAAGATGGAACAAGTCAAACTAAAGAAATACTTTCACCTTTCACTCTCTATATTCTGTAGACAATATCTAACCTCAAAGGTGATCAGTTTATTAAAAACATGATCAAACATGATATTAAATATTTTGTATTATACTTCATATTCTGCCCAATTCTGACTTAGCTATAACATCAAATTGTTAATATATTATAGGTAATCAAAGTTTAATCCTATAATTAGTTATTGTGTCACATAATAATAATAATAATAATAAAAATAATAATGTCATAAATCTGCCCTAGCCACATGGACACATTTTTTTATTCTCGTATTGTTCCTTCTAAAGTAGGGGTTGAATCTGCCCTTCCCACCAAAACCACAAGTCAGAACACTAGCTAGTACACCACACACACACACACACACGCACACAAACACATACGCACACACATACACACACACACCCCACTGTCCCCCCTCAAAAGTTATTCCCCACTAGTTGTTATCATGGCTCTTTGGCACTCATCAATCAATACAAGCACCATGGCAGTGAACATAATGAACCAGAATCTCCTTATGGATGAGTTTAAAAGCGTGTTTTCTACTATACACAGAGGAGCAATTTGAAAATGTATCACACATTGCAGGATTTTCGGCCACTGAATCAGGCTTTCACCACTGGAAGGTATGTGCATTTGTAGAAAAGGAATGCCCTCTGTGACCTGTGATTGATTGATTCACCTGACACAGCCCAGGTTTCCTAAAGCCTGAAAACAGAACCAACAGGAAGTACAGAAATCTAGTTTTTGATCAGATGATCCATTATTATGGATTTTTTGATGATGCCAAAAAACATAAAATAAAATAAAAAACTGTCTCTGGCTTTATTCTTTTGTTATGTTTTTGGCAGACAGTGACAAGCGACAACAGGATTAGAAAACATGTATATCCTAAGTAGTTGAAACATGCAAAGTCAAAGTCAGTGTCAACAAAAAATGATTTGATTGCTCTCAGTTTAGTAAGAGTTTAAAAGTAGCGTGTTTGACAAACTACAAAGCTTTTGTTTTGGATATACAAAAGCTGGAGCCCCAGAGTTTAGGATCTCTCACTAAGCGCCACAGGTTTATTTCCCTCAGTCCTACTCTCTTAAGAGTTCTGTTAAGTTCAAGCAAAGGCATCTATAGTATCTGCCTCAGGGCAAAGGGTTATAGGAAAAGGAAGCAAGAAAAACACCTATTCATAACAGTTAAAAAACAGAGCCCTTCCTCCAGGCCTCAGCCACTGATAGACTTATGCCAATTGACTGATAAGAAGGAGGGCATCTTTCAGTGTGCATTCTCCTGCTGGGCTTACTTAGAGACACATACAAGTCACCAGAACAGAGAATCTGGTGTTACACACATCTATCTGTCTGTCAAGTGGTATAAATGAGGGTACAAGATAACCTGCCAGGACTGACAAATTGTCAGTAACGGGGCAAACACTGTGGCCAAGCAATGCAATGCATAAAGTTTATAAGAGAAACTATAAGAAATGTTTGCATTGGTGTGCAATGCTAAAAAAAAGGGGAAAAAAAGAAAGAAAGACAGACAGAGCAAGTTGGCAGGCAGCCAGCTGCTGTCTGGTGCACATCCAGTTGGAATGATGTAATAGTGGGTTAAGTAGTTCAGCGAGCTACAGGAGTTGGAGAGCAGCTTTGTATTTTTTGGGGTGACTTTGCAGCAGGTGACAAATAACAGTTGTGGGATTCATTTCCCATTCATCCCTCAAAAAAAAAAAGGGGGGGGGGAGCAAAGCCTTGAGACAACTCTGAGGAGGTGGTGAGCCATTAGAAAGCTCTCTTTCTCTCTGTTTTTCTATCTTTGTTTCCCAGGTCTCCCCACTTTTGATTGCTGTTCAGCATTCACACAGTCACAGAGACAAACTCAATCACTTGGTGTGTTCAGGACCCATTGTCCTTGTCACTCACCCACACTTGAGCCTGATGAAGCACAACCATTGAACTTAGTCTCCAAAATTCAGGACAAAAAGTGGGGAAAAAATACAGATTATAACTAATCAATCTGATAACTTTCCTGTGCTTAGTCTCAACTAATATACAGCACTGACATTGCCATACCCTGCGTTAACACAAAAGGGTGTCGGTGTATTAGTGAACACTTTTAAAAAAAAGCAAAAACATTTCAAAAACACGATTACTCATTTTGTCAATAAATCTATCAAGTGGTCAATCATTAAATCTGTCAATAAATCAGTCCATCATCAAATAAATCAATCAATCCACAGGTGACAAATAATACTTGTGTGAGCAACGCATGCAAGCATCTATTATCTATGACTATTGCAGGTGCATGCAGAGGGAACTTGTTGAGGACATGAAAATTAAACGTTTTTGCTTTGATTTAATGTGGGAATTACAAAAGGAAAAAGCTCAACTGTGTGTTTTTGTCCTTGTAATTTTATTTTGGAGTTACAGCGCTTAGATAACGCATCCGACTCTGTCATCGAAGTTGGTCAATGTCAGTTTAAAAAGGGTGTATTTTCACCAACCATGAATTATACAGTAAACATCAAATGAGTCACACTGCTGGAACTGTTTATACAGCAACTGAGAACACATTGTTTGGTTGCAGGGTATGATCACACCAGGAAACTGAAAATAGGCCTTTTATATCCTTGCAAGTTGCACGGTGTGATTGTAAAGATAAATAACCTGGAAGGTCAGATTTCTATGTGATACATTTCTCACAACCCTGCACAATATAAATATTTTCTTTTATTTATTTTTCACCAGAAGCATAGTAAATGTAAATCTAATTACTACTATGCAAATGAATGATTTGATATGGATTTTCTTTGTGCTAATTCTGGTTTGAAATTTTTTATGGTTTCACTACTGGCCATTCTATGTAAAATCAAAGAGTTGTGAAACAATGCAAAGACAATAAGTGATTGTTTTACCTCCCGAACAGCTCTTCTTTGTCAAATACCAACTCGGTAAAGTCACTCTCTGTCTGACTCAAAGACAGTCAGTGTGTAACCAAACAGTCAAAGTTACTAGGGAAACATTTAAAATGACGGCATACACGATTGAATAAGAAATAGGATTTAATGTCAACAGACAGAGGTGCCAGGTAGCCCAATATTACTTGTTGGTCGGAGTCTCAGCAGTATTTAAAGCCTCTGATATTAATGGTGGTAGAGGGAAACATTATCCTTAAGTCCTGTGGTTGAATTGAGCACGGAGACCAGAGGTCTGCCAATACATATGCAGCTAACCCAGTCTAATATCCAAATTACATTATGGCACACTCAATCAGGCCGAGGGCTATTATTGGTCACAGGAGAGGACATAGGCACATTTGTGGAGAATGGTTTCATTTATGAAGCAGGTCGTAAAAAGTTGGGTTTGGGGGTGGTGCAGCAGGGTACTTAAAAATATCTGAACAGGGAGACATGTCATTGGTGTAATAGCATTAAGTTAGCCCTTTAATCTGCATTGAAGTATGTTTATTTTTCAATTATGTTGAAGTCAAGGGCTTCAATAGAGTTGGATATTTAAAATATAATATACAGAGTCTCAGTCTATTTCAGAAAAATATATTGAACATGACAGCTTGAATGTGGGTCTGTAAAAGGAGTGGAAAGAAAGAAAGAAAGAAAGAAAGAAAGAAAGAAAGAAAGAAAGAAAGAAAGTGTACTTAAAAAGGACTAACAAGTCAAATGACAGTCCTTCATATTTCTTTTCTGATGTTTAAATAGTTTGCTTGGCCTCAGTATTCAGAGAATACATTTATTTATATTTTTCCTTGTAATGGTAAGGCTTTGCAACTTTTCTCCAACGGGCCCAATTTGTCACTTTTACATGCAAATCTTAGACAGATTTTTGTTCTCTCCAACAACAACAACAGAGACAGTCAAAATGTCCCCTGCTTGCACTCATATTTCAATTGGACAGAGCTCAACAACAAGTAAAAATATGTATGACCTCAAAAACGAAGCCATGGCAATTATATTAACTGAAATGGAAGGCCTATTCATTTATTTAATAGTTACCGATTCCTTCCTCAATAAAACACAGTTATTATCATTGAGGTTCGGCTTATCATGCACCTAATACTAAATATTTGAAGTAGCGCAAGAGCCTTTTTAACAGGCGTAACAAGTGGATATTCATGGGTATACTGTGACATCACACTATTGCTAACATTACACACATTATTTTGAAATCCTCAGTGACCTCAAAACATCCCAGACACCCTTTCTAAAAGCCCAAGTTCTATTTCAAATGAGCATAACATGAGAGGCAGCGATAGACCTTTTTTGTCCTTTACAGAGAAGCCAGGGTTTGCAGCGTATTAAGCCATTTTGCTTCACTGTCATTTAGCAATTACACGTCTGGTGAGGGGAAATAGGACGGAAATCCTTGTGAAGGAGATGAAAGGCCGGCTCTGCATCAGAGGGGACTGAGCTGAAACCCAGGACTTGCGTTAGCCGTGGTGGTCTCTTTTCTTCTCACTCATTTTCTCTCATCCCTCCCTCTCACACTCTCACTTTCTCTCAACAATGTTTGCCAGAAGTGGATCCCCCTTAACCCTCCCCCCCATCCCACACCCTCCAACCCCTCCATATCCTGGCTGTCTCTTGAAGCCCTCTCAGTGGACTATCAGCAAGTGGCCACCTTTGAGCATGGCACTGAGCTGCTGTGATCTAACAGCTATAAAATGCCAAATAAAACTTATGGGCTGCCATTGCCAGAGAGCAGAAGCCTATACAACACAATGGATCATTGTTATGGAATGGGTGATGTCATGACTGTGCTGCACTCAATGCTGCTCCTCTTCATTTTCTTCATTTCTTTAAAGAGAAAAAAAAAACATCTGTATGTATCTTTGATGATGTCATGTCTATTATTCTTTAAAGCTTTGCACAAATCTGTGACTGCTGACAAGGTCCAATGAAAACTATGATTAGAAAAATTTAAATTAATTAAAATGTGCTACTTGTTTGATATGTGAAAGAACAAAATATTCACAAATGATGTTTAAAGAGTGAACTAAGATCACAAATCTCACACTGACCCTGTACAAATGCTTGTTGGTTGTCATTACCATACATATTGTAATATGATAGTATAATATAGTATAATGTTTATTTAAAGACACAAACACGTTAATACCCTGGTACTAACTCAAAACACAACCTGCCGTCACTTCCAAATTGATTGATGGATCTTTAATAAACAGTCAACATTTTATAGGAGCTAACTTTACTGATGTTTAGTTTTTTTATTACCAAAATGTTAAAACACCTACTCCTTTAAAGTCACATTTTATTTTAAAAAATCACTTTATTCACTTTTCTAATTACAACCATAAAAGCTCCACAAAAAGCTCATATGTGGACCTTCAATTATTTTATTCAAGCACAAACTTTCATTCTCAATATAAATTCATGTCTTGCTGCTCTGTGTGTTGACCCGTGTTATGTCAAAATATCTTAAAGGTGCATTGTGAAACCAGTCTGAAGTGGGCACCCTATTGCAATCCTGCATTTAAAGACACCTTTACAGATGAATGAGAACAATTAAATAATTGCATACTTCACCAGCATCATCACAACAGCAAATCATGGCAGTCTTCTTGTCAATGCTCATTTTGCAAGCTAAGTAATAATTTGACAGCCCTGATATGGCTAGGAACTATGTGTGCATAATAATTCACCCGTAGCATCATTGGGCAGGTAGTAATTAAGTAGATCAGCCATAAATCTTTTCTATGAACTTCATGTTAGAAGCATCTTGCAACCGAGGTTAAAAGGTTTCCGTTTTCTTTCCCTGCTGAAAGCTATAAATTACATTAGAGAAGTATATATTATGTGATTCTTTGTGTGTCGATGCCGGATGAAGTATACAGGAATTTATTATGCACTGGTGCCTTCTAAACAAAGGGCTTTTAGAAATAAGCCAGTATAAGTTCATATAAACAGTCAGTTCGTACAAATTTTCCTTAGTTAGTTGTCTTATTTTGGCATTAAAAGATTCGTCAGTAAAATTGTTGGCAGGCTGTTAATTTTTCCACTGAAACATTACAGAGCTTTTATTGGAGACATATTTTAGCTTCCTAAATCTGATTGAATTGTCATAATATCCCTGTTCATTGTCAAGCACTCTTGCTGAATTTCTCATTGATAAAAACAGTGTGACTTGGATTAATTCTATCAGTTTACTATGGCAGGTTTGAGACAAATGAAGGGTTTCAATTTTATGTGGAATTACACAGAGCTGATGCATAAAAAACATTTATATATTTCCAGTATTCAACATTTGCTTTAAATATTGAAAAAAAATCAGACTACATTAACTGTGGTGCAGTCGCAGTGTCTGTCAAAGCCAGCATGTGTGTGCTTTTTTGGCACTAACTTCATGGAACCTCCCACCCTGTGTGTGTGTGTGTGTGTGTAACCAAAGAACACAGACTTAGACCACAGCAGCACATGCACACAGCCTTGTTCCCTCTCCCTCATCCCACTGTGCCATCCCCAGTGGTCCCCAACGTTCGGCCCACCAGCAGGACCAGCCGAGCCGTCCACCCTTCAGCCATCCTGCGCTCCGTCACCCTGGCGTCGCATGACATTCTTTCCCACAGGCAGCCACATAGTTCCAGCGTCTCCTCATGCGAGGGGGCCTGGGACCCTGCAACAGGCGGGGGGCACTTCAAAGGCCGGCCGGCCCACAGCTGCAGCCTGTCGCTCCAGCAGCCAGCTCCAGTTTGTAATCATTATTAAAGGCTTGACCTCGGAGGCATCTCTGCCGCTGTTCACACCCCCTTCCCACCCCTGATAACGCTGCACGGGGCTCCTCTCAAGGCGACTCCAGTTACCCATCAGTTGAGGGGACTGAAAGGGATGTGGCGGAGGCATTGTTTCATGCTGTTGTGATGGTCGAGTTGAGTCATTAGTGGTTGCTTCAAGGACCATTTTTCTTGGACCTCTTCTTAAGGCACCTGTATGGCATCAGTGCAAGCGACGCCTCAGGGGCTGGTGACAATGCCTAGATGGAGTCTTAACATGTCTGCTGCTAATAAAACAGTGAAATACGATTTGAATGAAAATGAAAGTCATAGATTATCCCATTTAATGTGATCTGTATGTCACTACATGCCCATGTAAGACACTTTCAACAGAAGTCATGTAGTCTCATATTCAAACATCTACAATGATAATTATAAAAATAAGAGAACATTTCAGTAGTAGTGAAACAATTGCACTTGTGCAGTTTAATTAAGCATTTGTTTTTAACAATCACTCCAATACAAAAAATAAAATAGTTTTTTTTTCATTGAATGATGATTTCTGGACTCAGTATGTGACTAAATAACTAAGATAATAAGACTTTTGCAGTCCAGGTTCAAATATGTCACAGCATAACTTATGGGCTCGAGGAAGGCAGTGTGCATGGACTGTGCACCAGGTCACAGCCAATTTTAGTAAAACAATTCTGGCAATTACTAATACTCTGAGTTTTAATACTTTCATGCTTAAATTGAGATTTTTCACTGTACATCTGTGGTGGCCACTTAACAACTGATGCTGTTCTCCTGGCTTGCCCTCCTGCCCTGACAGAAGAGGGGGTTGTTATTAGCTCCTGGTGTAATGAAGGAGGAATTTATAGTTGAAATTTGCAACCTCTACCAGTGCTTGAAATGTCAGCCCTGCTCCCTAATATAATGACAAAAAATGCATTGGTGGATGCCCTCAGCAGCTTTATTGGAATTTTTCTCATTTCAAAAGCTTGTTGATTAGTAGTTATGATGGTGACCAGCAATAAAAAGGTTTTAGCAATGAAGAGAGTCACGACAACTAAAGGGCAACATTATATGGTCCATATCCTCATCGTTCAACAGCCCTATGTTCAACAGCTGGATCTATTGTGTCTATATAGATTGTAAACAACATTGTTAAAAAACTCTTGTCCATATCTGCTATTACACGAGTTATCTGCACTGATAACAATCATCAGAAGCACAATGAGCAATGCTCTCATGCTTCTGTAATTCTAAAAATCTACGGCCAGATGTACAGCCAGGATGCCCTCCTTTCCTTTTCTCATTAATTCCTCATGCCCTTTATTGATGTAATGCTCTTGAGTCACTCCAAAACAAGAACAACAGCAGGTGTCCAATAATGGCAGGCCTGCAAAATGAGTAGGAGGGGCGTTTACCAGGTGTGCTGCATTGGTAACAAATATGAAGCATGATAACCCTTCATTAAAAATTCCACACTCTATACGGCATCCAGCTGAAGCAGGAGTTTGACCTGAAACTATCCGCAACAATAACTCATTGTTTTTATTGGGACTTTATATCGTCCAACAAATGGTTGGCTGTTTTGAAAACTGAAATTCTCTAAAGCTAACATTGAGTTTATGGCTCCGTTATACAGGCAGTAAATCTTCCATGACACCGTTGTGTCAAATAAACAGGCTATAGAAAACACACTGTTAATTACACAGTTGTGTACAGAGGAACGTTTGATGAGAGTATAAAAATATCTTTTACCATCACTTCATTCACAAACTTTAAGAATCGTGCCATCACTAATGCACGATTGGCAGACATGCTTTATCCTCTGAGGGCCCTTAGAGCCCAGAGTTGTGCTCGACAGAGCTTTTTTAATGGAATATTGAATGTCAAGTCATCCATCATCAGGAGATTAAAAAGGCAAATTGTATGCTGTGAAGGCTTGTGCTTAAACCACATAGAGAGTGGCTCTTATAACTGAACTCTTAATCCTGCACCTTTGACCTCCCTGTATATTTAAAAAAAAACCTTTGACCCTAGAAAAACTTTGAAATGCAAATCTGTCGATTTCTCAAGCAATTACAAAATATTCTGCTTAAATAATAGTGTATAATGACAGGAATAGTGCATCCAATGAAACATTTGCTCTGGAATAGTTCTTGCACCCTGCGCTACAACTTTCATCAATATTCCTATAACATTTTGCTCCATTTCCATGGATACAGCCACAACACTGCAGTGTCTCAGTAACAAGTCCCATGATGACATCAAAACATTTATAATCATCTTGTGGGATAGAATTATTTTGTTAGCGGAGATGAAGGAAATATACTACAATGAAAAGTGCAAGCAGGGATGATACATTCAGCTGTGTTTACACTAAATCCTCTCCTATCAATAATCGTATTTATCCTAGATCCAATCTGCGGTATTTATTTTTTATGTGTGTGGATATTATGAAGGCTGTTCTAGATTTCTGTTACTGATAAATGTCCTGTTACACCATGTTTAATATTGAAGCCCAGTAACAACACTCAACAATGGAACACCCAAAAGTCTCACGAAAACATTATACAAAAACCCCCTATCATGTTTCATGTCAGACATTTAGTGTTTGTTTTTATTTTAACAGTTGGCATGCTACGAAAGCCACTATGCGTAACTAGTGCACAGTATTTCAATTATCAAAACAGATAAGATAAAATGATGAGGCGGTGATTTAATGCCCCCTCTGCTATCTCAGTTATTTTGTATCATCATGGTAAAGACACTACATGCTCAGTCAGAGTTTAGCTGACAGTGCTGTAGTTATACACAGGGTGTGTGGCTAAGAGTTGGTGAGTGGAATCATTCCAAAGCTCAACGGCTGACAGCTCCAAACAGATGGAAAAGCCTGTCAATCCCATGCAGCCTGCTCTCTTTGTCCACCTTTCCCCTTTTGTTTTGTTGATTTGTTTATTTTTGGTTTCTATACAATCAAGAGCCTCTTGAGCTCGGAGTGTGGAGAGAGACCTAGACATAATATGACAGCGGCAACGGATGAGAGGGACAGCATGGGACAGGACCCCCCAGGCGTGCTGCAGGGGGCCTGCTCGAGCAGGATGCCAGGAATGGCTCAGGAGTCCCAGCGGCACGAGCCTCCGACACTTAACAAGCGCCTTGCAGTTGTCCCCGGCCTTGACCCTGTCTCGTCTCAAGACACATATGGAGCTTAGACAGGAGAGAGCCTCAGGGACACGATCAATTTCACGCTGTCATATTATAAGAATATCTCCAATAAGAATATTTTATAAAAGCTTTTTCCATTACATAGCGTGGAGGAAGCTTTGACACATAATGAAAGTTGGATTTCACATGCATCACACATTCACAGCAACTTTAATTGTTTTAATAGTAAACTATGATATACATCTAACTACTGGTTAGAAGCAATGCATTATATACAACAAAAGAAAAATAAGACATTTTGTCAGTGTCTGTGATTAATTCTGACACCACTGTGACCTCAGGTTACCACTGTTAACACATATGTTAACACTGTCCTTCAGTTTTGATTCTGCCCTTTATCTCTTGCTGCCTCTTCCCTCCAGAAAGTCTAGGGATTTCTGACAGGCAGGCCAGTAGATGTCTCAGCTCAGGGCTTCCTGTTACAAGACCATAACAGACTTTGCTTGGTGAGTAACAAGGACACATTCCCTGGCTCCTTGCATGTCCACTGGGAGGCTGTGGATCACGTACGGGAATCAGTAATGTAGGCTTCAGGCCGGGGTACACAGCCAGGCGCAAGAAAATGGTCGCTTGTCAAAAAACACTTGGGTTATATTATAAAAGGTCATATTCAGCACAATCGCGCAAAATGCAAAAATACACAAGGCCTAATGGCAAGGGATCATTTGAGCTGTACTTGAAACAAAGGTAGCCGTTCACCGGCACTGTGCACGTTGTGTAACACTCATACAGTCAAAAGGAATGCAAGGCAAATGAGAGATGACTAACACTGCTGTTTTTTATTTTAAAATGTTTTAAAGCTATAAAGAGTCAAGTTGACTCAAGCCCAGGCCTGACAGGCCTACGGTCTTATAAATATTTCCACATTAATAGTGAAAAGAGGAAGAGACATGCTATGCTAATGTTTTATTACCTTAGTTTTATGAGTTGCCAAAATCATCATAAGGTGTATTTTTTCAGCTTACAGACATGCTGCACTATATAGGTGAAATTAGGAATCCTGGAAATACTAATAAAAATATAAAGTTTACCATTGCTGTACATAAATGGGATAAAAGTCACAAGCCATGCATGACAAACTTATAGCTGTCTGTGTGAGACAAGTAGAGGTCAAGGACCTGAAGTTTGTGTTACAGGCTTTAAAATAAACATTTTCCACAGCCATTTCGGAAAGAATACCATTAATCGATGTTGTTGACATGGATGTCTTTATATCTGAATGCCCACTACATTACTGTTTGTAAAAGCTGAACCATTAAGAATCAACACTCCACATGGCAGGCAGTTAATGTGGTGGAAATTTGCCAAGTGTGGATTCCATGCAAACTGAGCTGCCCCTTCCTCTATTGGCCTGGGAATACACAAAATGCCCCACATGCATTATGTGACACTGAATTGTGCTTTGGAAAACGTGGCTTTTAATGTTTCCCTAATTGGGGGGCATTAATCAATTGTGCTCCATCAGCAGAGGCTAAGAGGGCCTGTAAGCATCTGCCCACCATCCAGCTCTCTGACCCAAGACCAGCTGGCTTTCAACCCACGCTCTGCTGCAAGAAATCACTTTTGACTCCATCCATCAAAGCTACATTAATATTCTGTCTTAAGCAGCCCACTACTTGGACTGCATTCATGGTCTTAATTACCTTAGGCCCTGCCAGAAGAAGGTGACCGCAGAGAGCAAAGCAACTGTATCAGCTCTCTCTCCCTGTCAGTTACCATACATTTATACTCCATCAGGGACTAGAGACTCTTTCAGGCTCGTCCGCTTTGGCTCGTGCATACCGCATACAAAGGACACGGGGGTATCAGAAATCGGGGACAATAGCAACAACTGCACATCTAATTTAGCTCCTTGTTTATCGCAATTTTGTAATCAGATCCGCTGCACAATGCAGAGGAGCACAATGGAATGGTGATCAGGGAGCTATTGTTTTTCAAGCTAATTAGCCTCTGACCATACCTCTGAATCCTCTGAGGTGAACAATCCTGGAGTTAAATGTGGCTAAAAGTGGCATACATCCCTGGTACCATTAAAACAAGCCTTACAAGTCAATGGTATTTGGGGATGTGTTATATGATGGCCTAGTTATCTGCTCATTACATTGCTCTGTTGAACATAGCCCAGTACTTTGGGAGCCCAGTGACCACACAACAGTTGTTTTTGCTCTAATGTGGTCTGTTTATCTGCTGTGCTGCCAACACACATTGTCTTGCCCACAATTGACACTGCAACTAAGCTCGAGAGATTATGTGGCAAACTGGGTGGTGTCGACTGTGACGACATGTAACTTTTCCAACACTATATCTTGAAAAACAATTTTACTATATTAATTCAAAATGGGTATAAGCTCCACATGCGTTCATTGGTCTAATGTAACATACATGGCCAGTCATTATGGCAATAATGTAATGAAATAATCCATAGAAAATATTATTTAGTGTGGACATTTCACCAAAGTTGTATTATTCTTAATTGGTCTACATATGTCAATTCACTAACCAGCTCAGTGCATCCCACTGATTGGTCTCAACTGTTGATTAAAACGTTCAGCACCCAGGGTGGGAACTGTTACAGCCAGAGAAAGCAAGAGTTCCAAACCAGCCTTGTGGAAACAACCTTTGACCTTAAAGCATTAGCCCCTGACCTGCAACAGGTGGAGACAGTGTCTCTCCAGCCAGTCGGACCAAGTGTCAGGGGCTTTCTAGCATCTACTCTGAGCTCTTTGGACAAATATTATCATTTTGCTGAGGACTACTCAGACAAACATGGTGTAGACTACATGTGAGGTCTAGTAGCACATGTTATTGCGGGTGTAAATGCTGTGTCTGGGACCAGAAAGGGTCTAGGCAAGGTGACTGAATGTGAAAAACAAACCAAACACCTGTTTTACTCTTACAACTCTCTGTACAATACTGGGAATCTGATGAGAAGTGGGGGTGCAGAGATAAAGGAGAATTTATTATAACCTCTCAGGGACAGTCACCAAAGAATAGTGTGTCATCTGAAGCATGTAGAGATGGTGTAATGTGAATTACTTTAGTCTATGACAGCGCAGTGTCTGTGTGACGATACAGTGATAATATTATATGGATTACTGAAATTCCCATTTAAATCATTTAATTACATAAATGACTTGTTGGTCTTTCTACATTGGCTAAATTTTGCAATTAAAACTCAGTTTTACCCTTACACTGCCAAAAACTCCAATCTGCTTTTAGAGTATGCAAAATGAGAAGCAACAGCATTCTTTAATATGAAATCCAGTAATTCTTTATCATGTTTAACAATTTAAAATCTTTCTGGCTTTACATCTATTAGACACCATGCTGTTTTAGAGCTTATAGATATTAGTAATGGGGCGAGGAGGCACAGAGTGGTCTGTTGGCTGCGGACCAAGTGGACAATCTTTGATCTGCAACTGTGTAGTTCTTGGGGCCAGGCAGCTTCATGAGCCTATTGAGAGGACGAGGCAGGCGAAGCCTCCCCCAAAAGGTGTCGGCAAATCTCACTCTGGTCTGTCCTCATCACGGGGAGAATGCACACAAGTGGTCCTCAGAGACTCTCCCTGACGTGGCTCTCAATGGCAAACTAGTTTTAATGGAGAGGTCAGGGAGAGTTCCTGACCAACGGGGCCAAGGGCCAGGTGGCACATCACAGCGTCCTTATGTGCAGCTATCCCCAGAATGCGACACAGTGGCGTCGGCAAGTTTGCCTCTGATCAACAAGGGGAGGGCTGGGCGTGATAGCATCGCCAAATGCTGAGGGGACTGTGGCACAGGCCCACTGTGCCAACTCTTGTTTAGGCCATTCTGCTTTCTAGTCTGGAATGAATTGAACTGAAGAACACTTTTTCTTCAAATGACCAAACAAAAACAATTAAATTGACAACATACATTACACAAATACACATATGATCTGCTTGTCTGTTTTGTTTGAATGAAAATTTAGGTAAAAGAAAAAAGAAAGAAAAATGTGATAGCAATTTTTGCAAAAATGGGAAAGGTATTCTGATTTTTAAACCATTTTTGCATGTTTCTGTGCTTTATATGGTTTATTTTGTTCTGATTCAAATTTTAAGCAATCTAGCAATCAATTGGACACCCTTTAGTTCAGCTTGTTAATTACTGTCTATCTTTTAATGGGTCCCATGTTGTGCAGCAATACAGCACTTTAGAGGAGTGAATGTTGAGTTGTCTTCAATCATCAAATGGTTGTTTTATGAAAGAATATGGCCACTTCTAAAAAACTTATTTATTCCCTTACTGAATGTGAGGGTAAAGGATGTTGTGGGTGTTTAAGGTTTCAGAGGCAGTGTTTGTCTAAACTGACAACTGTCCTATAAAACAGTCATGCTTTCAGTGATCACTGAGGATGTATCCACTGTGTCAGAGCAGTGTTAACAAAGAAGTATAGCATCAGCACATGTAGTACTAATAATATGCATCACGGACTTTTTAGCGACTGCTTTTATTTTGTACAGCCTCCTTTTATACACCAGCTCAGACAGGCGTATTCTTGTTTTATGTCTAAGTTGTTTTTATACATTAAAGTTTACATTTGTGTTTAAGAAATCTGTTATTTACATTCTATTGTATTTCCATAAAACAAACACATTTTTAGTTTGCTTTCACAGCCAGCCCAAGTACATACCTGAGACATCGTGAACAGAGATGTCAATATGACATTAAAGACACATTTGTACATGTTTCTGTGGCTGTCAGTTAGGAGTGATTCAGTAATGCCATCTACTGGTTGTATATTGTTTCACTCCTTTTGATAACTGAGCATACAGACCAACGGAAAATCCATGAACAGAAATCAGTATTTATTTTTTTTGTGCGCCTGATTAAGATTCACCTATCCACACAACATTCATTATCTTACACATTAGAGACTTTTAGTGTCCCTCTTTCCGTCATTTATCTTCACTTTAATGGAGCTCAATCCCTTCTGGAGAGGAGGACAGGGACTAATTAGGCTGCGTATGGCCCACAAAGTGGCCTGTCATCTAGTGGCCATTGAAGAGAACAAACAGTCCCTTGCCACTCTCAGCTGTTCAGAGATATTTGAAAAAACATTTTGAAACACCAGCTGTCTTGTGGTTTTCAGCGCACAATCCTCTAAAACCACAAGCCTTGCCGTATAGCAGCATGTCTGTCTGCCTCAAGTCAGAAGATAATGTAACCAGAGTCCATTGTTGTGTACGCTCTAATAAAAAGCTTTGAGGATGACAGTGTGCACTTTTATATGCAACCAAATAGCCTGTTAATGAACTGTTAAAAAAAACACCAATTTACTTTAATTCAACGCATAAAGACCACTTCTCAACACATTTTAACCCAACTGCATACACTGAAACCTTAAAGTAGCTGTGATTTTATGTGTTCAGTCACCACTAATGCACCATTAACAGCTGTTGTGTAATCAACTGTGGACAACATATAAATGTATTCACTAGCTGCATTTATACATGAAAGAAGTGCAGTTTTGCATATATCCTTATTTTAAATTGGTCTCTAAACAAGGAAGAGTCATGTCGTACATTTTTTTGTTTTGCAGAAAACTAGCCATCATTACTATGTTCATAAGGAGTCCCACTAGTGTGTCCAGACATTCATCTGTAGCCGCTTTTCAAAATAATTAAAAACCGAGTGGAGCGTACAGAATTTCTACCTTCTGTTTGTCAATACCTCCAATTAAAGCACAAGCCGAACACGGATTTCTCTTTCATATTCTGCCATCAAATCTTCAAACACTGGCTACGTGTATCCCTGCCACGAGGGCAAAGCAAGTTGCTTCTTTTAAGCACACAATGGAGAAAATGCAGATCTGTGTTTACACATCTGTGTATACATTATCACTGTGAATTGCAGAATGCAGTGTTTCCTGTAAAAATAAATAAATTCTGCTATCCACTCTGGAATAATCATTAGTGAAAAAGACAGCGCTGGGTACACAACATTATCTGGTTTCCATTGAGTGAACATTTGGAATTTGTGTAAACAGATGTGCAGCCTAGTTTTTACACCTGCAACGTTTAATTAGAAATGCACACCTCCCTACAGGCTAATTCTGTTATTCATCTATTTTGAGGTGGGATGTTCATTCGCACATTGTGTGCATGTTTAATACACTATTGTGGGTTTATAATCCCCTGAAACTAGGCTGTAATCCTCGGAAACTAGGCATCACCCGGACCACTCTGATGCAGTATTACAACTCTATAAGCTCTACAATTCATTCCTTATTTATATCAGTCTGGGAACTCATTTATAGGCAGAGACATTAGTGTTATTTATTTAAATGATCTGAAGACAGCTACAGTCACGATTACTTGCAGTATTAAGTGCTCCACTTTAGCCGATATGGGTCATTTTGTAGTCCCTGCACAGGTACAATGAAACAAAAACAATAACAAAACAGGCTGAATAAGAACAGGGTATATATTCCTTCAAAAATCTAACTGTCCAAAAGCAGCCCTCCTCCAAGGAATTATACAATCACTGGCAACAGATGCAGTACATCTGCTACCAGTTGTTTTCGGTTTAACAAAAGCAGCACCAGGGAGGTGAAGCTAAACCATGTGCAGGAAGATCAAGACAGGCATCACTGGATTTTAACAAGTTTCTGAACCTTAGTCGTTCCTGTTTATATTTCTCAGGCCAGTAGCAGTGGTGCAATCTTGTCACTCACTTTAGCAGCCAGGTGCTAATTTAAACTATCAGAGCTACATAGTATTTAGCAAAGATTAAGCCACAGACTAATTGTAGGGCAAACTTACAATCTGCTACAATCTGAGCTATTTATTTATTAGCATTTTAATATCACATAACGACACTCTGGAAGTAAAGTTATACTGAAAATGTGTATATATTTTCTGACAGATTTACCTCAGCTTTGTTACCTCATTCACAGGAGAAATCCCTATACAGTTGTGTCAAGACACTGGTTATGTGTTTGAATTAATAAGATAAATATTACCAAGAAATATGACAAAATGTAAACGTAAACAGTTGGTCATGTATCCTCCTCAAGCTTTAGGAGACAGGAGCTGCTGTTGCATTGCATGCAGACTACGCACTGCCAGCATGCAGTAACTGAGTGAGCAGCTTGACTTCTGATCCCAAAGAATGACATATTATTCAGTATTTGCTGTGATAATTGTCCTTTCATAACAGTGCATGCTCAAATGAGCTCCAGCACACACTGGGGTTATGGGAACCTCAATATGAAATCATCAGCTATAGAAAGCACATGGGAACACTTGCCCTACCTATTACATCTCTGCACAGTTAAGAGGTTTTCTCTGCAAAAGTAGCGTAATAAAAAGCCTGACCTTGATCATCTCCTCAGAAGCTCAGATAAAGAGAAGATCAAATGCAAGCAGCAAGGATTTACTCTCCTTGCCTCCCTCCACTAAATCTGACAGGTACTGAATTATGATGTAGTAAAACACTTAACAAATATAAAATGTGGTCCTTTTAAAGCCTTTTCATTTAAATCCATGAGACCACTGGTTGGAAATAGGTGTTGTCACTGCACTATTAATGTGAGAACTTTCTTAACAAAGGCCATATGTGACAAAGATATATTAATACAGTCATATTAATTAGTGCATTAACAATGATATATGAACTCAAATACATATAATATAACTTTCCTTTTTTTAAGTAACAAGGAAATATTTGGATTCCAATATGTGACTCCATAGTTTTCTACAGGCAGTTTATATGAGTAACTACATTTAACAATAATTCAATGTCTTAGACTGACATTCACCAATGACTGCTACAAAGACAGCATCTGGTCAAAATAGTTGTGGACATTGTAATGTGAACATTACAGGAATAAACGTAAGGTACAATTATCAGTAGCTATAGAACCTGTGCTTCTGCAGTGTTTTACTTTTGTTTTACTTATCATAATAGACCATACTTCCTTTGCTCTCACATTCATCACAATAAATGTAGAAGAGGAGGTTTTCCTCTGCTCCTCCAACAGATGGCGCTAGTGCTGCACTGCAGTGCTCCGCTTTTAGCTTTGCTGTCAGGCAGCTTCTACCCAGATGGTCAAAGTGAACACAAATGCTTGCGTGTATTTTTTGCCATGTACCTTCCCATTCTCTTTAATCTACATTACCATCCTGTTAACTGTGTGCATCAAAACAAAGCAGTGCCATGTCGCCAGCTTTAACCTCATTAAAAGAGATGGACTGTACAAATGTGTAATGTTTTGTTTGTTGCTAAAACACAAATTGGTTGTATGCTTTAAATGGTGCAAAACACAACATTTACATTGGAATGGAATTAAATGATGTCAAATGAGCTCTGTTTAGCTTGCTTTGTCTCAATATTATATACAATATGTCTGTGATTTGTTTTCATAATGGCATTTATGTTATTTTTTCCATATTTTGCACTGACTCATATTCTCTGTCAGGCGAGAAAGAAAGAGCACACACACGTACACACACACACACACACACACACACACTGCAAAAATGTCACATGCTTAGAACTTGACACAAGACAAGATGATTTTGTCATTTCACTGACTGACCGATTCAATGATGTAACATTCATTTGAGCCAGTTTCCACAATGGAAAAAGATTCAGCACAATACTTGTGGTGGAAGCTATCCAGACTAAATGACAAATATCTGAAAGGAACAGAGTTCTGGTCACAGAATGGTATTCAGAGCAGCCAAACAGTACAGAATGTGAAAAATAAAGTCCAGGCTCTTCAGGCAGAGGTGAAAACTGCCGATGAGAAGGGGGGTGAACTCGAGGACAAACTGAAGATCAGCAAGATTGACAACAAGAACCATGTCCGGAACAAGGTTGTCTTGGAAGGATCTATCGAGATCAAGTGTAAAACACAGGAAAGACTCCAACAACATCTAACTAATTCTCAGGAACACTACAAGAAAACGTCAAGAAACCTGAAACAGGAGCATGAACAAATGAAATTCAGAATGCAAGCAGACATTGACAGCACGCTGGGGCAGGATTATCAAAACACAGAGCGCGTGTTCAAGGAATGGGCACAAAAATATCAGTGTGAGGTCAAAAAAATTAGGAAAGAGTACAAAGAGATTAACCTGACTGTGCCACATGGTTTGTTACAAAGAACCAACTGAGAAGTCATTGTTGGAAACTGTCTGGACAGAGGCAGGTACTAAAAATACAGGCCAATGATTGGATGAACCATCCGTCTGTCACAGGCGAACTTAACCAGTCAGATCAACAAACCATATAATGTAGTCAAACTCTCACTGAGGACCGCCAGGAGAAGAAAGAAAAAACACATTTTCCATCGAGAAAAGCCTTCAGTGCAGTTCTTTGCTCTTCTTTCAGGGAAGAAAAACCACACCCGTAACTCGTGCTGTAGCTGCTAGTAGTTCCTCAAAGGACACTGATTGGTCTGAACCATTGTGGTTTGCACATAGCACGTAGCTTTAAGCCTGGCAAGATGGATTTTGTGTGTGAAGTCCAGCTGCCTTGCAAGGTTACCTTGAGAAGGAGGAGGAACACAAAAGGGTTATAAAGGACTTACAAAAACTGTAAAAGAAAAAAACAAACAAAGTAATTGGAAACAAAATTCTAAAGATAGCGAGTTTAAAAAAGTAAAAGAAAGATATAGTAGAGAATTGGTGTAGAGAACAATAGGACAGTTATTAACTACGGTATTTTACCTCGACAACATGATGAAAAACAAGAAGTGTCTACAGGACGAAAAAGGGAGGCTGAGTCCAAGTTCAAAACAACAATGGGAGCGCTAAAGAGGGCCAAAAGAAAAAAAAAAAGCGACCTGAAAGCGACCTGAAAAAAACGTGCACCATCTCTGTTATAAAGCAAAGGCTAATGAGCCTGACTTAAAAAATCTGACGGACAAGGTCCTAAAATTAGAAATCTCTCAGCAAAGATTTAAGTAGGATCTACAGACATGCATAAATTAAAACAGTTGAATCATCATGCTCAAAAGATGCTACACAGACAATAATGAACAAGTGCAGATGGATGAAAAACTGAGACGGGGTGACAACATCATGTTCCCTGTCTCAGGAAAAGGTCCATTGTTGTGTAAGGACCCAGCAGATTCAGAGCAGGCAGAGAAAGGTATATAGACCACACCAAAGGTCACAGAGGTGCACCAGTTAAAACAAACTACCCTGCTGCTCCAAAAGGCAACAAATCCAGTACAAGAGAGGACAGAAACATGAGTCCAAGTAAATGATTATGTTGCTCAATAGTTGCTGGATGTCTATATAAGTATCTGTTTGCTAAAAATGTCTCCATATGAACTTAAATCTGGGCCCCTCAGATGTGGAACTCCCTGCTTGCAGCCATACTGAGTATCTAAGTATTTTATTATGTGGCTTTTTCTTAACTGATGGTCTTTGTTGTAACTATTTATATCATATTATTATATCTTAAGTTCTGGAGCATGTTACTTTTGTTGTTATTTTAATTGTAGCACTTTGTTTTGGAATGGCACTATATCAGATAAACATATTATTAAACATGTCATTGTTGTGTTTATATTTTGTTTTCACAAAAAAATCAGTTCAGTCAGGACCACTTT
>NW_023340257.1:8528202-8529653 GCF_004916995.1 Morone saxatilis | reverse complement strand
TGGAATTGAGAGCTGAGCCTGACTTCACAGCCTGCCTGAACTAACGCTATGCTTAACTTTCTGCAGGTTTGTTGTTGCGTTTTGACTTTGTAAATTTAGTTTTGCTGTTAACCCAATATCATCACCTCCACTGACTATCTCTCTCTACCGGGGATCCATGGCAGTGAATGAGCAGATTGCCGTCTCATCCTTAATACCAACAAGAAAGAAGGAAGGAGGGAAGAGTGTGTAAGAAAGGGAGATGGTGTATTTCTGTCTTTGTCTTTACAAATATTGTAATTTGTGAATCAACTGCTACCAGTTTGTGCCTGCTGTGCTATGCTATGCTTGCTATGCTATGCTATGTGACTCAGAACTGTTTTTTCATGACAGTGTGAACAGCACAAATCACATAGAATCTAATCTTTTCATATCATCCACTTACATATGTGGTGCCTTTCCTGTAATATTTTGATTTCATACAGCTACATAGTCACATTCATGCACAAAGCGCACGCATGCATCAATGATTAGTTACAACTTAAGATGTATAAGAGTTGTGTGAAAGGGTTTAAGAGCCAGTTCTAGTGCTTCTCATTAATCAGCGTGGCTGTGGCTGACAGCAGTAAATAATAAATACATTTCTTATTATAAACCTGCCTCCTGTATGAACTGTCTGTATAGGGTCATCCTACGTCACTGTAACGTCTGCTACTTGGAGAGCCTGTAAAGAATTTGAGAAACACTGATACAGAAAGGAAGTTATTAATATCTCAGCATGATTCTTTATGCAGGTTAGTGATCATCCGTACAGAAATGTCCCACTCACATCCCAGACAGTCTCTGTATATTCTGGCCATTTTTTATGATGGAATTTTTATTTCAATCCTTTTTTAATTCCACTTTTTTACTTCTTTATAGTCTAAATTAAAAGTAATGAAGCAATTAAGGCCAAATGTAAAGTTATTTGTCTGTTGCAGTAAAATAGTGCTGTTTAAGTACAGTCCATTTACAGTATTATCAATTTTTCCATAATATTTAAATTAGTTTGCTTTAAAGTGTGTGATAGTAGTGATATCCTCCTGAGACCTACAAGAAAACCATTTAAATATTTAGATTTGTTTTAATATAATTTAGGTAACTGTGATGTAAGACATTTTTTTTATAACATGTCATCAAACATTGAATCAGTCTTTTCCACAAATATTACCTCTCCTTTCCAGGTCTCTCAGAGGCCTGGTGGTCTATTGTGGCAACCAGATCAGAGAAATGCAGGATGGTGCAGGCCCTCTTTTCATAAGCCTGTCATTAACTCCACTTAAAGTATTAAAGCAAAATAAGCAGAACTGAAGTAGATTTTTCATCAATGAGCTCCAAATAAATGTACTACATTTATTTACATAGATATCTTTGTTGAAATTAGTCACATTTTCTGCATACATTGGTAAAGTGTAAATGGACCTGTACTTGTA
>NW_023340257.1:8522557-8528037 GCF_004916995.1 Morone saxatilis | reverse complement strand
TCTGCCTCTGAGCCACAGCAGCCATTGTAATGATAAGAGACTGACTCTAACATTAAAAGAGCTGGTAAATTCACAGCTTTAACTAAACTGTAAGTGTCTTTGTCTGTTTGAGTTTGTAGATAGTGTTATGGTGACCTTGGGCAATTTGAGGAGCATTTATAATGGTTGTGCACATAGTAAGTGCTGTTTAGACTTTATTTAACGGTAATGAACAACATCCTCTGCAAAAAAATGAACTAAGTGAGAGTGTTGGATTTGCTCGTGCTATGCATATTTTTTATATAAGGAAACAAACAAGCTGAAGAAGCCCTCTGAAAATTCCACAAAGACTGACTTTGGTGATTTTCCCTTGCTGTTATCTGATGCAAAATGTGACGTGCTTTGTTTTGCAATTGGCACATTTGCCTGCACAGCGAGAGGACAAAGCCTTCAGAATCTGATTGAAAAGATTTGTTTTCTGCACTTTTCAATTACCTCTTACTTGACGTAGGAGCCCGTCTCCCACACAGTGTGCCAATCCAAGGATGGGGAGAAAAAGAAAGGCAGTGGAGACAGAATAAAAAGATGCATCCTGTTTACACAAAATATGAGATGGCATGCTTCAAACTGTACGTTCACGACATTCTTGAGACACTTAAAGTGAATGCCAAGGCCTCTAACTAAAGTGCATTTCAAATATGTGTTCAATGTTCAAAACTTCTCTATGAAGGCTGACTAACTTTCTAAAGTGGCTGTTGTCCTTATGTTTGCATAAGCAAGCAATGGCACTAAGGCTAAGAGTTTAACCCAGTTTCTTAAACAAGTTCAAAAGCAAACGTCCCTGTTGTACTTCCCCCACTTGCAAGTACCATATTCAGCAATTAATGCAATGGTATTGGAGGCAAAAACACATTTTAGTTGGTCTATTTTGCATGTATGGCCTTGATGAGAAACAGATACTAAATGTGTCCTTGAAGTGAAGGAATATGGACTGTAGAAGCTACTGATGTAGCCATTGATATGCACAGCAGTGTTTTTTTTTTTTTTTGTCTTCCCACACCAGAGACCTCAACTTCTGCTTTTATAATGAACCGCCCACCTCAATCAATGAGTTAATTAACATATTCTAGACTTGCTCAGAGGAGTGTTGACGAAACTTAACACCAATCTTCAGCTGCAGTCAGTTACCCTGTGGAATGAAGTCAGTTCCCAAGGTCGTACTAATCAGACAGCTGATTCAAATTATATTCTGCCTGAAGGGCTCTAAAACTGCAACAGCAGAGACAGTCCACACTATCAATGAACGCTTAAAGAGAGAAAAGATGCTGCTTTTTACACGCTGACGCTCCTGTCATGTTTGTCAAACTAAGCTGGGTTCTGGTACCAGATTCTCTCTTAAAATGTCACGGTGGAAATCATGCACAGCTTTGTTTAGTTTGCAGCAAAATGTACGTCCTCTCAGACTAGCTCCTCTGAGTATGCAGTGCAGGCTTATTCCCTTCGTCAGTGGCTTGAAGAAATTGTTACATATACTTTATTTGCAGGGGAGAAGTCAAGGGAATCAGTTACCAATCATGCTTTGAAGTGCTTTTCAACCTTGCCTTCTTTCTTGCCAGCACCTGCGCCCGTGCTGCCCTCTGTCAGACTGAATTGCTCCTTTCTCTAAATAACCTCATTGACAAGTTCTTTCTCTTCCTCTCACATTATCTTTTCTTTCTCTTGCTCTCTATCTCTCTGTCACTAATGCTTACCCTTTAGGATGGTTTTCTTTGCATCATCTGACAACCCTCTCGCAGTGTTCAAAAGCACAAGGGGGGAATCATAGGCTTACACTTGCCCTGACAAGAATTCAGATGAATTATTTAACTGATGAAATGTTGTAATTTCTAAGGGTTTTTCTCACCCTAAGGGGAAATAGATGTTAGGGTCAGGGTTTGAGTTAGATGTTGAGCGTTTATTATTTTTTTAAACAATTTGTTTTTATATAAATATTTAAAAAAATGTCTGCCTTTAAGTGTTCTCATATAAACGTAATGTATCCTCCATTTCGGTGTTGGAAACATGGAGAGAACAGTGAAACTGAAGACTGTCTGGCATCATCTACTTTGCTCTGAATCTCTAGGACCACCCAAAACAACTGTACCTAAATAGGCCTTCATCATTGTCTGTCAACAATTCAGCAAGCATGGTAGTGCTGTTGTTTGTACAAGAACCACAAAAAGCTGTGCTGAGTGTAAATGGGTCCAAACTGCAGTTGGAATGAAATGGTGGCTGTTTTTTCAAGACTGTACCAAAGGTTTGTCAGAGGTAAATACAACTGTGTGCAAAATATAGATTATGCTAGCACTCAAAGTTGTTGTAAACTTGGTTGCACTTTAGTTAAGGGAATGTAGTGTGAAAGAGTAAGTTTGGATTTTTTGAAGTGGAGTTGTATGAGGTGGTTATCCATGGTCATTGTATTACCTACAGTAGATGGCAGACAGCAAGGCCCCAGTTTGGAGAAGGAGACAGGAGGACTGACACAAAAGCGTATTTTAGCCACCAGACCAATTGTCCCACAGAACTACAATACAAGTCCAACCTATTCGTTTAACAGAAAACAGGACAATACATCCTCCACCCTGAGAAACAACAGCACCTGTAGATAAAGTTCTGAAGGCCAGGTGTCTGTAGGAGTTAGAAAAAGATTTCAATGTGAAACATCACAGAGGACAAGCAAAGCAGCTGAATGTTAAACCAACCTATTTTGTATCAAGACTCTATAATGTCTCATCTGTGCTTCCCCTGCAAAGAAAAGGTAACCTCTCAAACCCTATTGTTATATTGTGAAGTTGTTTCAGAGTGGATACCAACTTTGCTTTCACTTAATTTTACATTATTGTTAGATATTAATGAAAGCTTTATTACTGTACAATAACTTTGGAATTAGTCTGTCAGAGTTTTGGGGACTTTATGAGTGGCTACAGATTGGAAAGTGTGTGGTGATGTTAAAATTTCATGTTTTCAAGGAGGCGTGTGAAAGCTCTGGGCCATGTCATAAAAATGCCAAGGCTGAAACACTCACCGTCAGTAGAGAAATAAAAACATGTGTTCAATGTAATGCCATCCAAAGCCACAGGCCTTTAACAAATACCTATCATACCTTTTTGAAACTTTTTGTGTTAGATGTGTCAGAACGATGTTCGTCGAACCCTGACATAATGTTTGAGACCATAGTTTAGCATCAGTCTTCCTCTGCTACATAATTGTTGGAGCAGGGGAGTAGTTTAAATAAGACTCCCACCTCAAATTTCCCTTCTCTGAAGAAAAAGTGCCCTAAAATACAGTGCTACTTACCCTACTAGCTGGTTGACAGTGATGATCAATCTCTTTCTTTTTTTCCTCCCCACACCCAACTTTTCTCGCTTTCCTCATCATCAGGGGGAGCAGCACAAATCACTGCTGTAATTATATTCAAGTGAAACAGACGCAACTGGAGGAGGGAGTACAAGAAAGTTTATGGGCATTTCCACAGCAGGTGGGTATTGTCAAAGGAGATTAGTAGTTGGTTACGCATCATCAAATGTCACTGGTCTTTTATGAGGTCAGTTAACAATCCCAGTGCACAACTTAAATGTCACCGAAATACAATGGTAACTGATTCATGAAATAACATCTTAAAACGGTTACACAAAACAAGTCTGCTTCTTATAACCTATCTTATAACCATTAATATGATGTATATTTTTGAAAATCTAGAGACCATTTTATGCTAGTGCTTATGCGAGTTACAACATGAATGTGTAAAACATTTGCATATGTTACTAATAATATGTTACTAATTTGATGCATTATTTTACCTGAACATAGGACATAGGGTGAGATAATATAATAATAATAATAATAATAATAATATTAATAATAATAACCATAGTTTCTCCTACATATGGAACTACTATTGTAGCAAAACTATTTACAAATGGGAATGGAGAGTTGTGTAACTGTATCGTGTGATTTTTGAATGTGTACAGGAATCTGCAAATGTGTGTTCAGAACCTGTGTGTGTGTAATAAGATTTGTAAATGCGTTCTAAAAAAATCTACAAATCTTTATTCAGATTTGCAAATGTATTGAGATTTGTAAATATGCTGACAAATCTGTAAATGTGTATTTAGATCTGGAAATATGTGGGCAAATCTGTAAATGCAAACATACATATTTATGGTTGAGAAGTCTAAGTATTGACTCCAAGAGCTGGAAATACAGACAATTCAACAGTTACACCTCGGGCAGGACTCTCAATTGGTCTTTTTACACGTGACCTTTGCTACACTTCTGCCATGCCCAAGGTCTACAAATGCGTGTGGTGATTTGTATGTGAGTAGAGAGATTTTTCTGTGAGCACATACATTAATATGTATGTCTTCAGTTACAGATTTGTCTCAAACCCCACGCTTCCTTTTCCGATGACTGTAGGCTGTTTCTGTCTTATGTAATATGTGTTTCAGCAATAAAAACGAAAAAAACAGAATAAAACTAAATGAATGATGATCCCTAAAGAAACTCCAACATATTGGTGTTTCTAGTTGTGCTAGATGAATCTATTTGTACTACAATTGCTGTCTTAAAATAAGCAAAAATAACTGTGTCACAATTTTAGATATATACTTACATTCACTGAATGTTGGATGACGAAGTAGCACCACAGCCTGTGCAATGATTCTTGGCTTACAGTGGAGTTAGCTGACCTTTGAGCGAGTCAAAAGCTTGGGGGAATGTTTGACAAAGGGCAAAGTCTGTAAGCAACCTATGATTTGGTCTGTGCATACTCTGAATGTAGAGTTAGGCAGCTTTAGTGGATAGGTAGAACTTCTACCTATCCACTACAGAGGCACTCATAGATTTCAGTAGCACAATTGTTGGAATTGAGTGTTATGAGTTTCAGTAACAAGAAAGCACTCTGACTCTGTTACTTTGTCTTCTAACTTTGGCATGTGTCACGTTGGTGAGATTGACATCTGCTGCTTATGATCACCTTGTGGTCACATTTAAGCAAATATCGGACCAGTTTTATAATAATAATATATATTATATATAATATATATTTATTTTATAACGCACAATGTGAAGGACTGCCAGAGCTGAATGAAAATGATGAGAGACTTTCTACTAATGCTGTCAAATACTGGCCGCTATTTACATATAGTGGCACAAATAAGGTCAGTTCTGCCACACAGAAACAAGATCACCTGGACATCTTATTGTTGGTGACTGGTCGGAATGTATTTTTTTCATCATGCTAATACAGCCAATCACTTAAAAGGGAATGTTTCCATTTGATTACCTCACACACATTCAAACTTCAGTCTGTCAAAGTTATTTGACTGCTCAGTTGTCAAGACTAAGCCTTTTTGTATATCTCGCAGGAAGTGTTTTTTAATTTGTGAAGGAAAGTTACATAGGCATTGGTGGTCCAATGTTCCTGTGCTAGAGATAACACATTAAAACTCACTTTCACCAAA
>NW_023340257.1:8492650-8522457 GCF_004916995.1 Morone saxatilis | reverse complement strand
CCCCCCCACTCTTGTCTTTCTGGTATCCTTTCATCTCTTCTCCCTTTTCTTACCTGCTCTCCTTCATGCCAAACAGATACAGCAGGCACTGGACCAATAAACACAACTAATATGGCAGATAAAGAGGCAGACAGAAAGTCATCCCATAAAACAGGCACACGAATGATGGACAGGTCCTGCATTTACTACAGATGATCAACTGCAGAACACAGCCATTTTTTCCAGGTCCCATAAGGGACTCAGTCAAGGTGAACGTCAAGACATGATGAAACCTGAAGCAATCTGACCCCCAGCAGGTGAAAATGTGAAAGCTGTCTTCCATCTGATCGATGTCAACACACACATTTTCTCATTTAGAGTGCAAAACAAGCCTGTTGTGCAGTGGTATGAGAGTGTGAAAGAATATTTTCTGACTTGCCCAGGCTTTCAAACTATATTGAAAGTTACCTTAAAAGCAGCAGTACACAACTTTTCACCTTGAGGCAAGAAGCACAGATCAGATATACTCCCCTTCAGTTGATAAAGTTCACCTCCCAACACTTGCCACTCATCCTGATGAGCTGTCTAAGTTGAAATGGCATGTAGCCTCAGGCTGAGGTAACTGGTAAATAAAGCCACTGCAGGTGTAGAAGTAAGTGGATTAAGTCCAGGATAAAAAAAAGGAAATCTATGTTTTCATTTTTATCGGGTATGTCTGTAATACATTTAGCTATTTTCATTTTTTACTGCTTTAGTATTTAAGTATATAAAAAACGTTTTTCCAAAACTTAGAAAGGCAGGGCTTCAGAATGAAGACAACCTCCCCCAAAATTATTATTTTTCTGAAAACAACAATTTATTTTCTACTTTACAGAAGACCACACAACTTGTGTTTTTATATAAAAGGTGTAGTGGGCTTTTATTAAAAATGTTTCAAAAGGCAACTGGCAGGGGTGAATGTGGATAAAAACGTTCTCTGCACATAAATGCTTTTATGCTATTTGCTCAGATACTGTTACAAGACATGTGGATAGATGGACAGAGGTTGAGGAAGGCAAGGGAGGGATTTTAAGGTGTTGAAAGGTGCTGGAAGTCAAAACTGGCTTAAAGCTGTGATCCAAAGTAAGCCAGTGGACTGGCCTTGTCTGGTGTTCATTCTTGCTTCCATCTAACAATCCGGCTATAGATTCTGTGTTTCTTAATGAGTTCTTTTGGGCCATGTGAGATTTCTGCCTGGCAGCCTTGCATTCTTTTCCTGATGAGAGTGTGATGCTGTTTTCCACTTCATGTTCCATAACTTCCCTAGTGAAGTTATTTGCTCATTAGCTTATAATAATCTGTCAGGCAGTATTTTGTTTAGGAGAAAATCTTTCTCACTGTCTACCACATTTAAATGAACATATTACTTGCTGCCCCAATTTAAATTGTTTATACATATTTTCCTGTAATAACACACCAATTTTCAGACACAAATCATGACAAATTACCAAATTAAACTATGTTGCTCTCAAAAAACATCATATGAGTATGTTGTATATTTGTGCTTTCATGTACTTGTGTGTAAACGTCCATTTGGATTTGATAATTGGTCAGTAAGAGAAACGTTATCCTTATGAATATTCTTTCACTTTTTAATCCTTGAGCTTTCAGTCTATTATACAACAATATTCAGTTTTTTTGTCAACAAATACATACAAAGACCAACACCAACAATTTATTCCAAGTATTGCCTGTGTAGTCAAAGTCTGTAATAGCTTCTCTTTTGATTTTTTTGTTCAAAGACAATTAAATACTCACTAGAGCTAGACCCCCAATGGGTTTATTGTCTGCAACTGGATACTTTTATTTGTTAGTCTTTTCAATCAAACAATTTGAGAAGGAAAAATCACTTTGAACTGCTAACAACTCATCCACACTTAGGTTTCTCAACTAAAAATCCTTCCATTTTAAACCAAAAAATTTGAGAACCACTGCCCTGGAGCACCATATATGTACTATTCCACCACTGAAAATGAATCCTTTACTTGATCTATTTAACTATGAAGTATAAACTCCTCTCTGATTAATGTTTGCTAAAAACTACAGTTCCCAGCTAATTTAGGAGATTGCTTAAATAAAAAAAAACATTGAAGTATATAATTGTTACAAATGATGAACATATTCTTGCAGTTTTAAAGAGCCTTTTGTTTCGGTGTCTTGTAATTCCTTTCACAATACTAATCTCTCCCAGATAATGCATATGCATTGTTGTCAGCTCTTTATGAGTCTGGAGTTGGACACATACAGTATATCTATATATACTACATATTATATGATTACAGGGACGTTATCTATTCACAGTTTAATAATTTGTCCTCTAGCTCCATTGCAGAATTCCCAAATGAAAATTCCCACTGCCCTGATTTAGTGTAAACTCTTCACCTGTCACAGAAAGAAACCCACTATCAGTACATTCCCGGGAGAGAGATGTAAAACTGGATTCTCCTACACCATTCATCCATCCACTAGTGGTTTTGGTTTGATTGCTTGGCTTGTCTGGCTGCTCCTGGCAACAAGGTGAATCTCTTGGATTACTTGTACCCTCTCACTATCTGTCTCGCTTCATGGCCGTTGCCAAGGGTTACGGCAGTGGTCAGGGATCCATTTTTTTATGTTTTGCACACACAGCAGGTCAGCAAATGCCCTTTGTGCCGCCACATTTATGAGATGGGTGATGCATCCACCTGTCTATCCACACATACATTCATACGCTATGCAGATATATCCTATATCTTTATTTTTATCTGCCTGTCTTCAAGTGCCATTTCTCCTCCACTTCACCTCCTCAAACTGCTATTTTTCAATGTACTATTCCAGTGCAGTACAGACAATCTCTGCTCCCTTGACTCACCGTCTCTAAAACACAGCACCATGTGACATCTTATGACATCTTCTGTGCCTCTAGTTTGTGTCGGCATGGCAGAAGACACGAGTCAATGAACAAGCCCTGACCACTGAACTGTAAAGTATATGGGAACTCCTGTGGGGACAGCGTTGGAGAGGCATGAGCCAGAGCACAAGGATGAGCCATCAACCAGATCAGCTGGCTATATCTGATATTGTGACAGCTTAAGCTGATCGGCATCACCTTTATGTAACTGAGACACAGATGGAAAAGGTGGTTGACATGACCATTCAAAGAGTCACTATGATTGGATTTTCCTATGAGAGATCAGGTATAAAAAAAAGGTAATTCTGTTGTAAATCAAAAACTAAAATATAAAATTGAGAACTGAATTTTAATGTATACATATCCAAACACAAATCCTGATTTAAAGATTGAATATTACATACATTGTTGTGACTCAAATGGCAAGAAAATAAGATGTTTGCAGCATAGCTCTTGTTTCAAAAGCTTGTTTGCATTAAAATTAGCAGCATTAGTATGATATTTAGTTTGCAGATCTTTTCTACCCCTGTATTTACCTCTAATTCTTTGATTTGTTTGTTTAAGTAAGTTTCCTAGTTTGTTCCATTATTATTTTTCATTTAATCATTGTTGTCATATTCTTATAATTTGCTTTCTTGATACAAATACTGTTATTCTGTGTCTCAAAAAAGCATCCGATCCAGTTATTAAAAGCTTTTTCATCTGTGGAAAAAACTGTTCTGATTCTGAGCTCTTGAAAACTTTGAGTTCTTGTCAAGGCAAGAACAATTTAGTCCTATTTGACACTGGCTGTCTTTTTCTCTAGGGGATGTATCTTAGTGATCTGAGAACTGGACCTTGCAGACAGTGTCTGGATGTTTTCCTCGCTTTCTGCTGATGGAGCTAAGTGAAGACAACAAGCTACTCCACTGTCAGCCACCACCCACCAGTATCTGGCTTGCTGCTAATGATGCATGTGTGTGACTAGTGAATAGGAACCAAGGTTTTGCTGAATCCATTCATGTGTGTCTGTACTTTTTTGTGTAGGTGAAACACAGGGTTGGATGTTGACTATACTATATTTTCTACATTAACATTAATCAGGTTAACTAAAAAGATATATTTACTTTGATTGTGCTCACATTTGAGAGTATAGAGCGAGAGCTGGTGTGAAACTGACTTCATGTTTACGATTCTGTTTCTATCAATGTTCCAGTCTACTCTAATGAATCAAATATTCCACACATTTCAATAGATTATTGAAAGAAAATTAGTTAAAACCCTTATATATTCGACTTAAATGTTATTCTTTTACCATTTACATCTCAAACAATGTTGCTATTCATCATGTAACTCCACATTGTGTTCTGGTGTGGTCAGTTTGCACTGTAATGATGAATGGATGTCAACTTGACTCCATTACCCTTAAAGTTTGTAATGAACCTTGTTTCTGCTCCTTTGATCTTGGCAACTGCGAAAAATGAAAAAGCCACTCTGTGACTATTTATGAAAAGATGCATGACACACACCTACACAAACAGGGACACATGCACGCACACATTCTCAAATGTCAGAGGGGCAATGAGCTACTTATTAGAGAATATGCTCCAGAGAGAAGCCCTGCTTTAATTAATTGTGTGCCTGCCAGTGACAAGGAGAGGAGAGGGAGCATGGTCAATTTGGTCTCCTTGGAGACATATTCAATCCAAATGACAGTGGTTATCCTGATTTGACTTCCATATATTTTATGATTTTCAGTGTCAGAAAAAAGAAACATTTATGTTACTGTGAGTAATATCGTTGCTGTCAACATAATGATAATGTAATAATGTAATAATGTTACAGTGTCAGGAATCCCAGAATGACATTAGCTCTGACAAGAAATTCATTCTAGTAACATGAGTCAGATTACACTGTGCATCTAACTGGGAAACTTTGGCATGAACCACGAGCATTAAACCCTCAACTGAACCACCACTAGGGCCTTGCGTCTGACTAACAAGTCTCTGTAGCCCCTATTAGGCTTGTATTAGCTAGACACATTGTGCCATCCACTGCCCTCTATCCTCAATGTCTGCTGTGTAGGATGACAAACTGTTTCAGGACAAGTCCACGCCAACATATAAAGACACACACATACACACACACACAATTAAACACTGACAGTTCCCTAAGAATTCCCCACATCGCCCAAACAGATAGATGTAGACAAATGTATGTGTGGTGGGAGGAAATATGGGAGATAAAACAAATGACCAAAAAGGCTTTTTCCTCTAGCTCATCATTGTGTTGTGGACTGATCACTGTCTACTGTGGCTTGCCACCACAGACATGCAGCACATAACCATGACAACCAGTTGGGATTTTTCCAGAGGGATCAAAAAGACCAGCATGGTTAATAAACAGAATATAAACTGCTTTTAGATAGCGGAGGGAGCAAATAATAATAATAATGCATTTATTTTATAGTGTGCTTTAAAAGGTGCTCAGAGACACTTTACATGGTGACAAAAGCAACAGATAAGGCAATCAGTGTCAAACAACAGTAAAGACAGGTGGTGCTCGGTTAGCCTTATAAATTATATGATGAAAGGACACAAATTAGGCCTTTTTTGAGAAGAGAAATTAAATACAGGTTTACAGGTAAAAATGTTCTAATATACAATGACAGAACAAGCATGTTCATCTTCAGTTCATTATACTATATATCCTTGAGGCAGCAAAATATAGTTTGGCTCATTAATCAAAGTCAATACACCCTTGGAAGTAAACTTGAGGTCAGTGTAAAGGAGCAAGGCAAGACAAATTAGCCTTGAAATCTGTAATGAGACAAAAATCTAGCAACTGTGACAAAACTTTATGACATAAGTGAAAGTGAAGAGGATATACTGAGCTCAAAGCTCAGTATAAAAGTGAGACTTTTTCCTACTGATGCATTAGCAAGAGGAAAAGTGCATCAGACAGAGAACTGCAACAAGATGCATGGTTTGAGAAAAGCTAAACTGTGTATATATATAGGCCCACATCTTAGCCGGTTTGGCAGAAAAGATATCTAATATGTCTTTACATCACATATGATGAGCCTTTTGTTGTGCAAAATGCCTACTAATGTCCTTAATATTTATCCAGCGTTTTTTTTTTCCTAGTGATATTGCTTTGCTCTGACTTATAATGTCTTAAAGGGCTTTACAGGACCACAACAGCAACATTTCCTGACCCAGGCCATGGTCTTAAAGACAAAGCAGAAATAAAAAATGTGAATAGCATACAGAAAAACAAAAACAAAAGTAAGACCCCTCAGGAAGGGAAATTCAAAAAGATATTCCTCCTCCTTAGACATCCAGGTGTGCAATTAAATGATTTGATAGAAATACAAGATGCAGTCACTGAACAATAGGTTTGAAAACTGATGAAATAAAACCAATATCAGACAAAAGTCAAAAATGAAAGTTAAGTGATTTCAAACTGTACGAAAATGCTCAATGCAATGTAGCATTGGAAACACAGACCTTCTCAGATCACAGAGCAGATGCACAGTGTGCATATTTCTGCCATAGTCAACGCTGTTTCCAACACTGCTGTAGTGTAGCACTGTGTGCCTCAGGGCACATAATTACCAAAAATCACTGCGCCATGTGAATTCGACTGTGCTGTATACAACACATCCCCATACCAAGGACATAGTATACAACAATAATATGGCAAAACAGTTGCAAACAACAATTAAAAAGTGACTCGTATGAGTTATTCAAAATCTGTCACGTCTAGAACTTAGAACAGCTACCTTTTGCTGCCAAAGCAGTGAACCAGAACAGTAAAGTTGCTAAACAATGAACTGAAACTGCTACAAAGCTCTGTAAAGTCGAAGGGAGCTGCAGCTTTGGATGATGATTACCTATATGAGCAACCCTTTCATATTGGTATTTGAGACATTGTTATTATAAAACATTGATGTTAGCTGCTTCAAACAAAAAAAACAAACACTGATTTGTTAAAACCATTGCATAATCCAAATCACATACAATAAACAATAATTACAAAATGTCAAATTTCAGGTTGTACAGCTTGAGCAGAGAGTAAGAGCTATCTGAACTGAGCAGAATAAATTAGGTATGCTGTTGCACCAAGTTTTATTGCCCTGAAAGGTCTGACAAAACAGTTAGATGCTACTCTTCAGAAAGACATCCCCTGTTAAATTGGTATCCCTGTTATGTTGAGTATGAAACGGCGGAATGGCAGAGCAGGAAGTAATGGGAGCTGAAAAAGCCCGTGTTGATTTGATAAATAATTTTTGCAGTGCTGGTGATGCTCTGCTAAGCAAGGCTGACCCCCCGGTGTGATGGCATATGTTAATAAAAAGCGCTGCAGGATGTCCTCTGCATCCTAATCTGCTGTTGTCAAAATGAATTTGTGTGTGTGTATGTGTGTCTGAGATTCCCCATCTCTGTGCTGCAGCATCTACTCCACACTTATATCATTGCAGAGTTGTGTGTGCCTGTGCGTGCGTGTGTCGTGCGCACAAACATGTATTGAGCTCATTCCTGTTTATGCCTGTGCCAAATGTGTGCATGCATGGAGCAGTGACAGGCACAGCACCTCATCTACATATCAATTTTCTTCATTTGAATACACCACTTATTGGGTGATGGTGGTGATAATTACCTGTTGTGCAGTGAGTAGGGCACAGGCTCCCACTGGGCCTCCCTTTGTCAGCCTGGGTCACTGAATCTGTACACAGTACAGTGGAGTATCTTACACTGGGGACTTGTGAGACATGACAGCACAGCACGAGTCCCAGCTTTTCTTTGCCAGCACCAGACAATCCCTGGTAGCATGCAAGGGCCATCATGTAGGAAATGACACGAGGAAAATGTGTCTTAACATCTGGGATATTTTCAGCAGCAACTTGACAACTTGTGTGCAATAGTAAGATGTCTTTCAGAGCACAATGTGTCGTGTCAAGAAAAGGCTAAAGAATTGCGGGAAAGGTCAAAAGATATAGCCATAGATTGACAGCTTTTAAAGGGTATGAGAGTACATGATTGGAAGATATCCTTCATTTACATTTAACAGAACAGTGCAGACAGTTAGATAGACCATATAGAGTATAGCTAACAGTTTGTGATGTCAGATGTCAGTATGATCACCCAAACTGAGAAAAAAGAGAAACACTGGAAAAGACTCACAAAGCAATGGATGCTTGATTCATCATGTTTCTATAACAGACATTGCACTCATGATGACCTAAAGCTCTTAAGATGATAAAAAAATAAACAATATTTTGGCAATAATGTAAATTTATGTGTTTGTAATTAAATCTGATTCTTGCATTCAATTTTATGGTTTCCATAATTCACAAAAGAGAGCTCAAACTGTGTCTATGTGAGCATAGGTGAGTCATGCTGTCCAACCAGCAACTGTACATTCGACTGCCCGCAGCACCTCTGCCATCATTCCGCATGGCTGAATCCTGAAGATGCCACTGAACATTAAAAATGATCCCACTCTCGCTCTACAGCTGTATGTTCTCTGCCATTGCCGACCCTCTGTACTGAGGTCCAGGATGTGCTGTGAAGGGCCCACAAATGGGAATGAACAGGTGTCACTTTAATTATGTGTCCTCTCGTTGTAGCCAGGCAGAGTCGGCCAGGAGATGGTGGCTCTTTTAATTAACCTTGGAGGTCTGCTGCTGAAACACAGTGACAGTGCCACGCTGGGCACCTACAAATATAGGTGGACAATATCTGCCAGTCTACATGACTCCGTGGCTTTTAATTATAAGCACCAAGGGAGTGTGCTCACTTTTCTTCACTCTCCATTACGTTTTGTTCTCCACCCCTGTCAGTCTGTCTGCTTTAGATAACATCGGTTTCGCATGTTTCAGTCTACTCGGCTGAAACCTCCCCCATCAGGCCATGGCTGAGAGTGGCAGATTGCTCCTTTTATGTAATTTTTGGTTGGAATGAGGTCAGTCCACCTTCAGAAAGTATTTTCTGTTATCTTTACATTGATGTCTAGCGACCTAAAATGAGCTGGCATTGGAACTTTAAATTTCTGGAGGCCTCTTCAGGTTCAGAGAAAGAGGCAAATAGATTAGTTTGCTCTTTTCTTCATACTGGAAAGATGCCAAGACCAAAGCATTAATGCATATTTTAGTATGTTCATATAAGCAATATTAGAATGCCTCTGTAGATCTTTCTCGCTTTGAGCGTGGTTGAGTTTTCACACCGCAGATTTGATTGACACTTTTATCCAATTATACCGATAATTATCTCACAGACTACAGATGTTGTATCTCACACGCTTCAAGCTTCTTTTGACCAGATAGAACAGGCTGCAAGAATCAAAGCTCATTCTTCTGTGTGATCTAGCCAAATTTCATGTCATTTCTCTGCTCATTGAATACCGTTATTTACTGTTATACTGAAGCATACCTCTGATACTACTACTACTTTATAGGTTATCCAGTGATTGCATAGGTTACACAATACAATCTGTCAGGAGTCCTTCAAAATAACCAAGTGCAAGTAAATCCTGTTTTGTTCAGCTTTAACCTGAATAAACTGAATAGAAAGCGAACATTTTAGAACATTTTGTTTCATGTTTTTTAATATGTAATACACTATCAGTGTAGATTCACTGATTATGCTTGATCTAAAGGGCTGAAATGAAGAATCCAGTGCTTTCTATTTCTGAGCCACCTATCCTCATGAGTGCTAATGCAGCTTAAAATCTAGCTAAGAATAGAACATGTGCAGTATAGAAGAAATGAGTGGAAGATGTCATGGAAATGTTAACCTTTCAAAAGGAATTTCGTTTGTTCTCTCCACATGACCCTTTGACTCACAATACAAACACCCCATAGAAACACTCCACCACTGAAGATTAATTCAGCAACAGTTCAAATATAACTGGTCTAGTGTCACATTCTGAGTTTAATGAGTTTTTTTTGTTGTACTTTCTGCTCTTTCTTGACTCGCTATCTGGTTTTCTAGACACAAGAGACAGCTTTTCATCAGTGACAGTTCCTATAACTAATTGAACAAGCTTGCCTAGTGCAAACAGTCTCATGACCAATATAGCATCACACAAGAGCATTGCTGCTGCCAAAGGTGCCAAAAGGGAAATGTCTTCTTTACAGGACATACTAATGTATACTACTTTATCTTTAACAAACCAAGGGAGTTGCAGTACAGCAAGTTCACTCCTAGTGCATGAGGAGAAGGGTGGATGAGACCCAGTAGGATCCTTTGATATGTCAGGCTTTATTTCAAGTTTACCAACTGTGGTGAATACACTGGTCAATTATGAGGTAGAGTCTTTTTCCTACATTCACCATCTGATTGCTAATCATGGATTTACTTCTAACTGATTCAATTTTGCTTTATAATGAGGGATACATATTAGGTGAGTTATACAAAGGGCCTTTCTCTGACACCATTGTTCTCTTACTTTTACCATTGTCAGTCCTCATTCATAAATCTCACTCTCCCCCCCACACACACTCTGATAAGTTATTATTAATGTTACCATCTGCGTAGAAGAATTAGCCGACTAGGTGCAGCCGCTTAATTTAAAGGCATATTCCCATATATAAATGCCTATTTCTTATCTACTGTATGTCATTCTTTACTCCTGTCTTTTCATGCATACATTTTTCACATCTTTTATCCTTTACAAAATAAGAAAATAATGGTTACTGATAAGATGCAAGCTTCGTGTTTTGATGCTTAAGGCTTTATTGAAGTGATAAAGCAGTATTATCTTTCCACATTTGGCAAGTGATACTATGCGTGCCAGAGGAGAAAAAGAGTTAATAAAGTGATGATACAAAGCAAGAAGGTCAATGCAAATTACTGCTCCCTTAGTTGAGGGGAGGTTGGGCAGACAGAGATATAGAGATACAAAATGCCTGAAAATTAAATATGCACACACCTAAATACCAAACAAGGTTGTATTATTTGTCCAGTAGTTAGAACCCCTTTTTCTCTGTATGAACATTTACTTTTCATATACTTGGGGAGAATTAAACCAGAGAAGCTGCTGGGAAACAAACCTATTGAATCTCCCTCAATCTCTTTCTGTCAGTCTCTACTGACTTCTTTCTCAAATGAATTTCTATTTACTGTGAAGTACTGTACTGCAGACTTTTTGGTCAGATAGAGCCAGGCTCCATTTTCTGCCTCTTTTCTAGCTCTCCAACAGCTCTTAATTCTTTTGTAGGATGGCAAGGACTCCTCTGGCAGTATTGAGTTTTAGGCCTCTGGGCTCGACGGGCATCGCTCTCAGACGGCTCGCCTCGCACCTAGTGCACTCTGGTTTGAATTAGTGGATGCTCTTCAGGTCTGATGCGGTCCCCTCAAACTGTAGATATTGGATTTTCTCCCTCAAATTCCACATCTTACATCTGAAATATAACAGCGAATTGCCTCAGGCCAGCATGTGTGTGTACATGAGTTTGTTTGCGTAATGGAATGCTCGCCATGATATTGCTCACCATGTCAATGTGCAAATAAAGTCAGGATCTTGGCCCACGCAGAAATCCAATCAATAATGCTGTACTTGATCATGATCCAATTTGCCTGCTGCACTTACCTAACAGTAAATACAACAGCTTTTTAGTTTACTGGCTCTTGCTTCACTTGTTTTTTGTGTGGGTTAAATAAGGAATGCAGCCCTGATTCTTGTGACATAACTTCTTGGTTCTTACTTGCAGGCCTATGGAACTGCTTGTCAACAAGGCTACAAAACAAACTCATTTCTGAAAGGTCAGAGGGGTAAGAAATGTTCAGAAAGGTAGCAAGGCAAAGGCAATACATGACTTAATACTCCATCAAAGTGCCTCAGAAAACTTTACTGAGTTTAAAGTTTTATGAAAAAATGTTTCCATATTTTCTTACTGGCCTCTGTGACCTGAGTGAGGAGAGATACACATCTTTATGGCAACATATATTTGCTGCCATACAGGTGTTTGTGGATGTTCCGGCATTGTAATTTTCAAAATTGTTTTTTAGATATTTTCTCCCATAGTGCTTATGTGAGGGTGTTTTGACCTGTTGTGTTCCCACACTGCTGTCATTCATAGGCTGCTTTCTCAAACTTATTATTTCTACTTGCTGGTTCTGGTATTGATGCTGCTCAAGCTGCAAATGTTTCCATAACAGATTTATGTCAGCACTTGTTTAGAACTTTTCTTGATGGCTCACCTTCCACCTCCACAAAAGAAGTACAAATGCAGATTACATCAGTTCATACGGTCATAAAACATGAAACTGTCAAAATTCAAATCTATAATAGAGTTGCATTGATTGAAGTTGTGTTATTCACATATGGCCTCTGTAACGATGAAAACGATCTTGTCTCAAGCCTTTCTAAACTAGCAACAGTAGAGAGAACATAGAAAATCTTCGTAATTGTGTGTAATTTATATACATGTAAAAGGTTTAATGTCAATCTGAAATTTTTATTCTCTTCATTCACTGGGCCTAATGCAGCAGCATTCTCTTAAATTTCTCTTATATTTTCTCGTAATTTCTCATAAAACTATGTAAGTAAGTTATGTATAAGATATTGATATATTGATGATACATGATAAGAAGGGGAACACAGGCAATATAATCCAAGGCTTTTTATAGTTTTAATAGGGATCAGTGGAGCTATAGTACATTGGTGAATCCCAGTGGGTACTAACAAAATAAGAACAAATCATGGATACGAAAAAATTAACAGAAAATTTGTTCATATACTGTATCGCTTCTTGCATGAGGCCCATTGTGTAAGGAAATATGATATTTTTGGAGATACTACTAACACCTGGTGGGTCTAGTATGCATCCCTAAATACCTGCAATGCTTGATTTCGTCCCCATCCATGTTCTACAGAGACCTCTCCCACTCTGACTGGCTAGTGTTACTTGGTTTGGTTGGGTTGGTTAGGTTTAGGCATGAGGAGTGAGATGGCTAGGGTTAGAAAACAATTTCAGAGTTGGAGCCAGTCAAAGGCAGAATGGAATACGGGGGGAAAAATAACACTCAGTAATTGCATCTCCAAATAAACACATAGCTAGCTTAACGGCAAGAAAACAGCACTGAAAATGGATAGAAAACATGAAAATAAATAGGGTTAGGGTTTGGTTGTGGTTAGGGTTGTGCTGAATTAGGGTTCTGGCAATTTTTAGGTCTACTTCCGACACTGACTGTTAGCAATTGAAAGTGGAAGGAACTAATCTCCACTTGGAAAGTTAACGCTAGTAACTTAGTGCTAACACTGATCCTACATGTTACTTTTTGTTCATGTTGTGTTGGAATTCTGTATGATATTACAAACCATTTAAAATAAAATGACCAGAAAAACACTAATGTGGGCCTGCTAGCATCACATCTCTTCATTTCGGTTTGCACAATTTTGACAAAACAGGTACAGAACTTAATCTCATTAACTGTCATTTGTGTAGCAATATGTTTTAGCCTGAAATTTGGCTTAATTAACTAAAGACATTATATGCTGTTTAGATTAGGTCTCTTGTTCATCTATTGATGACCTTTAAAATAATTCTCATTTGAATATGTGCATGCTCTCGTCTTTTCCCATCTTTTTTCAGTTGCTCTGCTCAGCTCTGTCTTTCTCTTCTACTCAGCTATCAAAAGGTTTTTCACTTCTTGCACCCCAACTGTTCTCCACATGGGATTCTGAGATAATTTGGATTTTTAACATTAAGGGCAAATTAATGTTAATCTTAGAGAGCCCTTTATGAAACACCACACAAATAAGTAACTCGTGGGACACAGTGGTACACCAACCTAAACTAGACATTCTTTGACTTGATGAATACAATTGATGTGTGGAATAAATGATACACTTACAGCATCAAAGGTTAATTAAATGAGAGATAATTAAATAAGTGGCTTCTTGGGTGAAAATTGCTCCTTGTGGATGAAGTAGTTTAAGGCACCTGAAAGGTATTTGACTGCCTTCGCATGTCTTTCTTCCATCCATAGACTTTCTAATTATGATCACAGATGGAGGTGTTCTTCAATCACTTAATTCTGCACCGTGATTACGCTTGACATTTTACTCCCGAGCGTCAAAAATTCTCTCCATATATGTAAATGAGTTCAAAATTTCTTCATTATGCAAATACAGTTGCTAACATTTCAGAGACTCTAAGACAAGCATTCACAACATATGACTCATTTTATTTCACAACACGTGTATAATGCTTGTGACTGTTAACAAGATTGCACATTACAGTTTGGGGAATTTGTCTATGTCAGTTTAACTATTGTTGTGAGTTTTGTAGAGGACCAAATACTTGCTGCTCAAACAAATGTGCAGAAAATAAACCATGCACTGACATGTCTGTTGACATGAAATATGTTGTCATAGGTTGTGAACACAGGGGGGCAGTATGGAATCATAATCCCTTTGTGACATCCTTACACAAATGAGCAGAGTTTAGGCTTTCTAAACAGAATATCTGTAAGTCTTTGATATCTGATCCTGAAAGTTTGATCTCTGCCATAATATCCAAGCTGCCATTTTCACTTGGTCCCTGATACATTTTTGAAATGTTTTTACTGCCGGCATTTACTGCAAACACAAATGTCATCTTCAACACAAGAAAGAACGAAAGGAAGAAAAAATAAAGATGGGAATATAACTTGAAAAAGACGCAATCAGTACAACACTCACTGACATCCTGTATTACTCATTTTTGCTTTTTTTGCCTAATTAGTAACTTTCAGCTCACATAATGCCGTCAAAGAAGTTGTTTTGTAATGTGAACGGTTTACATCTGACTGACCAAGAGGCACTTGGAGGGAATGTTCAGCTCATTAGAGAAATGACTCATTGTTTTCTGTCCTTCCTCCATTCCTTCCTTGACTACAGGCATGGTCACCACCCCTGGGCCTAACCCCCTCCTTCCACGCTTGTGTGAATAACTCAATAACTCCCATCCATGGCACAATTAAGGCATTATTACACCCTCCGCTGGACCCCATGCTCCGGGGTGAATTGTGGGGGCAGAAGGGGCCTGGCCCGACCCCCATTTCCATCCCAGCCCACTATGAAGCCTTGGATACTCTTATCCCTGACCCATTTTACACTCCCTATGTGCCCCGATTGTGCACGGACACACAAACGGTCTTTCTGACACGCTCAGGGCCTGCACGCACACACACACATAGACACTCTGTTGTCTCCATCCAGCAGGCAGAAACATGGCATCGTGAGTCACGTCGGTGCCAGCAGCTGTGCAATGGGCGCCATGTGTGGCGCTCGTTCGGCCAAACAGTGGGTGGGGGCGGGGGTGAGCATCGTTAGGGGTTGAAGAGTGGTGTGTGGGCACCTCTCTTGTGTTTCTTTCACTTACCCTTCTCCTCTCATGGCTCTGCATGAAAGAAGCCATCTGCCTACTGCCAGTCATCTAAGGCTGCGAGAGCGTCTGTGACACTTTGCACTTTGAGCTTGTCCATCACCCACCCACCTCTCCTCTTACACACAGGATGAAACCATGCTGAGATCTGCTGCTGGCCATCTTTGTCTTTTCACCTTTATGCCACCTTTAAGTTACTTTTCCCCTCAATTGTTATATAGCTTTGCAGCTATTGTCCTTGTTATCTTCACCTTTGAAATGCTGCTGTTATCATGTTATTGTAGGCTCTTTGTACTCTGGCATTGTCTCGTCAAATGTTTTTCTTCACGCGCACAAAAGAGATACTTGGCAGTGTTCTTGTCATTCTCCAAAGAAAAATACTTTAACTGCAAGTTTCATTGGCCTTCATCTGCCAGAGCGTCTTTCATTGAATGTGGTGTGTTTGTTATAAAGTATAAACTATGAAACTTGTGAGAGCATGAAAATTTGTAAGCTCAACAAAAGTAAGCTACTCAAAAATAGTTTATCTATGTAATAAACCATGGGAGTTGAGTCAATATTTGTGCAAACAGTTCCCCCCCAAAGCTGATCAACGGCAAAACAAAAACTCGTCCCTTTATTAACACTAAAACAACTCCAGCCCCTCTCTCTTGATAACATCAGAGACCAAGGTCTTGTTTTTCTGTATTCTAGCTTTGGGAAAGAAATTTTCTATTTCAGTGGATTAGCTGAAATAAAGGTCATCACTGCCTTTTATCAAACTGCAATAAACAATGTTTCATCACGATTTACAGGAATTAACTAGATAAGCTTTGGTTTCAAACAGCCAAGTCTCAAGCTGCCGAAGCAACTGCTCATGTTATTTTGTAAGAGAACTGTCTCTGTGTCCACTGTCCATGTGTTATTAATATTCATCCACACTAACGTTGTCTTGAACGCTTCCAACTCAAAGAGACAACTCTAACAAATGGACTTACGATAGAAGAGAGGCTCGCACTCCAAATGTCACGTCTGCGCGCTGTTCCATTTGTTTTGAATGCACTCCAAATGAAAAGCAATTTAAGAGCTCCAGCCATTAGAAATACCCCTCACCACTGAAGTGCAAACCAAACCTTAATTAGGAAAATGATGATTGTTCAGTGCACGCGCTCAATTTGCTTTACAATTGGCCAAGCCTCTTTTCTTATACAACCCTCTGTCAATTTATATACTTCAGCCTGTCTACATTTGCAAAATGTCAACATGCCAGAGATTAAATTAAAGCAGGTCTCTGTAAAGAAGACACATCTATCACATCATTACTGGCAGAAGATTAACTGGTTGACATTTCTCTCCACTAAATCGGCACAATGGGACCTGATTCAGACGATTCTCTGTCAACAAGCCCTGTCAAACACACGTGCATGATGGAGAATATAATTAAGTCAAACATCTATAATGCCCTCCCCCCCACAAAACTCTAAAAGATTCAAATGTTAAGGACGCTGTGTAAGACACACCCAAACGTATCCGTGTGTACTGAGGCATGTTTAAAGATACATGCACTCAGCCCTATGCTTCACCTGTTATAATACTGCGCAAATACAGCCAAAATAATTAACAGTCTAATATGGAAAACATTTGATCAATCCAAACTGCCCATAGTGTGAGTCCAGTCAACAGCGCTGGAACAAACAAGAGTAAACCTTAACACAGGGAAAGGTCATAGGATCAATAATTCATTTAAGATGCTCCCTGGGATTGACTCTGCAGTCGCCTTGTAATCAGGAGGGGAGATTTATTTATCTTAACCAACTTTAAATCCACATTCCTACGGAAAGAAAAAAACATTGTACCACCCCGGTCGATTTTCAGTGCCCTCACAAGGCCATGAGATTTTCTGTTTTATTTACCCCCCAGGAGCTGGCAAGGAGCAGCTCTTTAATGACACTTCAGCGGTGTACTAATCATCTATTAAGGAAACTTTGAAAGAAAAGAAAAGGAAGAAAATCCTAGGACTAAGGACAAATCCAATGATACAATGGTATTCACAGAGGGGAAGTACTTTACACTTTAGTGCTGCAATGTACACCTGCACATTGTCTCAGTAAAAAAACATATAAGTGAATTTTACTTTACTTGTGTGTTTGGTTGATTGAAATCTACACAGAAAATCAAAAATGGGCAGTTAATCTTTGTTTTTTTGTTTTGTTTTTTTAGCTATGTATAATAAGGTGTTTCTGTGTAGAGTCAGTTGAAGAACTATTTTATTGAACAAGGCCAGAACATGCTTCACAATGTTTTCAAATATCATATTATTTAGTGAGCAGGGCATTTCACATGTGCAGTGCTAACAGGACTGGATGTGACTAATTCACAGACCACCTCTTCCGATTTAAATAATGCAGCCCTGCTGAGTGGAAGCATCCAGGGGCTATGTTGGCTCAAACGCTACAAACCTGCCCGGACTGAAACATTTAGCGAGCCGCCAATCAAAGCCATGTCCAGGTGTGATGCAGAAACTACATTTTCCAAAATGCAATACCTTGAAAAAAGGAATGCTTAGAACAGATTTTGAGTGTGCTTTCTTTACACATCCTGCTCCTCCTACCTGATGTGTGGTTAGTGGATGAAATTTTATATTCCCACTTTAGGGATCCTCTTTAAATATCCATGTTTTGCTAAAAGACAGATGCTTGCTGGGTGAGTTTTCTGCTGAAACATCTGTCCTTAATAAACAAATTTCTATAAAGGAGGCATTTCATAGGCAATTGCATCAAGGAAGCAGCAGTGTGGAGTTTTTGCTTCAACATGTCACTCAGCACCATTAGACCATATGGCTAACAGTTTGAAGACTGTCACGGCAAAGAGAGAAGAGGACAATTATAGTTTAAACGTAAATGTTGGCTGACACACAACAGCACAATGACCTCAACAAATACATGTTAGTTTTATTGGATGGATTTCAGTCACTTCACATGTTTTGTAGAGCCTGTTCACTCTGTACCTCTTGCCACTTTTTCTCTCACACCATGCAAATACCTGCCTGTAGACAATTTTGTAATAGAGTGCGTCGGCGCACCAAACGTTTAGTCTGCAATACGCTCTAAATTTGTGTCTTTGTTAAATTGGATTCCAAATGCAATTATCTGCCAAGGTAATTCATGACAGTGTAGCCTGCTGTAACTGCTCATTTGAAAGGATGCAGAGTCATTTATGTGTTATTTTGGAACAATACTGTATTTCTTGGACTAGGTGAGGCCGATGGGAAGCTCTGCAAGCTTTCTACTTTGTCAGGAGAGGCAGGAATGAATGATTATCGCCTTCCAATAACTAGTTCCAAGGAGAGTGGTTAAAGCGATACTGTAAGCAAATTTCTGGCCTAGATCTGTTTAGTAATGAGTTGGATCTCTATGATTAGTCAAATCCATCACAAATGGCGCTATTTGAATAATGTTTGCAAAACATTTTTTAATCCAGCATGGGAAGCTTTTCCAGGGAAATCATGTTGCTGGCAGATGGATTCTCAATATCAAACCCAGACTGGTTATAGCACTTGCTTTGAGGTAACCTTACGCAGGCAGGAGTCCTTTGTCTGTCTGGGTGATAGTTTGATGTGTAGCAGTGAAATGCTTACTTTTTTTCTTTTAAGCCACACAGCGTTCACAAATCAGAGAATTGTTTCTGATGCGGGACTTCGTTTCTACGCAGGCTACAAGTGGATTAATCCAGCTGAAAAGTAATTGCCCTTGCATTGTACTGACTCTATGCATGAGGGAATTCAAATCACTTTTAAGTTTCAGTTCTGTAGGATTGGAGTCAGTGCTTGAGACAAGCTAAGGTGTTTATGTGAGTTCATTTAATTTGGAGTAAGACTGCAACAGTCCTATTAATGGATTAAAGGCCTGCTTGTAAATGTAATGACGTGAATCTGCTGATGGGCCTAGGAATATATCAGAGGGGGGAGTAAATAAACAGCAGTCTGCCCACTCTTAACAAATACTGTAATTGTATGCTGGAGCCAGGCAAAAAATATTCAGAGTGGCTGATCAGTGGCCGACTGTACAACAGTGAGGTAGAGATGGGTGAATCAGGCGTGTGATTGTCTCTTATTATATTATTCTATTATTGTTATTCTTGTGCCGTTACACCTGCAGGCTATGCTGTAAATAAGCTGTGATTCTACACCCCTTCATTTAGCATCCTCTGAGTATCTTCCTCATTCTCGCTTCCTATTATACTGTAATCGGTGCAAATCAAAAAAAGCTCTATGTAGCCACATTTAAACGGTTTGATCTGACTATAGACAACATTGACAGGCTACCAAAACAGCACCAACACTTTTGTTACAAATGTTAAATTTGAATTTGTCTTTGTTTCCAAAACATAGAAAATGGGTTATGTCAGTCAAAAGCCAGAGTTGTTTTAATTTCACTTGCAAGTGCTAACTTTGACGACACAACAAAAGTCAATACACATTAAGGCACACAGAAAAGGCTGAATTACTATATATGCATAACGAGTGTGTTAAAATGGACCAACATGTTTTCATTATATATTTGATTATATTTGTAAATCTAGTTTTTTGGTTTATTTGTTTTTTCTTTATTATTGCTTGCACATGGACATGATACAGTATTTGAAATCATTTATTTTCTGTCCTTGTTTCCTTCCTTGTTATAGAATAGCTCACCGATGTTTAACAATGGAGGTTTTTCGACCAAGGCTGGTCATTAAAGAGAATCGTCGACAGCAAAACTGTCCCATGCTGTTAAAACCACAGCTTTTTTGCATAACTAACACATTTCCAATTGCAAACTTTCCCATATTGATTGTGAAGGCTTAGTTTTTGAATGTGGCCTCCTAGTTTCCACAAATATCCTACTGAAGTTCTGAGCAAATGATATGTTCATGTAGTAGTATAAGCATCCCATGTGAATCTCACTATTCATTCATTCTTACTGACAGACAACAGTGCAACATAAACACAAACTCAAACATCATTTTTATTCTCCAAATATACAGAGCAAAAGCATCATAGATTCACAGACCAGTAACAGTTAAAATACAACCATTTTTCTTTTTTTTTCTTAGATACAGAGGGCCACTGCCTGAAAATAGTGGTTTACCCAGTAGAATTTACATGTTGTTTTTTTCATTACAATTATGCTTATGGTTCACTATTTATACAAACTCTTGAAATGACCTCCTAAGTTAAGTACTTTTTCAGACCTGGGTCATGTAGTATTTGCAAGCTAGTTTGCGTTATTTGGAGTACAGAACAACTCAACCAATCACAAAGAAGCGTACTCATTTGACTTCCAAATTCTTTCAGTCTTCTGTGACTTATCGTACACTCTATGCTGCAAACCAAACCACACTGATTCTAGGTGTGCCCAGCAGGCTAAAGCAAACTGAGGATTATTTGCAAATACTATTCAGTCCAGGCCTTTTTTTCCCCCTTACAGTTGCTTGTTATTAAAGTACTAACAAGGTATTGATTGATAGAAAAGAAAAGAAGTGAGAGAGAAAGAGAGAAACAGTGATAGAAAGCATTTACACAGTAAAGAAAGGGTTATTATGATCAATTCAAAGTTTCAAATGGCACCTTCTCTAATGTGTTCCATCATTGACAGTAACACCTATCATAAAATGAGGGAGACTTTAAAGAGCCTCATGTAAACTACCTTTTGCAGGCATAGGCGAGATACTGGCAGTACTAATGTTCAGCAATTGTTTATCCATTTTTTTCCAATTCATTCAGACCAAGCCAAACCAACCAAATGTTTTGTGCAGTAAATGAATATAATATAGCCAGTGGGCAGAGGAGCCATTACAAACACCTACCAACCAGTCTTCACTTCATACGGCTCATGACCTCTGTCTCTTACCTTAGAAATATCCAGTGTAGCATAGGCCAGTCTTTAGCATCTCTGAATAATAGACTGCCCTGCGTTCTCTGCTCTGAAAGGGTTGCTTTGTTTTATTAGGGAAAGGGCAGCAACCCCTTGTAATTGTTCTGGGTCTTTGTGTTTATTCATCTGTTATGCCCTGGCATCTGTGTGGTGCTCATAGCCAGGCAAACAGGCGCCGCCAGCACCAGCCGGAGAGGCGTCCGCAGGTGAGCAGGGCAGACTTTGTCCCCACATGGGCTTTGATTCTCAAAGACTGACATGGCACTCACATCCTGTGGTGCTCTCATGGCCACTGTAGCTGCTACCATGGGGGGATGGGACAGAAGGCTGGCCTATCAAATATTTATCTGTTTGCTGTGCAGTGTGCAGATTCTCTGGGCTGGGAAAATGCATTATGTTCAGATCAATGCGGGAGCTGCATCAGATAAGTAAAACTGGACCCTTTGGACAAGAAAGCAAATTTATTTTGTTTATAGGGAGAGACATGCTGAATATATAGGTTATGAGTTTTGAAGAGTTAAAAATTCTGCTGCTGTGGATGTAAAATGAGGCATAAATGAAAACTGTAACTTGTCCCATGCAACTAGATCACACTGTAATTGCTGTCAATATCAAGTTAAGAATTCAATCTTGCACTCATAAATGTTAAGAAAAATAAATAAAAAATGGCACAGGCTTACTTGACAGTCATCATGGTGCCAAATGCAATATATTTCTGGGCATCTCTCAGAAGGGCTGAAGGTATAATAACCTCTTACTGCATCTCACTTCAAAGCTGTCCCAGCTAAGCTCAGCTTCTCATCCTATAGCCTCCTGTGTGCTCGGTGTACAGAGTGTGAGTTTCCCCCGTGAGATCTGGGGGAAGAGAAACTACTCCTACAAGCCTTTCATGTAATTTGTGAGAAACAAGTAAGGTTTATGAAATTTTTGGAAGGGAAACAAAGTGAAAATGATTGTCTGTCGTACAGTTTTGATGCCATGTGGATTTGTTGAGCTCTAATATAATGAAATCTGACAATGAATGAAAAGCCAGGAAAAATTATATACAGAGAAAGACAGCATTAGAGATTTATATACAGTCTGCTAAGTGCCAAGCTGGATTATCAGCATTGAAACAGAGCTTTTTGTCTTAAGCTGTACAATTGGCGCCAATCCATTTGTAAAATTAGTCCAAACCAATGCCACTCAAGTGGAAAACCCCATTCAAATGCTTTGAATATAATCATATGTAAAGTGCTTACAACAACAACTTGCTTTTGTTTGAAATGCTGTGCTCGGTTTTTCATGGGTTTAGAGGCAGAAATCATAGTTTCAGACTCACTTTATTCCAATTGACTGCTTCACTATGGAGTAAAAACTACTTAATTAGATAAGATATGTTGCAACTTAACATACTTTCTGTCACATTTAGTTGATTTGACAAAACAGAAGGGACAATGACACTAGCAAGCTACAGTTTCCAGTACTGTTTTACACCAATCTGCCTGTTTCCTGGAACTCCTCTTTACCCTTCAAAGAATTGATCAAATAACAAACACAATCTGATTCTATAAACCATGGCTGATGGCTAAAATCAAATGTGATGTAATGCATGATGTCACTGTGGCTGTAACAGAAATGATCCATGTTTACTGTAAAGGGCTGCCCTTCAACCAATAACGTGGATTATGGATACAGCCAGTTTCGATCACAGACTTTGTTTGGTTTACATCTTATTTAGAAGTCAAAATACTTGACATATAGAGTGCTGTGTGGTGAAATCCAGGTTAGAATAAAGAAAAAAAATCCCAATTGCTGTACAGTATCTGCACTATGCACAAATATGCATTAGGATTCCCAGTGTTTGTTGCTGCAACAAAAGAAAAACACCCCAGTCATTGCTTTGTTCTGCCACAAAACATGCACAATGCATGACACCCTTGACAACAGGCTCACTTTGAATTGAATGTTTGTGTAGCTGCAAGTTAAATCACTACTCTCTGTCCCTACTCTCAACTAAAACACATACAGTGTCTGTGATTAAATAATAAGTCCAATTTCATATATGTCACATACAGTGCAGAACAGAACAAAATAAAACGACGCACCTGACAAGAGTCAAGCACCACCATAAGCTCCACAGTAGCCAAAAATGAACAGCAAAATAAAAATCTGCTTTTCATGTCCCTTGATGACCAGCACGATCACAGGTAGGTATGCAGTCAGGATGCACTAAGCTCCAGTGTCAACAGTGATATTGACAATAGCAATGGGATAACCACACAATAAGAAGCTCTGCTAAAATTTGTTTACATTTCATAGAACAGGTACCCTCAAATGTATGGCTGATGATCTCAGGCTTTAGCAGGAGAAACTCACAAGTACAACACGTTGCACTTGTGGGCTCTCTTGCTGCATGCCTTGGAGCTGGATTTGGTGCAGTAACACCATGGAGGATCCAGCTCTCCATCAACAGAAGAGCTGATAGTGTACTACTAGTCTATCTCGCTTAGTCAAAGTTTGTATTGACACAGTTCAAATATACCCTCAAGGCAAAGTAGATATGGACAAGAAGAGGCGCTCATGTCTCATTTAGAGTCCTCCATGAGGAAAAATAAAGTCAGAAATTAGATTCTAGAAAAGAAATTACAGTCACGTATGTACACTGATATTCTTGATCACAGAGTGTCACAGTAAAATAATGACTCAGGGATTTAAAATGAGATCTCAGCCCCTCTTTATCTGCCCAGCTCTGTGGCCCAGATACTGCTGCGGAGAGAACAACAGCCGTTCTTTTAAAATTTTGAGACGTCTGTGGGCACATGGAGAAAGTTTTCTTCCACCTACACAGGAGCCCAGTTTCAACAAGAAAGCTTAACATACAGTGTTTGAACAGAAGGCGGGGGGAGGGGAAGAGTTATCGCTTTAACAAATAAAAACCACATGCACATTCATTTTTGTGCTTCAAACTACAAGAGAGCAGCAGGATATTGGCTCGCACTATCGTGCCATTCGTGCTGAGTTTTTATGAATGACAATCTTCAAAAGGCAAAAATGGTCTTTGCCAGGGGAGCTGATTGTCATACAAAGCCTTTGTGGTATTCCTGCCCTCCGCTAATAATCCCACAGCAGAAACCAAGTATCGAAAGTTCAGATTCCAAACTTGTGTTGTCTCTGTGTTGGCAAATAACCTCTCTGTGGCACAATTCTGATTATGGGTTAAAAAAGGAGGTGGTTGATCGGTTAAGCATGAAGGAAATATAAGGCTTCTTGATCCACTTTTTGGGACATTGAGAAGTCTGAACAAGTCACACAGTGTGTTAAAGCCAACCAGCCCTGCATTTCCAGGTAACAGTGTTACTTTAGGGGCTCCTGGGAGCTGATTCGAGTTTTACAATCCTGGCTGCTTGTTACACCCCGTTCAAACACCCTCCCTCCCTGGTGGTCAGACGTGGGTCTGCATGCGCTTCTGGAGCGGCCGAGTGAGGTCTGAGTTCTGCGAGGAGGACTGGGAATAATGGGAGGAGGAGGAGGCTGATGCTTTGCTGTCTTTGTCGAACTGCACGTAGCCGTCCGGCTTACTGTAGCTGCTGACGCTGCTGTCACACTGCGTGTCGATAAAAGAGCTGGAGTCGCTGAGTGAGCCACGCTGGAATTCCCGCTCACACAGCTCGATGGAGCTGCTGCCCATGCCCAGCACGAAGCGTTGGCTGTAGTCATAAAGGCGGTTTGGACCTGCTCCCAAAGTTGAGTAGATGTTGGTGAAGGACATGCCCGTCGGTACCCGCTGCTTGCCCAGGGTACCTGTGTTGGTGGGGTTCCTCACCTCAGTGGACTGATTCCCTGCCATGGTAGGCGTGTGGTGTTCCTTAAAGGTATTGACACTGTAGTAGCCATTTGTGGGGTCCTATTGAAAACACAGGACAGAAAGATGATTATCATTATGTTTTTTTCTAGGCTATAAGTAATTAAAAACAGGAAAAAGAGGGGAAAAACATTACCTTGTTTATATGCATATACATGTATTCTTCTCAAAGCTCAACAGGAGCCAAGGTAATTCTGGCAGTAATTACCATTCAAATTTCTGAATAAATAAGGAAACAGGTTGCTGTGTACATCACGAGAAAAAAAGTACTTAGTGCTAGGATTTAGTCAGCCCCCAAGCTATCCTTAAAAGCATGTTTCTTGCTAATTAAACGGGCCTTGGTGATTCATAGTTTGGCATCTAACGTGTCATAGCAAAGTTCACTCAAATACCAGCTCTAATTGGACCTAAACGGATTGTAGTGTCTGTGATTTCATGTATGCACTGAAATAGCTTCTGAGGCTACAGCTGTGCCACTTGTTTGTCTGCTCGGCTGCAGGCACCGTGCTGTTGCTAAGGGTCCAGTTAGGGCGAGTGTGTTTTTTTTTTCATGTCCTCGTGTGAATGGATGTGAATGTCAAGCATAGTGAGCATGGTGGCAAATCCCAAAAGAAAAATGCTCATAATGGGAAAATGAGAGCGACAACCTGTGAAGATCCTCGTTATGCTTGTCATTATCAGACAGCAGACAGGGAGATTGTTTGCGTCTGGCCTTTATGTCGTACTCAGTCCCCCCCTCTGCTCTCGCCTCGTGCATGCTGTCGTTAACTAGGATCAAAAAATCCGGCCCCAGAGGAAGCAGGTAAGCAGGCAAACACAACAGAAGCACACACCGGGGAGCCAACGTTAACATTGGTTTGGACAAATGAATTGGAGGACAAATGAACGGTTCAGAATTTCTTTCTGTAGTGAAGTTCATCAGCAGGTCCCAATGGGTTTGATATGACAGATAACACATTAACGGGAACAGAACATTGTTGTATGGAACGTGTTAGGTATAAAAGTTAGAATGATATTCCAAATTTAGTATTGAATATTACACTACACCATTGTAAGGGGTTTTAAATACTGCTGAGAGAGTAACGCATTCTTCCAGTCCCAGCATTCTTCCAGTCCCAGCATTCTTCCCAGTCCAATATGTTCTCTTAGAGTCCAATCCCATTTATATGGTATAATTAACACCTTAAGTAAGTAAATTAAATAACAGCTTAAGGGCCAACTAGCTTCTGATTCCTTCAACCACCTTTGATGAGAGACTAATTAATAAAAACCTGACCTCTAACAGGAGTCATTTTGCCTCTGGACTTATCTTTAGAAAATCATGTGAAGTAGGAGAGGGATTAATGCTTTTCAGCTATTTTTGGTCCCAGAGTTGAAGACCACCCTTTGCCCCAAAGGCATTCTCTGTCTCATGAGCTTTTACTCTCGTACTCGCTCACGTTCACGTTCCTGAGCCGTACCTTAATGTGCTGATACTCCTTCTCTTCCTCCTGTAATACCTCCAGTTGCTTCAGAACCGACTCCTGCTGGAACTCTCCTCGTTCAACCTGCGCAGAAATCAAGCAAAGTATACTAGTATACTAACTCCTCCATTCAGAGTAAAAGGACATTTTGAGACGGAAGGATTTTGCTTTTATCACTTGTCCTTCTTTTTTAATATCAGTCAGACAGACATGTTTCACCTTCACTCACGCCTAGCAGGGAGCATTAATAATGTAGCCGTGAATATCTTTTATTTATCTTAACAAAATGCAGCTTTATAAGGTAGCTAAGCTAATTTCCCTGCTCTAACATCAAGTACCTACTCTATTAAGTATTTTTGAAAGAAAATGTAATCCAAAACCTCACACTGCAAATAGCCCAGCCCTGGAGCAAGCTACATAAAAAAACAAAACACTGGTACAGTTCCAAAGAGGAAACAGCTCTTTGTGTGTCTTGAGGGCATGTAGATACAGAAGTACACCCACTGTAGGATTACCCTGTATGCATCAGCATCTCCATAGTTACAATGTATTGGTGTCTGTTCTGCTTATGACTAGCGACATCATATAGATAAATGGTAAAGTGTAAATGGACTGTACTTGCATAGCCTTTTTCTAGTCTTCCGACCACTCAAAATGCTTTTACACTACATGCCACATTCACCCATTCACACACATTCATACATGGCAAACACTTAACTCAAACAGAAAAAAAAATCCATACACCGATACACAGCTTTGGGAGTAGTTTGGGATTCAGTATCTTGTTCAAGGTCACTTCGACATGCAGCGAGAGGAGCTGGGATTAGTGGACGACTCTGCTTCCTGAGCCACAGCCGCCCCCTATAGCCCTTATACCTTGACTACAGCATACAATCTGCTTGATTTACTGTTCTCCCATCATGCTGATAAAATTATGTATTCCACAGGAAATACTAATGCGAGTAAAGTGCATTCATTATTTTACTGTTAAACCTCAGCAGGACATGCAATAATATATATATCTATAAACATATTGTTAATATTTTATTTATGAAAATAATAAATGGAAAGTAGTATGTTGTGACACTCACACTCACCATCAGTTGTTTCATGGAAGTGTGTTCTTCGTTTTCACGTGCGGCATTGTGGTCTTTGTGTACAATCTCCACCCGGATGTCGTTTTTTGCAGACACGACTCCTTTTAGATCTGGCAGAAACAGATGACACACATATCTCAATTAGCTGCAGGATAAACACCATTCTGCATTTGTTGACATTATAATTTCCCCCAGTGCAGTTTGCAGTATTACAGAATTTAGCAAAGATCCCTGGGCTTGGTCTGTGAGAGCTCCCCCATTTCCCGAAAACAATACAAAGTATTATTAATCATTTTGTTTCCTGCCAACTCAAGATTATCTGTTTCTGCATACATATGCAATCTCACACAGCCTTTCCACGGTGGCTCATTCTGTTTGGGACAATGCTGATGATACTGTCATATAACAAGGTCTTACTTTCTGTCTTAATTTTGCTTGCAAGTTCTCTCTGGTGAGCACAGATGGAGACGGGCAGTGAGGGCATAACCAGGTGCGCTTCCTCTGTAGTATACAGACAATAGACATGCTGAAGGGACCAGTAGCACAAATTGGTTCTTGGATAGAGACAGCGGCTGAGTGTCTCTAACCTGAGTCACTTGGTACATGGGTGGGTGGCAGTGAACATAACGCAGGATGTAAATAGCCTCAAAAAGCGAATGCAGCCACTGAGAGACTGAGATTGCATGAAATGAGCCCTAATTACAATCTGGTTATCTTTGCACCACAAAAAGATGTCCATCTCAACAATGGGGTTTCATCTTGTATTAAGAAGATTCTATGTTCCAGCAATTCATTTTGTATCAGAATATCTTGAAGCAGCTGGCAATGGCCCATAATTAAGAAAGTCAAAACTTTCTGAAAACTTTCAGACAAAACAGACAACCAAAAAAGTTTAACCTTGCTAGCAAAGTTTTCCCATTAGTTTTAATGAAAATAATATCTACATTTTAATAGATGGACATTTTTCTTGTGTGCTTTGGGGCGATACAGTACTTGGCATACATGCTTCAGCAGATGTAACAGGGAAGAGGAGACATACTTCTCTGGGAGCGGGTGCAACAGAATGCTCCGATGGTGCCCATGAGGACGATGAGGGCCACAAAAGCTCCCACGGCAATGCCGATGATCACTGCCACTGGGAGAGACTCTGCATGGTGCAAAGAAGAGAAATGTCCTTCTACAATTACATGCTGCACATTAAATTCAATATAGGACAGAGAGTACACAACAGCACACAGTCAGAATGGAGAGGCCACCTTTCTCTTTCAGACACACGCACCAATTCTCCACGTCTCTCTATCTTTTCTGTCTCTGCAGAAAACAGGGACTAAGGGAAAATGTGCTACATTTTATCCCTCTAAGTGACTTTGACATTATCCCTCAGGCACAAGGCCATGCAATAAAAACATGCTGCACAATGGCACTGAAAGAAATGGTCTGTACTGTATATCCAAATGACAGACAATTCAAAACAAGAACTAATTATCAGCGAGAATAAACATTTCCCTACTAATATTGTGTTATTATGCTATTGTCTAATAACTTTTAATTTACACTCATTTAGGCTGAGGGTTTTTATTTTTCACTGAGTGGAGTGCAAGAGTGTATGCATTAGTTTAAGCATATAATCATGTTTGTGGGTTTCTGCGATGATGTTGCATTTGCAACTAGGAAGAGATTAAACCTGCATCTACATGGTTCTCCGACATTAAAGGTCCTCATTAAAGCACACTTTAATGATCTGAGTTACCAGCCCACGTTTATGACCTTCTCGCATTTTAAACAAATGCAAAACAACCGAGTGCTCTCCGTACACCATTAAAGCCTATTTAATGTCTTCATTGATCAATGTCACTTTCACATAAGCAGCTTATAATTTATCATTTGCGATAAGTGGATAGAAAACACAGCTTCCCCTACGGTAGAGGGGAAAAGGTCAACAGATAAAATGTATTAATTTTTTGAGCAAAAGAAATTGGAAATGTTTTAAGTTTCTCTTTCACATAAATAAAGCACGAAGCACAGTGCATTTTATATTCACGGTGCAGTCTATGCTGAGGGTCACCAGTGCACATTACCAGGGAGTTGCAATCTATGTTAACCCAGAAAAATAATTTGTCAGGAATGTATCTGTGTCATCATCACATTTACAGTACTGTACATCAAACGTTTCAGAATTTAGGCCATGCAGTGTAACTTTGCAGTTCCAAATTGGTAAAAATGGCAATTTTGAACAACTTATTTCC
>NW_023340257.1:8481790-8492631 GCF_004916995.1 Morone saxatilis | reverse complement strand
CCAAAACACGTAATGTAAAAAATATGTATAAAATGATCATATGCTACACGAAAATGTCCATTAATTATACACAACTAAAATGTAATACGTCTACTAAAATTTGTTGTTTTGATTTGTGTTTGTGCATCAACATTATTATAGATGACCAATTTGTTTCCACATCTCATGCACACTTACACACTTACACAAAAGCATATTCCCACACAAACCTTATCACACATACTCCCACACAAAGCTCACATGGCAGGTACAACCACAAAACACCACAGCTCTGTCACTATCTACCATATGTCACTATCTAGAAAACCACAGTCACGTGATTTGAAGAAGAGGAAGGTGGAACCTGTCGAACCTTGGCTCCCACCTTGTTCCTTCAGGCGTATGATCTCGGTGTCAGAGCCAAAGCTGTTCCATGCTGTGCAGTTATAGATGGTCTGGAAGTCAGCCGGGACAATGTTACTCATTGTCAGTGTGGAGATTACTCCTTCTTCTGTGGTGACGGTCTCCACGGTGTAGCGGCCAGATGTTCCAGACTCCAACACAGTTTCCTTCCATGACCAGGCCTGGTTATAGACAGAGGTTAAAGACGTGTTATGTATTATGTGATGTTTTTGAGCATTAGTTAAAAGAGAGGAAGAAGAAGACCAAGTTTTTATTCATGTTAACAATGTGGCTCTATGGATGACAATGTCAGTCTATCAGTAGGTCCACCATTTTGGTTCAGACGGAAATATCTAAAAATCTATATATAGGATGGATTTCAATGAAACTTTGTGCAAACATAGTTCCCAGAAGACAAAGCCTACTGCCTTTTGTGATCTCCTGACCTTTCCTCTAGCATCACCACGAGTTTGACATTTCTTGTTTTGAGTGAACTCTTGGATCTATTGCCATGAAATTTGGCAAACACATTAATTTGTCTATTTATTTATCACCAAACTAATGTTAGCATGCTAATACGTTAAACTAGATGGCAAACATGATGATTATAATTGCTGAATATCAGCATTTTAGCATTCTCGTTGTATGTTAGGGTGCTAGCCTGGAGTCATTATGTTATTTCACCTGCATGTTCTTTGATGATTTGCGCACTATGGCTGCACCTTTATGTTGCATATCTCCATGGAAACACACATTCACCATGGATAGATGAACATATGGTCTTCTGTTATGTCATGGTATATGTTACTGGTGTCAGTGCATGGACAGTAGTTAATTTTGTAGTTAAACAGCTGACAGCAGTGAAGTGGGACTACAATGACAATGTTATATACTATTGTGATTGGTTAAAACACATTAGAACTCTGTTATGGTTAAAAATGTTGTAGTTCAAATGTGTTTGTTAACTGGCCATTTGCTGCCGTTTGCTGTTTGAAAAGCTGCCAGCTCACCGAGATAACTCCAGCATCTGTAGACTGAGCTAATGCCTGATGGATAATTGCAAATTGCATGTACTCTAGGCAGATCTCTTCTCACCGCAGTGTTTGAATTACTGTGCTTTTTGTATTTTGGCTGTTGGGAGACCCATATTTAGACCCATATTTAGAGCAGTGCTTGCTGTGAACTAGAGGGATATAAGAAGTGCATCACATTTTAAATCCAGTAAATAATTATTAAGCAAAAATAAAAATGACAACAAAGATTACACCGTAATAACAATAACACAGCCTTTAATGTATTTTAATTAATTTAGTAGCATGTAGTAATTTAGTAGCACAGTAGCATGTGCACTGCAAAAAAATACATTTTGAAAAGACTATTAAAACAATATGTGGTATCTTACAAACTAACAAGTCTAACTCCTTTCACTGGATCATAATGGGACAAAAAAGATTCTAAGGTCTCTTGAAAAAGATGAACTACTATGCTGGATATGCAGTTTTTAGATGTGAGTAATGTTAAGCATTTTTTTTTTTAAATTTATGCCAATTCCTTGTTCAAACTCAATCTGTTATATAATGCATTCATTTAAATTTATAACAAAAAATGAAAATTTGCTGTGTCGTGAACAAAGAGTTGAGATCCTGTTGCTACAGAATATCTTGAATAAATGTATTTTTAAATAAAAGCAAAACAAAATGTCCAAAAATTGAGGAAGTTTGTGTTTCTCACAAGGCATCCTACATATAAGGAAGTGATGGGTCTGACACATGATGGACTGATGTGAGGAGGCAAGCTGACACTTACTTATGCAGTGCTATTATTATGTAACACATGCCATTTAGTCGCTGCTTTTGTTCAAGGCACCTTAGTGCAGACTTGTTTTGGGTGAGAATAAGAGTACATTATTACAGTATTTAGTTTTGCTGCTATTTAACTATCAGATAAGGAAATTCATTATACTAGATAGAAAGTGAGAAAAATGAACTGGTACTCTGAGGATAAACAACACATTCAACTTCAAGTTTGCAATACTGAACAGGTGGCTAAATAGAGTTATGAAATGCATTGTTACAATGTTAAAAATGTTGCCTTGGCTGATGTGCTTTCAATACATTCTTAAGCGAAACAAAGCTGTTAATTGATTTCTATGATACAAAATGACCAAAGTAAAGAACTCTCCTTGCCCTTACTCATTAAATCTTTTGTGGAGTTTTTCATTATCAAGGTCTAAGAATAGAGGATGTTAAAAAGCCTGTAAATCCCTGAAATGTGTGATTTAAGTGAAATTGACTTGACAAAACAACGTTAAGTTTCACACTCTAAATTAATGTAGACATAAAGCAAAAGAAAGCAAAGCTGAATCCAGGATAGACATTTAAGACCCAGCAGCCCAGCCTCCATAGGCACACCTCTCAAATAAATCTGATATTAATTATGTTGCTAGTTAATGCTGGACGTCAATATAATAAAAACACACATTACATGACAAAGTATGGCAATTATCTACATGCATATGCAAACACGCACACACAAATTAATAACAAGTGCAAAGTGAGCTCAGAGAGTGAGCTGCTTATATAAGGTCCATAAATCTTAATGGGATCAGTGCTAACAGAGCATAAGTGAGGGTTCAAACCGTAGTTTCACGCCCATCTTTTAATATGAAAACAAATGATGACACTAATCCTATATAATTTATAAACTGATCTTTACTTGCCTGTGTTGTCCATGCATAGTTAACAGATCGATAGTTCAGTCAGGCATTATATTTCAGACACATATATGAAAAAGAGCGGTCAGTATACTATCTAATTTGGATTGTTCAGGTGCCACAGATCTCTAACTTACATAAATGATTATAGTTGGATGTGTCCTTGCAATAAAATCAGGCAAAGTTGAGACAAAGATGAGATCGTAAAATAAATAAATAAATAGACCAGATGTACTTACAATGCGGTCTGGAGGAGGTGTACTTCGAATGAAACATTTTATTTGTCCTTTTTCTCCATGTAAAGCTTGCTGAGTCTGTGTACTGGAGATAGTAGGTGGCCCTGAAAAAGAACAATCATAAAAAAGAAGATGAGTCACAGAAATTGAAACATGAATAATTAAATTCATTTTTCAGTTTCAGGTCATATGACAATTCAGCTCAATCGAGTCTTTGTGGTACATTATATTCTATAATTGCTCTCCTGTTCCTAGCAGTAACACCTGAAATGTTCAGTAATTTGGGACTCCTGGGGAAGATTGTATTGCGGTGTGACATGAACATGCCTCATCCCTGGGTACAATCTACCCAAGGACACGCCAGGACTAAACGAAGGGCTTAAGTGGGGGCCCAGACCTCATTCTGGATCAAGAAATTGTTGATTTATGGCTGGCTTGATTTTTCCCACGGAGATAAATGTCGCTGGAGAGAGCTACAGTACAGCAGTTCTTTGGAGCGTATTCAGGACTACAGAGAAGGAAAGGCATACAAATGCTATTGTGGGAAGATAACACACTTGTCACAGTGTATCACCTCAATTTGCTTGCAGTAGATTTGACCTCTGAACCAATAGGCTAGCAAATAACCAAACATCCAGCCCTAGCTTTAATACGCAATCCAACATTGGCTTGTATGAATTACTAAAACAGAACATCCATCAAAACACTGTATGACAAAATACAATAAGTTTTATCTTATATTGTGTTTTTATCCAGTGTGGCCATATTCATTGTTCATTCTGTAACTGTAAATAAAGCTTTTATAACCCCTAAAAGGTGTTCTGTAAAATTATCTCAAAATAAGTCTTATAAAATGGAATGTCTTTTGGAATTACAAACTATATAACCGGGTTAGTTCTGTCAACAGCATCTGCAGGTATGGACTTTAAGCCAGCATGTATTAAACCGTGGTCAGGCTACAAGATCTTGCCTGACAAGGGCAGCTCAGCCTAAACGACTGGTCTGCTTGCCATCTGGTCTGGAGGCTGTCCATGCCAGGTGACAGCGCTAATATGAAGACAAGATGTCACACATGACCCAATTCTGTCTTTCAAGTATATTTCCCCTTTGGTCCTGAAGAGCTCACTGTAAGTACAATTCCAGATGAGCAAACTACAGAGGCAACTGTTTACATTTACATTGATTTTACATATAAATTGATGCAATTACAGTACAAGTTCCAAGCTTATTTCATATATAGTGATTCCAAATTACATTGTATAGCAGTTTACAAGAGATGTATGAAGACTGCTGGTCGATCCTACTGATTTAAAATCTGCACTAGCAATGGAGAATCTAGTATTTTTCTTTAACTTATATTTATTTTTCATTTATGTTTTTCTGATCTTTTCATATTCATTTTGAAATTATTTGTCTTATGTGTTTTTTTTTTTTAGAATATTTTTTTTTCCTTTCCCATCATTACTCATCAATGTTAAATTTGGACCTCTTCAGAAGACAGAATCAAAACCACAACCAGTGTGACACAATCACTCATGTTTTTTCAATAACACACACAAACTGACATAGTCTATTTCTTTAGCTGTAAAAGCTAAAGATGCTACCACAAGTTTTTTTCAAGGAAACCAGGTAAAAAAAGAAACTTAAAAAGCTGTTTTAATCAAACATTAAACACGTCTGTTGTGATGGTTAAGGTTAAGAATGAGGGTTTAAGGGGCTGGCAAATGAGGCAGCTTCTTGATTAGTCAGACAACTCGCTTCTCCGCCAACTTCCCTCAAACTCTCGCTCTCTGCCATCTCTCTGACGATACATAATTGCAGTTTATTACCTGTCTCTTATTAAAATGAATTAGCATTTTAATGAGCCTTTGCCAGATGGTGTCTTGGTATGCTGGAGGATGCTGGAAGGCTGCTACTGCTGCAAAATCAATGCTGCAGACAATTTAAGAAAAATATATTGAAAGCTGCTCCCTTATTTCACTAGTTTGCCAACATAGAGTGATAGCGTTAGTACAGCATGTATGTGCTATGGTGCAAATGAGGACATGTTTATATGCAGTGGCCATGCACAAACTTGTGATGAAGAGATGGAGAGGTGTAAGTGTGTGGTTCTTAAGAGCTACAACTATACAATACAAGATCAATTGCTTGCAGGCTGCAAAAGGCCGATGGTAGTGACTGGGGAGGATCTATTCCATGGATCAGAACTGCAAATGAGGAATATAATTAGATAGCTTTATCTCACTGGCTCAGCCTCGGTTGAAAGTATATGTGTGTGTATGCCTGTGTGTTTGTGAGTACATGTTTGCTACTCAGACTATGTGATCAGAGCACAAACACGTTGGTAGCGGGGAGGTGGGTGGCACTACAACATCAATGTTAGCAGCAGGGGAGGTAATCAAAATGTTGGGTGCGATGTTTTGCTCATTCATTTGAGGAGGTGTTAAGTCTGGAGTGGACATTGCAATCTGATTACACAATATCAGTGTGGGTGTCGAAAGGCCAGGGCTTACATTTCCTTCCTAAACTGAGGCATCCGCTTTAAACAAAAGCTTGACATTTCCTTGCTACCTCGACGCAGCTCTTTTGATTTCTCTGTTTTCTTTTGTGATAAAAGAGAGCACAAAACAGCTACAGGGCAACTGAAAGAAAATGGAAGGAAAATGTGGCCACTAGTGACCACTCTAGACATTTTCCTTTGGGAGAAATCCATGGTGAGGAAGTTCAGTCTATATTTTGAAGCTGACAACTAGAATCAGTGCTAAACAACAGTTTTGTGAAATGAAATATACCAACTTCAGTTTTTGGTGTATTTACTCCAGTGGAGATATATATAAATAATTTAAATATCAAACTGTACATTGTGACTCTTTTAGTTATTTCACACAGTCCAGTCACGCTGTAATGTGTCCACACATAAGAGAAAGGAGTAATCAGATACAGTTTAGTGTGTGAGTATATTATATTATTATATTATATGGCTTGTTATCATTGCTAGGCTATAACAATATTAGGGTAATCCTCCTGCTTTTTTATATCCACTGTTCTATATTAGATTAGCAATACTAAATGAAAGTGGATGTAGAGCCGCAATAACAAAAAAATTCATCTTCATCCCTTATTGGTCAGCTTAGGTGGTCATTGTGTTTAACTTATACAGAAATACACAATTTATAACACTGAATGCTCTGGTAGCCTCATCACATTTGCCTGCTTTGGCTCATCCAAATCTTTACAACATAGACCAGAATATCTCTTTTCCTGCTTACAGTGTGAGCCATATACTGTCATCACTGTACACTGTGAAATGCATTTAATGTAACACAGTACAGATGGCATAGGCCAAACACTGTCATCGTTTCATTCCAGCCACAGTTAGTGCTTTATCCAAATTTGCACCTACTGGAGGATACTGAAAGCTTGATTTCAGTCAGTATTTGCAAACAGTATTGAGTCTTTATGGTATGGTCATACTAACAGAAAACATAAACATAAACTAAGAACACCTATCCCCTCCAGTTAACAGATATATATTTTATTAGCCTGTAGTGAAATTATATCACAGATATATATTTTCCCATATTTATGGGATCCTCATTATTTGACCAGATGAAGAATCAGTCAATCAGTTGAAATCCATTGATTCTACCTCATTACTTGTACCTCCAAACTCCATCCCACATCTAGCTTTATAAACATGCCAAGGGACTAAATGAAAGATAGGAGTATAGACAGCTCAAGTGACAGCTACATATAAAGGGAAAAGTCAGTTCAAAGACTTGCATATCATATCTTATTATGCTTGCAGGTCAGATAAATGTGCTGTATCTTAAATGCAGTTTTCTCCTTCATTAACTTGCCATTTTCTTTCTTATACGGTGTTATCACCAGTTTAAAGAAGGCTGGAATGCTAATTAACTAGGCACATAAAGGCTGTCTAGAAAGAGAAACAGCCCAAAAAGAAGATCTATAACAACCCAGTGCTCTGTGGGATATTGTGGGATTCTCTGGCCCTCCCTCTCCCTTAGTGTGGTAATAGGCTTTCTCTCCCTAGGCTGCCCAAGTACTGTATGTGTGTCATTATAAAACACACACACATACTAACAAACTCAAATAGCTGCCCAGATCTACTCACACTTGTGGATATATTAATTAATATATATTGCGTGAATATATGGTCCTCAAGTATACAAGCTAAATCCTTTCAAGCATGTCAGATAAGTTGTCTCAATTCCAACTTCTGCAGGACTGTGGAAAAAGTCATACATATATATTGTCTGCTATATAAATAATCACACGCATGGACGTGCACAGCCCCCCTTCATACATGTAGCCTGATGACCATGACCATGTAGCCTGATGACCACATTTGAGATGCTGAGGAGCTTTCCATTCTGAAAATGTTTGACTAGAGTAAGCAATATGTATCCATTAGTGACTTAAACACAAACTGCCTCCCCTGCTAGCTGTTTGATTATAATTAAATTGCATTCTTCCCTAGGGATAGCAGGAATCCTCATGTGTGGTATGCCACAGTGGGAGCCAGTGACACACAACGGCAGAGAAGAGAGAGACAGAAGGAATGACAAAGTATAAACACATGTAATTTAAATGATGGCATTAAGGAAACCGGGGGATAACTGCAGGGAAAACAAACAGCAAAGAAATATTAAAATGTGCACCAGACACTGTCGTATCATGAATACTCTAAATATGCGCAACATTGCATGATAGTTACTGCACCATGGTCGTCCTCCCTAAAAGCTTGCTCATCCGTTATGTTAGTCATTCACTTTCAGAATCAATTGAGTCAGTGAGGTTGGGCATATAGGCTGATGAGAGGTACAGAGCGCTCACATTCATCTACAGTTAGAGACAGTGGCATAGGACAATCAGTGAACCTGAGGAGAGAGCCCACCCCACACATGCCACCACTTCAACCACAGTGTTCGCACTTTCACAAGTTTGACAATCTGATTCGCCTCAAGGACCGGGTAGGAAATGACTCAGGATTCCTTATGTGGTTTGGAAAAAAAAAAGATGAATTTCAATTATTCAGGAGGGTAAAAAGGAAGAAGATTTTTGAATGTCAAATACCAATTCAGGTAGGATGGTGCACGATGCAAAAGAAGAGAGAAGGAATATACACACATAATAAGGCTAGAAGACATCTAAAACTTGCTTGAATGAAGTCTGCAGAGACTAAATAAACATGCCGTTTCAGCTTTGTTGTATGTTTCCCAGTGTGCTTGGGGTTCTGTTGTGTTCTAATCTTTATTAAAACAATCAATCTTCTTTCTCTCATGGCATCATTTTCAAAAACAACACAATCTCAATAGTTACATGAGCAGGAAAGAAAGAGATGCATCAATATAAAGTGGTGCGCTGGATATTGTGTATTCTGTTTACATATTACGGCTGCAGAAAGGATGCCAGTACAGGTTGCTATCAACACAATGGGACACAAAATAATTAGTCATGATTTTACCGTACGCCTCTTCTGCCTTGATTTCAACTGAATTCATGGTTGAGAAGGAGGGGGCTCATTGTAGTTCATAGAAAGTCACGGTACTGATCTTGCGCTGGAGGGAATACTGGTATCCCACTCTCTCTCATATGCAAAGCTAACGTCTGGGTTTTGAAAAGAAAATCTTTACACACACTGTTTGCTACTGGATGTGTCCTCATCCCCAAATCAGCACCAGTGTTGCTTACAGGCAAACTCTTTTGTTGGCTTTGGAAATGCAACACTGTCAGCATTAACTCAACGTCATCTCACCAGCCTCTTAAAACCCCCTCATGTTTTGTTTTGTTCTTGTTTCTTCCGGGGGGGGGGTAAATACCACAACTAAGAACCTCTGTCTCACTGAAGCATGCTCCCTGAATATCAAGCACTGTTAATGAAGTCATTTGTTTGAGAGTTGCCAGGTCTCCACCAAGGCTGGTATTCATTAGTCAGTCAGTGCCTCAGAAAAGGCAGCTTCCCTGTGACTCACATGGAATATAATTAGCGTTGGTACATTTCACCTGTTTATGAAATGTGTGACCATATCTTGAAAAGACCATGGCTATATTTATTGCTTTTTACATTTAAAGGCTTCAAAATAATGACAGTTGATGAAACAGCTCTGTCGTATTACATTGCCTTTGTCGGGAAAATTAATTTGTGCCTCATCCTTGTGTGTGTCAGGGCTTATCGTTTGTTTCTATACTTGGCAGGTAAAATTAAGCATATCTCTAGGAAACTGCTATACCTACTAACAAGAAGACTGCGGGAGAGAAATAAAACTGCATATTCTATTGGAAGTTTTACAGACGGAAGGCTTTGGTAAATCACAGAGGAAGCAGAATACTGACTCCTGTGACAAATTGCTTTCTTCTTGCTGCCGTTGACCTCAGACCTTCAGATTCACACTATGCATTTGACAACTGTGTGGCTGTGCATCTGGGCCTATTTGTGTGAAAGACCTATCAATAATACAGCTTACCATTGACGGTGAGAGAAACCTCCTTCTCCCCTGCTCCTACACGAGGGACCACAGCCCGGCAAACGTATTTCCCAGCATCCTCCTGTCTCACGGATTTCAGTGTCAGGAGGTTCTCATTGCTAAGAACCTGCGGCAAAAAAGTTAAAGATCATCAAATGCAATGACAGCAAAGGCACCTTCGCATCTGAGATAGCAACAAGGCAGCGCAAAGAAAAGCCAGCAAATGGACCATTTAATACCTTAAAGGGCACTTCTCCTCAATTATTAAAATCCAATTTAGGGTCTAAGCTCAGTGAAGTAAAGGGGTTGGCTTTGGCCTTTGATGTTGACAAAAGGAAAGGTGGAATGAGTCTGAATTTTGGATCAAATCAACAGATCTCATGTGAGAGCAGGTCACATAGAGGCTGGGACTGTAATGGCCTTGAAATCTTTGGTTTAATGGACATTTCTTTATCTGAGAAAGTCAGCAAGACAGGCTTTATTGCAGAAAAGCAGCTTTCATAAGCCAGTATGCAATTGTTTATCAGACATACTTGGTAGCAGTGAAAATCAATATACTCACCACTCCAGATCCCCGCTTCATCCACACTATAGTAAGAGAGGGATTTCCTGTCCAGGCGCAATTGAACACAGCGTCAGATCCAAGATCCACCTGCAAGGACTGAGGCTCCGCAGACATGCGAGGACCAACTGTTGAAATAAACATCATTAACTATCCACGATTGATCCATAATTAAGCATCAGCAATGGTGGCACCAGCTCCTGGAGCTCAGTGTCAAAATATACAAGACAGTAAAAATAACCATGCAATATCACGTTGCTGGCATCATTGAAAGGCATGTAGTATTGCTTATTCACTCACAGTAGACATCAACGTTGCGGCTGATGTTGGTGCTGCCAAGAGGGTTGGTAACCTCACAGGAGACAGGCTCTGTAAAGAAGGAGTGGTCCACAATAACCTCATACGTGTCTCCAGAGACCTCCTTGATTATGCTTCCACCTTTGGCCCACCTGGTGAGAGGA
>NW_023340257.1:8470031-8481777 GCF_004916995.1 Morone saxatilis | reverse complement strand
AGGAGAGACGGTAAGAAATGGAAAAATGAAGGAAAAGGGGAAAAGGCATTAAGACAGGTTTTTACACCTCCTTATGTCAATAGCATTCTTTTGTGTGTGAATAAATCATCATTCTAGGGCAGGTTTTCTGTGCTGGCTTCAGCATATTTTTGTGGCAGCCCTCCATGCTGTGACAAGCTCCCTGGCGACTCGGAGCAGACAGCACGTTCCTCATTACGCCAGGCAAAGAGTACAGCACGGAGTGCCAGCTAAGAAAAACAAATCAGAGAATGACAAATGGGTTGCTCCCCCACCTATGAAGACGTTGGTTGACACATACTGTATTACACACAACAGCTGATGTTAATAAATTGACATGGGATCACATAAAGAACATCTGCTTGTGTTTGTGAATGATAGCTTCTGTGACAGGGATACAGACACTCCCCACGTGTTTAGGTGAGACTTTTATGATGTCACGAGCAGCGGCGAATCACTCTGCGTGGTGCGGATGGCTCTCTGCTGCTACAACAGACGAGGCCCATTTATAAAAGTGAAGCGAAGGCATCTGTGGATGTCATGGGTCTCTTTGGAAAATTTAGACGGTGCTGTGGGACATGCAATGCATCATGCATCTAAACGCTGCCATCCTCCACAATAGAGATGTGGCTGCATGCTGATGTGGCAAATGAAAACAATGACAACGGAGCTGGGGCCTGTCTCCATTTTATATTCCTGCCAGTACTGAGAGCAGTTTTCACGGGATAGGGAACTCATTTGTTTTCCATGACTAAGCTGGCCCCATGCTTGACTGAAATGCTATCATTTAAATGAGAACAGATTACCTCATTCAATCAGTAAGTGAAGTGAAGCAGAATTCTAATTGGGCTTCATGGGATTTTTTTGAGCTTTTTTTCTCCTGCAGTAGATCTTTTTCGGAGTTGTGTTCTTGTGTGACAAGAGTACAGCTAAGAGCTCTGCAACACCTGTGTTTCCAAAAATGTTGAAAATGGGGCAGACGGGTGGTTTTGGCCTGTCTGATCCGGTAGTAGTAGTTCTTGTATAGTGTCTGTGTGTGTGTCAGCGAGTATGAACAGATGCATACCCTAGATAGCCTTGAGACAGAATAGTGTACACACTTTATATCTGCAAAGTCGCATTATTTTAGTTGCAGAATATCATATTACCAAAGTATTAGCGTAGGAAATCATGGGCATGTTGAAAGATTAAAAGAATGCGAGAACCATTATGTTAATGATGATGACTGTTGTTGTTCATAGCAGTGTGTCTCTGAATGTGAATATCATTATAAATGTTTCCGCTGCTGTTTATATGACGATGATGATAAAGATGATGACGACGATATTAATTACATTGGTGATCATGATGAAGACGATAATGACGATGATTAAGATGATAACAACAGTGATAACGATGATGAGGATGATGATGAGAATGATGATGTTGATGACGACAATGATGACAACAATGATGATGATAATGTGAACTGCACTGGTGATGAGTTTCAAAGTTCACTCTTGCTCTTGGAAACAGCAGTCGACAAAATAACCCCCCCTCACAGTTACATGACTTGGCATTCACCATCAGATGGAGTCAAGAAAATGTGTGTTCAAATTTCTATTTTTTACATTTATTTTATGGATTTTGAGGACTTTTTTGTTCATGTTGGCTTAAAGGTAGAGTTTAAGGTTCAAAAGGTAGCTGACAAACAATCCTTCAAAAAGGTCCATCTAGTGGTTGTCCTGGAACTTTTGATCACATCAAATCCACTACAAGGACATTAACAGAGCTGGGTCTGCCATTCTTTGGTGACGGTGGTTTTAATCATGATCATGGTCATGATTAACGCCACCATGATGACGACAACAATGCATGATGCATATATCGGTATGTTTCCACCTACACTTTACCAGCTTGTACTGTAGGAGTTGCAATACACAGATATATTATGATACCGGCTGCTCCTGAGTGGAGGTTATGCCTGCCAGGTTTGGGAGCCCTTGACAGTGGGAGCAGAGACAGAATACCGTTGTCCTTGGGGAGCATGGAAGCTCTGTTGGTGTGCTGGGCCTTTTCCAAGACTCATGTCTAAACATAGCTTGCCCAGGGTAACACAAACACCTGCATTTCCCTTTGGGAGGTTAGAAGGGCCAGTGCAAGCTTACTCAATAGCTGACTCACTTTACACTGCTGTATCCTATTCAGGAATTTGATTCAGACTAAGGGTGTGGATCCTGTACACTAGACAGAGTGTGTGTCTGTGTGTGCAAGCACATGTGCGTACAAGGTGTATTTTTTTGTGTGTGCATGGGTCTGCAAGCTAACACTGTTATACAGATAAACAGGTCTGCCGTTAATGGAAGCAGAGGATGAAAGAGGGGGAGAGTTTTGTATTTGCTGAATGTGATTAAGGCAATAAAACAGTAACAATTAAATTAGGCAGGTATCTGTGCCATCAGCATCGAGACCCACAGTAAATCAGGCCCCACAGTTATTATCAGCATGGTTAAGCAGAGCGCAGTACAGCTCCATTCTCCCTTTCATGGATATTGTAAGTGATGACTGTTGAATTCTCAGTGGAATATAAAATAAATATGCTGGTTTTAGTAATAGCACGCTGTGATTTTGACATGGGCATAAATTACAGAGCAGTTCTAAAGATATGCATTATGATGTCTATACCAACTATTTGAAAACAATGTGCACCTGGGAAAAAAAGTTGTGAATAACCTTGAAAAGTCATGAGTAACCAACTTTTCAGGGGTTTCCGGGGGACTTGTTTCTGACTTTTAAGGTAACGTTTTAAAGTTATTACTTTTTATGTGTAGTCCCAACTTTTTGGGGTAATTTTAAACGTCTGGGTCTCATTGATTTGTACGTTTGCGGGACTGCTGCACATTCATCTACAATTTTGCAATTATGTTGTAAATTATTGAGCCAGTCACATTTCAGGTGTTGCACCCAGGCACTTTTAAGTAACACTATAAAGTAACACTACTTTCTTTCACACAGTATATCTGGCTGCATAATAATGCAGATAGGGAATATGACTCTTGTCCACAAACATACAGTGCCATGTATCAATTAGCTACCTCCAAGGTTTCAAAAGAAGGAGGTATGGTGATTGTAGTGTCAGTCAAAAGCAAACAAACAACAACACTGAGAATATAAGTGTGAGAAGGATTGGGATGTTATTTGCCGCAGTGCCATGCAAAGGAGGGGGTTTTGTTGTCGCTCCATGCACGGTTGTATGTGCAGACGAGGGACCTGATTTGCTGGGTTTGTTATTCTTTCTCTTCTCTCTGGTGGGTTCTTGTTTGGATCTGAGAAAACCGTCTGTGTCTTCATCAGAGGGTGGTTGAGTGATTGTGATGTATGCCAGTTAGCCCTCCTACCATTATAAACAGTAATGAAGATGTTCCGACCCACTCGTCTTTCCCTCTCAGGAGTGCTGAGTCCCTGAGTGCCAACTGAAACACATGCCCATTACTCTTACTTCATTCACACTTTCAACATTACTTTTATCCTCTCTTCTAACCCCCCACCTCTCCGATGCCCTGACTTCCTCCCTCTTTACTCTCCCCTTGAGCTGTATTCTGGCAAATGTTCAGGTATCTGTAGGAATATATCTTATTTCCATTTTTAACATTTAAAGTCAGATTTATTGAACCAGTGTGGCAATCACGAGGGGTTGTAGGCAGCAGAAAGCACCATGCCTTTGACTAGTGCCCCACTATCTTGGGTTTGTGTCTCAAGTGTCCATTGAATTGGAGGATGGCAAAGTGGCGCAGTGCATATTGGGAATGGATGGCTCTCTCGAGGATAGAAAAGAGGCCATCCGTCTAAGAACTACTCTGTCCTTGTGCCGTATCTGATCTGGGGTAGACAGAGTGTATTAGCACTGAAAAATGGCCCCACACTGCTTGACCAGCTTCCTGCTCTCCTCTGTGATATTGCTCTCTAGAGGGGGAATTTGTGGGGGGCTCTCCCTAGTCAAAGTCTCTCAGGCAAGCATTATGAGGCCCAAAACTCCCCTACCTACCATGCCCTGAACTCTAATGGTGCACGGGAGTCCTGAAGCGCTTGTATAAATTGCAGATAAATCTAAATAGGAGACTATAAAACGGGATAACTGGTGGAGAGTATAACCTTGAAGTATCAAAAGTTATTAGTCTTTGTGGATATTATTTAATCCTACAGTGGATTGTGTCAATGACAAAGAGCCAGACAGTTGAGAGAAAGCGAGAGAGAAAAGAAAAAAGGAAATAAATAAATTACATAAAGGGAAAGTTCAACCTCCAACCTTTTTTCATTCTGTAGTTTGTCAAACTAAAAGAAAAAGTCATCTCAACAACCACTGCATCTTAGCTCTGATACCCTGGGGAGAGGTCTGATTCTAGCATTGATCCAGTCTCATAACAATAGAGGTGAAATCCCTTTGCAGGTGCAATAGACGTCCTGTCTATGCTGCGCACCTACACAATCAAATACAAACCTTGTTTTCCACAATATCACTGCCCTCCCTCCTCCTTTTCTTTTTCAAAAGGGCAGAATCTATCAAAAAGGCAACATCTCTGTTTTGCCACCTGTGAGTGTGTTGTACATCCATTTCATTTCCCAGTACCATTACAAGATTCAGAGCTGGCCAATTCCCTTTGCTATCGATTTCATTCCATTTATTTTTCGCTGGGTTTTTAAAACCTCCCACACAGAAAACCATCTCTTGACAAATCACTTCAGTATTACACTTCTAGATGGCCATGCAAGATTTTATGAGAATAATTACTGTCCATTTTGTTGTATCATACCAATTACAGATGTAATAAGAAAAAATACAAAATTGAGTGCAACTGAGAATGTGTCTATGAACAGGGTTTAATAAACAGAGGAAATGGAGAGGATTGCAGATTTACATAGCGTAAAGAATAGCACATTAAGGTTATTATTTGTTTATTTTGTTTAGTTTTTTATTAACTTTAACTTTATTTTATATGTGCCAGGTTATGTTCATTTTCAGTAGTGTTGTGAAGCAACTTGTATTTTAATGGAAACATGAACTGTGGCTGCTTTATTTATTTGAATGAACCATTATTATATATATATATATATTTTTTTTTATTTGAATACAAGCCCAGTTTCCAAGCACTGTACATTTTGTATGATTCTGTACAATTTATGTGCAGTGCCAATGTTGAGCCATGCAAGTAATACTGTTTGTGCAGCAAAGTTAAGGTGTGCAGGTTGGAGTGGTGGATCGCATCTGACTTTCCACAACATATTTTTTCACAACCACAATCTTTCTTTAACCGTACTGTAGGTGTTAAGCTCACACATTATAGAAATATTAATAAAAAAGCATTTGATGAAAATACAAAAAGATGAATCTGTTATTCAATATAACATTTTGTCTGTTCTGAGATAGGGTTATAAGGTCTGTACGGTTAGTTGAAGCATGAAATAGAAAGCCATCTAAACTTGTGTTGATGCACTACTATAAAAGGTACAAAGGTGTTTGCAAAACAGTCTTAGAAAGCATTGAAATCCCTTGACATGTTTATATATCTTTTGCTGTTGCAATTTTAAGTTAAAATGAATCAAACTGGCTTCTTCTGAACAACCTTCCTATGACTGCCACACTGAAAACATGTTCTCAAAACTGTTTGCAAACCTATTGAAAGTGAAAGGAAGACTAGATGGGGCTCGCCTAAGTTTTCAAGAGTAATAGTTAGGGCATTCATTCCTTTTACAGCACTGGGAAACTGAATTCAATCTCCACATCCTTGTTATCTTGGTTACCAAACATAACCATATGATAACTTTAGTTAAACAAGCAGGGCCAAGGTTATTTCAAGTTTTTAAGTTTTCTTTTACACTTTTGGGTAAAGTGCAATTTAAACTTTTTATCAGATTAAAGTATCGTGTGCCTCATTTTAATCTTCTTGGTCATGTGCCATCTTGCCTGCTTGCTGAGTTTAGTTGAAAGACCACATCTTATGACGGTGAAGATCCGTGTTTTCATCCCTCCTCACAATGAAGCATTATGTTACGGTATGAACTCACTGTAAGCCATATTCAACCACTACTGCACAACACACGCATATAAACACTAGCAGACCCCTGGGGGGAAACCTGCCTTCCTGCTATATAGTGTGGAGCACAACCTCATCTCAGAAAAGCTGTAATCTTGACAGCTTCATCAGATGTCATGCACATTATGTTTCCAGCTTTCCTCCAATACGCTGATGGACATTTAATGTTCAAGGGAGATGATATGACCACAAAGCAAACAGCTATTCAACAAAACACTGTATTGCTTTGCTTCAACCCAGTGGAACATGACAAGGTTTCCCAAATGAGTTTTCTGAGGTGTATTTTCATTAAATTTTTCAGCATGACAGTGTTTCATTGTTTTTCTTCTCTTTATTTCAAAGTGTGGGTAGATATAATGGTGTCATGGCATCATACGAATGTGTCTGACAATGATTAATGCTATCAGTAATGAAGTGTTAAATTTGTAAAAAAATATCATCCACCACAAATACTGGCTAGAGAATACATCATTTAAAGTTAACTGTATCACCTTTTCTTACTATTTTACATTACAAGATTGCCCATGTGCATTCATGACTTGTGCATTCATGATTTTTGCGTGTGCTCTAAAACCACTTCTTTTTATGATCTCACCTGTAGAGTGTGACAGGAGGGTTGGCCTTTGCAGAGCAGTGGAATTTCACAAGGTTGCCCTCCAGAACAGGCTGAGGCTCCACTGAGAGATTGACAAGAGGGAGATCTGAAAAAAATAAAAAATAAAATAAAACATAAGAAACACAAAGACAACCAATTACAGAACTGGCAGTCTCGTCAAACATCCTGTTGTGAACTGTAAGCCTGAGACAAACACTATGTTGTTGACATTTTCTGTCAGTGAATAAAGCTCAGAAAGAAACTATGGCACACATTTTTGCAGAGAAGACAAAACAGACACCTTATAAATAGTTTAGAAAACATGCAACTGAAAAGAAAACAGCCAAACACACCAACATGCAAAATACATTCTCAGTTCAGGGAACTTACATTTTCCAAATGTTTTTTATTGTGACCCAAAACTGATTTGGAAGTCTTTTATGTTGGTTTAGCACATAGAGAGTAGTGCAGGTAAATATGCTCCACTTAAAACCACTAGGACTTTTTATTCGGATTATTTCAAAATACACGGTGGAAGAACTGCTGTGACAACTTATCACAGTTTGTGGCAGCATTTTCTCCAGAATAATAGGCAATTACTCCTGAATAATGATGCCCTATATTTGTTATCTTCCTACCACCCACCTGGGGTCTAGGCCCAGTTGCTGTGTAACACTGTAGTGTGTTTCACAGGTGTGGAAGGAAACATGTTATTTTTACTCTATTTCTATTCATTAGTAATGTTATATTAGGGAATCAAAGGAAAACTTGACTTGATAATGAGTTTCAGTAAATGGCAATTTAAAACACTGAATAGTCAATAGTGTAATCCACTGCAATTAAAACAATGAACAACCTCCGTGATACAGTACAATTAAAACAGTTCTTAGAATAACAAGCATAGAGATTATGTAAATCTAATAAACAACTTAATTTATCCTAATTGACAAAGGTGGGATTCTTTTTGAAGATACGTGTTAATTTCCATATCAATCCTGTCCCATGTGAAACAAACAGCTATTTACCCCGCAGACTCAGACAATAAATTTCAAGTAGGGGAAGCTATTTGTCAGGGTTTTTAAAAGGGGCCGGTTACATTTTGTTGAGAGCTTCAAATGCAGCAAGGTAAGAATTGACCAAACTGACCTGCAGCTGACCAATAGTAGCTGTTTAATATGTACTATTTTCTACATTAAAATGTCTTGAAACGAAAATTGGCTAGTATGAGTGTCTCATGTTGTAACCGTTCAAGTACTTGTAAAATGGTTTGTACAATCTCATCTATAAGGCAGACTGTGAATTTGGTATATCCATTCATATCTGACCCTACTTTAACCCCATGAAATAATACAAAAATAAATAAATAATAATTACACATTATACTGCCAAGGAAGTTATGTATAGACATAGCAGGATTACTGTTTTCTGAGTTTCCACCTCCAAAGTGGCATAGTAGGGCAATAGATTAGTCACATGGGAGAAGAGCTGGTTCTGGGTTTGAAGCTGGTGCAGCCATCTGTTTCAAAGGTGTACTAAGTCTTTCTGCTCTGTGTTCAATAATACTAATGTACTAACCAGGGACTGTGTTTGGATGTGGATGAAGAGCGGTGGTGGGCATGGAGATCCACACAGAATTAAAGAAGCACACAAACACTGCTGTAATGAAGCCAAACAGCACTGTGTATGGTTATGTAGAGTGATTATGTGTGTGTATGTGTGTGGAGTGTAGGAAAACTGCTTTTTGCCCTGTGGCTGTGCAGATGCTCTGGGCTGGCTCAGCTGCCATAAAGCCCCAGAGAGGGGGGTGGTCCAGGTGCCATATTCCTTTCTATTCACACACACCATATTCCCCATCAGCAGACTTATTTCCCTCCTAGACAGTTGCCCCCCACCCCCACCAACCACTCTACCACCTTCATATCCATGAGCCCCACCTGTGCCAGTTCTCCCCAGGCCAGTAAAGAAAACAACAACATTGTGGACCCTGGAAGACTGAAGTCCCCAGTGAACCAGCAAGTCTCTCCAGGTACTGAGCAGACTGTGTGTGTCTGTGTATTTGAATTTTAGGCCCATGTTTAAAGGGGGGTATGTGTGTGTATGAAAGTGCATGTGGGTGTGTGTCATAATACAACAGGAAACCTATCCACGCCTTAAGCAGCAGCGTTAGCTGCCCAGTAGGTGTTTTTTAGCACTGAAAAGTTAATTGCATGGACAAAAATGTCGGCAGAGGGAACCTCAGGGGCAAAATGACAGATGTGGCAGTGGTGGAGGTGGTAATAAAACAAGGAGCTGGAGAGTAAAGAGAGAGGCAAACATAAGAAGAGAGCAGGAGGGGGTGGGGTATGCTAATAGACACAGTGTATGCATATAAGTTAATTGTAGAAGCTAATTCACAAGCCTTTTTGACTAAAAGTGCTCCTATAATGTACTTTTCTATCATGCCAACCTTTTTCTCTGCTCTTGCCGCCAAAAGACTTCTAAGGACACAAATGTTCATTACTGTCAATCTGGCTACTAATTATGTTATTTTCAAATAATTGAGGTCTAAAAACTGACCATTCCTTAAAAAAAAATCTCAGGCCCTCTCACTAAGAGGTAGTGTCATGACGGCTTTACATCTCTAAGTCAGATAAGCAGTTTTGTTGTATAGTTCCATCTCTTTGCAGACTGCAAGCAAAGACACCCATGAGAGCTACAGCTATCAAACATCTTCCAGCAAAGGCCCAGGGTGTGAATCAGGCACTGTCACTTTTCTAACCTTTGACACTTCAGATATGACAGACATCTACTTAATAATGAAGTCAATTTGCCACTTTGATGTATAAATGCATGAGTTGCTGAGTGAATGCTTTTGAGGCATCATGCGACGGCACATTAATATGCAAGATGGTTAATTCCTCAGATTTGTCAAGAGAGTAGTAACCAGGGACAGAGAAGGAGGAGGGATGGATGGATAGAGGGGGATAGTGGGACTGATCGGAAGCTCCAGTGAAAATAACAGGATGAATGGGGGGAGGGTTATAGTTGGCCGACAGCTTTTGATCGGTTAGTTCAAAGTGAAGACCATATGGTGTTTTTGGAACAATCTTCCAACTTCTTTCTGTTTCCTGGAGATAGTGCCAACATAAATTGTTTTTCCCTTTTCTTAAAGCTCAATTTCCAATCTCTCCGGGTCACTGTAGACAGCTGTTTTCCAGTAGGACCAGCCTCAAACTCCAGGAGTGTCGGCTGCCTCTGAAGGATGGAGAAGCTGTTTGTGGGCCATCCGCTTGTGCCTTATAGCCTTAGCAATATGGGCATACTGTCATATGGATGGCTGAGCGGAATACTTGAGGGGAGAACAGACTGACTGAGAACCTGAGGTCCTCCATATTGATTATGAGATACTCAACTGTGGAACACTAAAGAATTTACTTCGTTTAATGGAGGCAGATATTCTGCTATTCATACAGATGCTTAAATAAGGAGCGTGCACTCCTTGCAGCACATATGTAAGTGTTTAAATATGTGCATGGGCATCAATGTACTGTTACTGATCCAATCAAGATATAGTCGGCAAAGCTTAGTTTAGAGCATCAGCTACAGTATATTGTCAGGGCACTGGAAATGTGATATTTAGAAATATGGCCTTCACACAGCCTAACATGTAAGATTATATGTGATCATCATATTATTGCAGCATCATAAAGCTTAATCTAATGTAGATACAATTCTGAGCATTTTTTTGCCCCCTTATTCTCTTTCCCTCTCACTTTTAAATTCTGTCATCTGCCTTCAGATGAATTTGCCATTATCTGCTTGATTAAGCAGGGAGAGCATGTAGCTGCTACCAAAAACAAATCCTCCCCAATTGCACATCTGCATGTTCTTTATTAATTAGTCTCAACAAATGGCATTCATTTTCTTCCCACATGGCTCAGCTTGTTTGCAATGCAAACACACGGAGAACCTTGGCTTTGCTCATCCCTAGTGCAATCATTTCCGAGTATGTGTTTGAAAGCGTGTTTCAATGTGGGGCAATGCTCTGCAGATATCCAGCAGGACTAGAAAATATATGAAGAATATTTTATGTTGTGTGATGAGTTGGTTTCAGCAATGAAATATGAAAAACATGAAACTGTGGCATCAGAATCATATTCTACTGCATTGGTTTTATGCTGAGGGGTTTGGGGAGTTTACTGATTAAAGTCCAAAGGGCATAATGCAAGTTAAGTCATGCTGCTGGAGAAAACAGCATCAGGGGGTAGCCACCCCTCTGCTATCAAATAATTACAGTCTGCTAATGGACTGGTATGGACAACTGAAGTCAGCAGTCTATCCAGGGTTCTGAATCACCTCTGCTGGCTCTAAATCCCTCTCATTTCAGCAACATCACCAGTACATACTGTATTTAGATGCTAATTTGTCTAACCCTAGGTCAGATAACTCTGTATGAACTTATGTGGGAATGAAAATGCTGAGGCGGATGTAAATCATGAGCATTAAAGTGATGATAAAAGAAAATACCGTTGTGAAATGCATTGGATTTTAGGCTGGTTTAGGCGGTAACGCAATGTGCCTGGTTGTGTTTAGATTACTCTCATTTGGATTGCTGTAAGGATGGAGCATTAGGAAAAAGGGCACCTAAGCTTAGTAGTGAGCAGAATACGAAATGTTGAGAAAGGCAGACGGACTAAGAAGATTTTAATTACTTTTGTTGCCATTAATATTATCTCACTAATAAGGTCAATTAGATAACTCTGGGCCACAAAATAAATGAGACTTTTAATTCTTAATATTGGGACTTGCACACAAAGAGACATGCAATAGGAACTACTAGCAATTTGCTCAGTGGACATTATTCACAGTTTCAGGGAATACACAACCATTTTTAGAAATGTCTGATAATTTGCTGTCTTACTGAAAGTTAAATGAGAGCATCAATAACAATTTAATGTCAGTGCGTTCGATACAGAGCTAACCCACAGAGTGTGAGATAAATATCTGAAAGGCATTAACCCTGTATTTGATAGCTGTCAACTTATAATTTCTGACTTCTAATTAAGAGGGGGGGGGGGGGGGG
>NW_023340257.1:8469471-8469931 GCF_004916995.1 Morone saxatilis | reverse complement strand
GAAGTTGAAGCTCATATTATTGTCCAAACAGTACACATAAATTTTGCTTTAAGAAGCTTGTGGGCTTTGAAATCATTATCATTAGTGAGGCAAATTAAGTATACTTAGGTTTCATTTTACACTTTGACTTCATACCCCTGGCTAAAAATTGGGTAAATGTTTGTTACAAAGATGATGTAACTCAGTCAGATCTTGCAAGGACAGAACTGGTTGTAGTATACAGTCTAGCTTCAGAGACTTTCTGTATCCGGCCCTCACCAGGGTCCCACTTAGACTAATAGCAGCTGTTCACCAGAGACTGCCATTAATCCCTCCATCTTTGTTATGGTACTGAGGCCCATTGCAGCATCACTTGCAAAATACATGAATGCACAACATGCAAAAGAACATGAAATGGAATTCATTATTTGCAATAAACATGACAAAGAATTGTTACTATTATATATATATGTATATGTGT
>NW_023340257.1:8349388-8469453 GCF_004916995.1 Morone saxatilis | reverse complement strand
TGTGTGTGTGTGTGGAGGGGAGGCGGGAGGTAAATGTCTGAACTTTTATGAAAAGTGCTATACAATTTAAGTCAGATTAATTGATTGATTGATTATGTGTGGGAAACATAATCATAGAGTCCTGGCATAGATCATAGAGCTTGAAATATTGCCTTTTACAGTATATATAAATATCTACATTTTGAGGGATGAATATGTGAACATGAATGGCATTAGGTCCAAGTAGCACCCAAACAGCCTTCAGTGTGATAGAAGCCACCGGGGAAATGTACCAGTGTTTGATGATATCCAACTTTACAAGGACCAGTTCATTCTTGACTACTTGCTAAAATAATTCTGTCTAGAAACATTTAACACTGCCAACAATTATGAACCAGTATTGTTAAATCCTGACATATTACTGGTTCTTGCTGTAGAATAGAGGGGACACCCAAGCACAATTGTAAAGAAGAGATGGTCAAGTGTTACATTTATTTCACAAGCTGACACTGAGTGCCTGCAGAAACCATTTCTTTGATAGGCAGGGTGATGGCTTTCACCTTTTCTGTGAAAGGTTCACTACAAGAGAAGTGTAGTGGGCAGAAGAAATACAGGAGCTGTTTCTGTTTCTGTTTCTCCTGCTTCAAGGAGGTAATACATTCTTTCCAAGCATATTTATATTGCCTGGCAGTGAGTAATGTTACATCAGATTCTGGCAATTAGATTTTAGTGAATATATATTTAGTAAGAAAACAGGTATGAAAAAGTTATGTTGTGTGTGTTTTGACACAATTAAGCTTTGATATTTGTTTTTCTAAATTAAATTATTAACTGGAAAAAGGAGATGTGAAAGTCAAGTCTTTCATGGAAACTGTGAGGTAGTGCAGCTACGAAAGAATTATTACATCAGTCTGTTTGGCAGTGGACATATCAAGGCAATGGGCTATTTGGCTGGGGGAAGATTTGAGGAAAGCGTGTCTTTGATTTCTGCATGCACCCAGTTGTTTCTCTCATTGGTCTCCCCTGTGTTGTGTGTTGTCTTTTGCAGGTGTTGCATGTATTTAAACAATGTTGGCCTTTTGAGGACAATTTCCTGTTTATACACTTCGAATTTATTTAATTATAGTCAGTCTGAATTGGTTCAGTCTGGACTTCAGACCCTTTAAGGACACACCTTTGTTGGCTGATCCAGTCCCTGAATAGGTAGACATATTTGTGTGCTGCTCCCATTCATAGTTAACTTGTTGTCCTACTAATCTACCTTCTGTGAACAGCAATGGATAAGGCCAGACCTATCCTATGTGGTTATGGTCCTTAAAGAGATGGAGGTCAAGTTTCATCTGCTATTATTCCTCTTGCCACTGTCCCATCATTTATTCATCTGGCCTGTTTTTATTGTGACAGAAAGACGTGGTGCTATAGTCACCTTCTTTGCAGCATGTGGTGCATTCATATATAAGTGGTTTTTCTAACTTTGCAATACTACTCTATTCTCACAATATTATCTTGGTAAAATTAATTTTATCACTTCAATCCAAATAGCAAAAGTAGACATACTTTTAAATAATCACAGGATATTCATCTCTGTAGAGCTTCGTTTACAAGTCACACAACTGAGACATTTACATTTATGAACTGAACTCTGAAGGACGTCTCTACAGTAGATATGTTTTTTCTGTTAACTGCATGTGTCGGCAAAACACTTGTTTGCTCCAAGCGCAGGTATGGTGTACATCTGCACCAAAGATTATATTTTAGTTTGAAAAACATGCAGTGTTTCAGATGCTGTGGTTGAGCCAAGAACCTTGTAATCGAATCAGGCACCATTGAAATTAAGCAAATTGATACCCAAAACGAATGAATCAAAGTTCAATTACAGCATGTTTCATTTCAGGAGCAGCTTAATTTGGAAGTGGATCTTAGCACAAACTCCGGAGGCTCTGCTGAACTGTTCTGAACACTTTACCTGTCAAGTCTGAGGAGGGGGTGGCAGAGTGTGGGGGAGGAAGGGAAACGAGAGGCTAAGCCTTGTGGGAGACAATTTGAATCTCGACAATTAGTCTCTGCTGTCGCTCAGTTTGATCTCACACTGTGAAAAATGTTGTCAGGAGCTTTAATTGTGTAAAGAGCACATTTTGGAATGCTAATTAGAAATCTGCTGCACTCATTTTTCAGGGTTAAATCATACATTCAGAAGCGAGGATGATGCTGTGATGGCGAGCATTTATCACAGACGCATCATTATACATGGTGACAAATCAGTTTTCATGTGGGCAGACTTCCTTCTCTGACTGCATGACAAAAAATGACGAGGACAAACTGCAAGGGTTGCAAACACTAACAACTGTTAATCATTTTTACTCCTGCGCCTGAGTTGGTCTGATCATGCCGTGCCCGCTCTTGCCTTACTTGCCTCTTGTGGTGTACATAATGAAAAGAATGGAGCCGTCAGTCATATTGGCTCTCTAAATAGCATTTTCTGCTTTATTAGTCATACTTAATGATGTTGAAGAGGCCGTGAGTGATGCAAAATCCCTTTGTTCAAAGCCCTTCTCTTACTGTGAACGGTTCTTGATCGAAAAAAGATTCCCTGACTATTGAGGCTGAATATGTTTTACACGCTGGGCTTACTTTGCCTATTTTAGAGGGGAATTGTGCATGCTCTCATCAGAAAGATTGATGGCATGAGCATGGAAATAAAAGAGGTGGAGACAGTGTGCATAGTGCCACAGAAGTCAGGTAGTGGGACCAAAAAAGACAATCCCATTTATTTTAGATGGACAGCTTCTTTGATATTTCATCATAGTGAACCAAAAAAAAGTGATGCATCATCAATCCATCCACCCACCTACATGGTATGAAAGCAAAATGGAAACCAATTATAAATATCCATCAGAGCCTAAAATGAAAGATGTTTACAGAGTGTTAGTCACGTATGCCTGTCTGAAAGTTTCACGCCTGTACATGTGAGAAATACCTCAAATACTGAGTAATGCATGTCAGACACTGACTTCTTTTCCATCGTACTAATTGCTAACCAAAGCACTCAAAAAAACAATAATTTAAACGACAAATACTAAAGCATAAAAGGGAAGGGAGAAACACTGAAAGCAATAAAAGGAGAGATGGAGAGGAAGAATAGAATATGCTTACGCTGGATGTCAATTGTGACACTGGTCTCCTTGCCGTTGGGGACTGCCTTGTTGGAGGCCTTGCAGATGATCTGCTGACCTGTCTCGATGTTGGAAGGCGATAGGTAGAGTGTGCTCACAGTGCTTTCTCTCCTACCATCCCGGAGCAAGGTCTGCAAAGAGTAAAGAAAAGTTGAGTAAAGTTGCAAGCAGTTATGTGGAAGAAATGTTTTAGGCCTCTAAATCTATACCAAGTATGGTTGGTTGGTCTGATGGATCGCCATGCTGGAACCTTGCTTTTTGATTTTCATAATCAATAAACAGAATCTCCAGCTATTTGGATTTTGGGGGGCAAGCTCTACTCTAATACTGCACACCCAAAGTTTAGAGTCAAATAAGTATTGGCTTGTATCTTCAGTAGCTCAAATTCAAGGACTTTAAACTGTTTAAATGATATATAAACTGAAGAGAGATGGAACAAACAGTTTACCAGACAAGCTTTGATGGAGAAGGTGTACAATTGTAAAAATAATTCATGAATACACACATCTTGTCCCTCGGGGGACCAGAGGCAAACCATCAGAACATTCTAGACTGCAGTTTTACTGCAAAGCTGATTGATATGGAAAAATAAAAAAGTAGAAATATGTTTTTTGAGCCTCTTTTGTGTGTCTGGAGAGCTGCGCTCTAGTGCACGGCTTGTCATACTCCACAAAGGAAATCAATCTTCTTTTCAGCGCTCATCCTCTGAGCCCCACATTGTGGAAGCCATCTGGAATCGGTTGGTAGCGCTCAGTAGCTCTCACTCTCCCTAAAACGCTCAGGGGAGGGCTCTAGGAGTCTATGTTAACCAATGCGGGGCAGAACAAAGTCAGTGACTAGAACAAATTGCGTGGGCAACGGGGCACAGTGTGGTCAACCACAAAGTCAAGATGCATTTCCCTGCCATCTCTTTAAAGGAGCCTCACTGCTGCTTTGTGTTTTTGAAGAAAATAAGACCCTGCTATAGTGAAGTACATCAAACATGTTCTTCATTTAGAAACAGAGCTACTATGTCAACCAGAGGGATCTCACAGCAGACTTGCTGCTACCTTTGTATCGGCCTCACAAATGTATGAATTGCTTGATGGATATTTTCTTCATTTGGATTCTAATAGAACTCTAATATAGAATTCTAATAAAAACACATACCAAGAAAAATGTGAAATGTGAAAATGTCTATACAACATTTTAGTCTGCAAACCAATACGTCTCCAAATGCAATGACTCTTTAATTATGTACAATAGGTCTAAATATAAAACAAAAGTTCTAGAAAGGCACAAAAGGTAGGTTGAGGTGTCATGACTGATACTTATTTCAACCACCATAATCACTACCCATTAATCATTCGCTGAGTCAAACTGTGGCTCAATGTACAAACTAGTGATAATTATCTCCTCATTTCTCTACCTTAATGCAAGGGTTCCTTTTTTTAACTGTAATCTAAGTATGTGTTCTCCTTCTCACTTAAGCATACTATATTCTGATTAATATAATTAAGATGTCACTGAACTTGTAAAATCTGACGACAAGACGTAAGAAATCTTTTTATCTAACCACTTTATGTTTCAAGTACTTCAATGTACCTCTTAATCACATTAGAATGTCTGTAGTATTGGATTGACGATAAACATTATTTTTTTATGTATATTAAAAAGAATTTTATAAGTATACTGATATTATAGATGCCATACATGTTTCTGTGAAGTCCATTTGTATGTGAAGAACCATGTGATGAAATTCATAGTTATGCGTGAGTCACTTCTAAAGCAGAACGCATTAGCTGTCAGACGCGGGATATGTCAATGTAATATCCTTTCTGACACAATCAGGATTGTTTCCCTCGTCGCTCTGGACCTGTCTGAAGTCATTAATCTTAGGAAGGGGGTTAGCTGGTAGCCGCATTGAATTCAACACCATGCCACATTGCAAATTGATAAATTTTCATATGACTGCCTGGAGCCTATGTGAAGAACACTTTTAGGCATGCTAGGAAAGGAATGGCAAAAGTAACAAGATTGAGACAGAAAGGGTAGTTTTTCTACCATGTATATTTATAGCTGCATGGCCACTAGAGGAGGAAGAGGAGGAACACATTAAGCCACTGCTTTTGATTAATTTGTAAGCAAAACTAGAGGAAACTGCAACTAAGACGCTCTCTTTTTCGCAACCTGTAATATTTGCTGGCTTAATTTGGGCAGTGCTTGTTTACATCATCTCTGCCGTCTAACTTATTTTCCATTATTTAGTAGGGAAAACATTTCTATTGTTACAGTTGTGTGGCTTGTATTCTGAGACAGTCTTATGTCTCACAAAAACCACAGCAACACACTCTTAACCAGTTAACATAACAATAGCTAACCTAGCTTGACTTAAATCTGCAACTGCCAAGCCAAACTTAACAAGAAGGTCTGATGTTAGTAGAAGACCAGGTACTTCAAAAAGCCCAGGCATCTAATTAAAGAAATAGCTGAACCAAATGGATTCTACAAAATAAAACTTGATGTGCTGATGTCACTGATAGCCCCAAACCTTTACCATGTTGACTTTGAACCACTATTTTACCTGCATTTATGGTGCTGTTAAACCATGTATGGAAGTTTAAAATGAATTTGTCCCAAAACATTCACACCTATAAAGAGTTAAGCCAATAAATCCATATTAGGAATGTAAAAACAATGAATGTGTTAATGTTCTTATGAATTCTTAACCAATATTCACTTCATCGGTAAGCCATATAGTCTTAGATTTACATTGAATTCCCTAATTTGTTCAATATCATTTATGAATGACATTAAATTATGTTTTATGAGCATTTCTTTCAAACTCTCAAGCTTTTTAAAATATAAACCTAAAACATTAAGTCAGAAATGAAATGACCCACTGAGACCTGGCAGGCATGCAGGGAAAGCCTTGATTGGGTCAGTAAGAGGGAATGTAGAGGAAATAAGCCTCCCAGGGATGATGCTGAATTTACCAAGTAAGCAAAAGCTAATAATTTATACATCATTAATGCATTCTGCTAACCCATCCAACATGCTGTTGAATTGATACCAAATGTATCTCTGGGTTATATTCAGTCAGCCAGTCTTAATTCAAGACCACACAAGGGTTCTTTCACTAAAACAGTTGATTGCTTTAACATTGTAATATATATTTACGAAGAAGTGGAAACATACTTTTTTTTTTTTTTTTACCATGGTCACTGAGGTTTAATAGGTTTCCTTTGTTAAGCTTAACTCACTACTCACCTCAAAAAGATTATTTTAGAATGTTGCTAAAAGCAATTAATTAAAGTGATCTATATTTCAGATCACACTTTTAAGTTTAATGTTGAAAAATGAGGTTAATTAGCTTGCCAACATCTTTTGAGATCTTTTAAAAGTGACACAATGAAATATATTAATGTTGAGAGTAAAGCGTCCTTTGACTTCATACTCTCCTCAACTGCTGGAAAAACTACACCTGTCTCATGTTAAAAAAAAAGTTGACTTGTTTAATGCCCACTCACATTTTAATTGGCTACTTTATTTGTAAGTATTTTCCCACACCATTACTCAGTCAGTGTGATGATTAAAATGCAATAACATGCACTAATTACAAAAAAAACACATATATGAGCGGTGGGAGAAAAATAATGAAACTAAGAGTTTGAAAAAACAGCTGCTTTGAACACTTGCAGGAAAGAAGTGTTGCAAAATATTGTAAAGTTTGGGAAAGGGTTATTTAGGTGAAAGGGTTTTCTGCTGAAAATGATATCCATCAACAGTAGCAGCTTCATGTAAACTTTGTTAATTTTTATCTGATATTAAACACCATTTTACTGCAAAGCTAAGAGGGTATACAATAAAAAAAACACTGTTCTGCTCTTGCCAGCAAGAACAGCTCATAAAAATGTCATTATTTTTTTTATTTTTTTAACACCTCCTAACACTGAGATAACTCCCCAGACTCCTGCTCACCTCTCAGCTTGCCACTAGAGCATTCCGAAAAATATGTAGCGCAGTGGGGAGGGGAATGCATCATGTTTTTCAAATGATTTGTTGTACCATTACATTGCAAAAGTATCACAGAGCAAGTGTGCACACCTCCGAACCACAGCTCAGACCTGGAGGCTGCACATTATAAACAGTCCTTTGCTGTTTGCCACTGACTAGCTCTGCTGGAGCAGATGGGAGATGAGTGTTTGAGGGAAGAGAGAACATTATTCATTCATTTCCTCTGCCCACATTTTCACAGCTAGTCTTGATATTTGAACCATTCACCTTAATGTGACATGCTTAATGTGCCACTTACTTATTCTGGGTGTCCCCTTCATGATATGCTACAGTTCAGTGTTTTGAAAGCTATAGCATGATAAGCAATGCATCAATTCAGTGACTCTTATATGGTCAAACCAACACACATTTTTGCTAAGTGATAGCTTTAATCATAGACTTTCTCTTTAATCACTGGTCCAGTCAATAGTTTTCTAAGAGGTCATAGAAATGAGGCTGTCGAGGCCTTAGTGGGAGATTATCTTTGGGTTAGAACTATCATTAGATATGACACCATCAAGAAAACCATTTCTGTGAATCCTCCACCACATCTGCTCACATTAGCCCTCTTCATCTGCGGGATATGAGAAGACCATCAGAGCAGATGATTATGCTCACAAAATTTCCCCCTACTGCTCTTCGGACCCAAAAGAAGAGTCATCTTATTTTAATTGAAGCCATTGCTTTTTAATGGTAGGCAATAGAGATAAGAGGGAAGAGGGACATACTTGTACTCGTGCAGGCATGTGAGCATCCATCAGCTACCAGCACAGAATATCCTCATATCTGCTTTCGCTCTGAGAGGAAGTGAAGGCAGGAAGCGCACTCTCCGCCCACCATTAGCAAGCGGCACCTCCAGCAATCACTTTATTCAAATCGGCCTGGTGCCGTACCCCAGTCCAATCAATGGCATTTATCTGCTCTTTGAAAAAAGCCGATAATGGGATGAGGCAGCGCAGGGAGCGAGGGAAGGCGGGGGAGGTGTTACTGCTCTAAAGTGCCTGGTCTCTTTATGTCCTTTGTTTAAATGGAAATAGAACATGACAGTGTTGATTGCATGATTAGCCTTAAGGGTGAATGTCAGTCAAGAGTCTATGGCGTCAGGTGATCACACCACCAGGCTAGTGTGAACAACAGCTATTCGGTACCACAGCATCAAATGTGGGAACACGATCTGTCAGTGACAATCATACTTTGCTGTGAAAAAGGTTCAGGCAGAGTCCAGCACAGAAAGTGCCATAGTAGATTTTGTAACAGGTTGGGAAGATGAAGTGAGACAAATGTCACTGAAGAAGGAGATCAAACACTAGAGAGAAATGTAAAGTCACTGACAGTTCCACGATCTCACCATCTGCTTGTCTGAGTTGATTTGTATTCTGGGAGAAAAAGGCTAGCCAACTTTTTGTAATCAAAACACAACCTGGATTTTCAAGGGATTTTATTTCAAAAAGCAGTCTGGATGCTGAGGCAAACGCCCACCAATGACTGAAGCAGTCACTCTAAAACATCTCATGGATGTTCAGCACTTTTACAGTAATTGTTTACAGCTAAGCGAAACATGCAAAAATGGAAAGTAATAGGTCTTTTAATTCCCTATCTGAAGCTACTTTCATTAAAAAAAATTGTCTAGAGAATGAAAAAACCACCATGCAACCCTCGTCCACCATCCCACCACCACTTTGTCCCCAGTCGGTCTTCAAAGCTGGTATGACACACACCTCTATGCTTACCTTGGAGTACATGGCCCCATTAAGGACCTCTCCATTGCGGATCCAGATGATTGAGGCTGCTGGCTTGGCGTTGTCTGCATGGCAGGTGAGATTGAGTGGGTCACCAGCCCTCAGGCTCACCACCGGCCCTCCACTGATGACTGGGTCCTCTGGGGGAACTATTGATACAGACACAGAAAAAAAGAGGACATAAGTCAGTATGGTAACCCTAATTCATATTAAATCTGGACTATTTGTAACATATGAAGACATGCAATTGAGTTATCATTCATTGTGTAACAAGTGTTACTTTTGCTGAAATCAGAATATGGCATACTAAAACCGGCATGTATTGTCAGGGTTTATGGATGGGTCAAACACAGGACTCACACACAGGATGTCGGGTTTTATATTCCTTGTGAAACCAATAATCAACATTGATTGTTTTAAGGAAGTAGTTCTTTTAACCCAAACCATGATCTCTTCCTAAACCTATCAAGTAGTTTAGGTGCCTAAACCTGACCAAACGTGTCGTTTTCACACCGTGGTGGACAAAAAATGACACCGCCACAGTGGAGTGGCAGGTGTATTACATGCTTTGGCATGATACTGGGTTGTACAATGCCAACAAGCGACACATATTTGGTTTATTGTTTACAAATGTATAAATTTATATTTTAAATTGTACATATAAATGATTACTCATTAAGGGTAGGTAATGACTTCACAGTGAGAAACACATTTACTCAGTACTTAGCTTTACACAAGTCACAGCATGACTCTCAAAATAACAATCGACTCTGCCATCAATCAAAGCAGATGTGATATGACACACATAAATGTCAGCATTAAATATTGTATTTGAACCCCCCTCAGACATTTGTATATCCCGTGTCTCCCTCTCTCAGCCTTTACAAATATAACAGAGAGAAGAAAGCATCACAGCAGTGCTATATGTTCCTGTAGATGGCACTGATCAAAGTCCTTTTCCTGTTTTACCCATGAGCTGATCTGTTTGTTTTTTTTTTTTTTGTTTTTTTTTTTTAACTGAAACTGCAGTGAATTATTGATTGACCTGAGTGCTCATTACAATGCAGATCTGGGGCAAGATGGAAATCAAAGGCTGCAGGCAGCTGCCATATTCCACTGCAAAAGCATCATGATTGGAAGGAAGGTTTTTATGGGCTAGATTTATGCTGTCAAACAGCACTGAGATGAAAAGAGAGAAAATGTAATTTGGAATACTGTTTTGTACATTTAATGACAATAAGTATAAAAGGCCTGTTTTGTGGCAGAAATAAATTAGAGTGTGGTGTCAGGAAAGATTACATATAGTATTCTATATTGCTATATCGTCTCTTCAATGAAATGATTAATTATTACTTTATTTATCTCAGACCTAGATAGCTGCATTTACTTCAAAGTTATTATCCTTAAGATTTTCATCAAAGGTCCAGTGCGTAGGATTTAGTGGCATCTAGCTGTGCAGTTGCAGATTGCTTCATCCTCCCATTCCAAGTGCAAAGGAGAAACTATGGTGGCTGTGAAATGTGCGAAAAATGCAAACACCCCTATGTAGAGCTTGTCTTTGATTTGCCCCTTCTGGGCTACAGTAGAAACATGGTGGACTGCATGGACAGCAGCATCTGTATAGAAGGCTAATTCCAAGGTAACAAAAACCTAACCTGAACTGAGACACTAATGAATATCCTATTCCATTGCTGCCAAAAAGATGCTCATAAATGTTACACACTGACCTTTAAATGAACCTTTACATTTTTAATACTATTTTTGACCCAGGCATGGTGAGACTTGCGCCAGACGGCAACACACAAAACATAGTTCAATATAAATAAAGCGTTCAATACACAATATGTAATAGTGTTTGATGTTTTTTTACATTATTTAAGGTGTTTATACCAAGCTGGTATTCTGAAAAATATGAAGTTTAGTAGAATCACTTAATTTAATAGATATATGTGCACACATGCAGATCTTAGGTCAAAACATTGCTACATTTGGCTGAATTATGAAGAAATGGTACTAAATTATATTTTGTGGAAAGCTACTTGTTCATGTGCACCATGAAATCAATGGTGCTATATTAAACTTTTTTATTAAAACAATGCTAGTAAGTTTGGTTGCACTGTAAACACACACTCCAGTCAAGTTCTATCTCTATCTAGTAGCTGCAAACAAGTGTTTGCTGTAGTGTTAAACTAAAATTTCTGTTACCACGGTAACCATGGGTGTCGCCAAATTAACCACGATTGAAAGTATTCAAGTATTACAACTTTAAGATTTGAGTCTATTGCACAAATAGTCGTGTATCATTTGTAGTATCATACAGAGCAAGTGGAGCAGCAGCACTTTGAGAGTGGTCATCCACAGCAACATCGCACTACAGTTCTTTGTCACAGACAAGCTCATCTTAGTCTTCAAGTGCATGGGGGTGGCATTTTGGTCTTTAGCTCGTATGACTAATGCCTTTCCATTACACAAAGCTATTGACTAAAAAAACAAATTATGAGACAACATAACCTTCAATACCATATATGCACCATGTGAGTAATGGCTGAATCATACCAGTCTGGGAACAGTGAAGTCTGGACTCTGACTAGACCGGACTAATAACTCTGAACAACTAGACCGGTAAATCTGCTATTTCAAAGGCAATTCCCACTCACTAGTTCATATTGTGTATTTGAGTTTGAAATGCAGTGTTCTGGCTGGCTCCCTTTCATCTGGTCTTCATTAATATGCGGAGGGTTAGGAGAGGTAGAGGAATCTCAGGTCAGCACTAGCAGATCAGACAACAGAGTGCTGATCTCGGCAAGTAAGAAAGAATCTTTGTGAGAACATGGTCACCTTATGGTCCTTTATCATGAATTGGAAACAGGGTCAAGAAGATCACATTAGTTTATTCCTATGCTAAGAATAGAGCGACTGCATGGTATGCAAATGAGACAGGGAGCATGTGGAAAGCACTATGAGCTGGGACTCTCAAACAGCTCCCTCATTTGTCATTAAAGAAAACGAACAAAACACAAGGCTCAGTGATAGCACTGTGACAGCTGATTGCAAAGATCCAGTGTTATTGGCTTGCTGTCAGTGCTCTCTTGCACACATGACTGAAACATTAATTAACTGCCAAGCATATATGGCAGCCATAAAAGCTCTTTTATAGAGAGGGGGAGAATAGATATTCACCGCACATCCAAGTGAGGCGATTTTCCTATTATTGCTTACAAGTGCTTAAAACTATCAGAAAGGCTCTTTATGCTCTATTCCTCTAAGTATTCATCCAATACACATATTAACACACATCAGTGTCTATAAATAGGTGCAGGGTCAGAAGGTGACACCACTTATGAACAAGGTTTCACCCTTGCAGACCTTTTGTCACTAAGTGCCCCACTTTGACCTTTAATAGTCTCAGTTGTTTACTATTATTCAGGCGTATGTTTTCCATTTAGGGATGTCAGAGCATACAGTCCAAGAGGAGTTTATGATTTTGTGCATTGTGGAGCTACATGGGAGAGAGGAGGTCACAGGCAGACCAAACAGAACACTGCTACACTTTCAGTTCATTCAGTACGTGTGCCCCTGGGGGGCTGCCTGCCAGCAAGACACTAAGGGTGAATGGTAAATAGACAAGGAGAAGAAGGATATGGTTGGCTGCCCCCATCCTGCATCCATACCTTTGTATCTCTCTGTCCTCCACTGTGTTTGAGGTCTTACTGTATGCAGAAGGTACCAATGTGGAGACTGCGTTTGCAGTTGAATAGGCTTTTTTTTTCACTGTGGAAGGTTCCTAGCTCAGTGAAATGACCAGACATTATCCAAAGGGCTGAGTTGTGCAGTGGTTCTTAGGCTATTATGTGCATAGGCTTATATGAGACATTTTTAGTTTTTTAATTCAACATGGATAAAATTTAAGGATGATGACATGAACATTAGTAGATTTGTGTGCCTAAAACGTCCTCCTAAATTCAATAATTATGCTCATACAATCATGCTACTACCATTTCATTTCCATTTTTGGACTGGTATGCTTTCATTAAAATTTAAATTACAACCTTGGTGATGAAGTGATATTTTTCACGAGCTAGTCCATGTAGCCTCAATGAAAAAAACAAGATAAGAATGCACATGGCGAGGTATCTAAGATGTTTTTTTAGTAGTCCACTTTTGGAAAATTGTAGTTTCCGACGGCAGACCCATATCAATAGCATTTGCCATCGCATAATTACCACCAAATACAAATAACATAGTGCAAGTGGAGTCAGATTGTCTTAACACGATTCTTGTCTTATTCTTAGCCCCTCCTCCTAACATTTTCCATTAAGGGCAAGGAAAGGTGTTTAGGAAAAGACATAAGGCGTAATCGTTTTGACTATTTGACTCTGTTTGTAACAGCCTGGACTGAAATTGTTTTCTGTGTAACTAGTACATGTGCTAGGCTCTCGGCTTGTGTTCCTCTGGCTTTTTTTGAAATTACCACCACTAAAAGAGCATGGAAAAAGCCTCTCACGAAGGCAAAAAGGCAGTTGGACTTGATAACACAATAGGCCGTGTAATAGAGAAAACTTTTGCTCTATTTTTCTTGGCAGGTGAAAGCCTTCATGTCTGCTAAAAAAAAATTGTGAGATTTGACCAATAACCCAACATCCATTGAATACAAATGAATGACTAAGAAAAAAATATTTAAATAGATGCTTAGCTCTTTCTCTTCATCCGAGATCTACTGATCCTGCATTATGACTGCCAGGTCTGACAGTTATACAGAGGCCAAGCCTTGAACTTGAATCAGCCATCATCATTACTGGGCTGTTTGCAAACTCGGCAGTCCCTAATGGTTCTAAATTAGCTCTTTACTGCAGCCATTCGATGGACTTGGCATAAGTAGTGTGGTCAGTGGTACAGATTGATCGCTCCTCTTTAATTACAGGGCTGACTCACTGCAAACTCTGCTCCACTCGCTACTTTTTTCTTGGGGTTAATAATGTAATTCCTTTCAACACTTTCACAAATTTGCATCCTCCTGTGCATGCATGAACATGGACACTGTCGGCATGCATACACACAGACACATTACATGTTTCATCAAAGACAACTCATAGCAAATCAGTCACGAAGGAATTTTTTTTGCATGTCTCTGTTAATCAAAGGAGTGTTTCAACTAAAAAATCATTGAAATCACAGACTGAAATAGCTGTAAGATACAGCTAGTTCATTACCTTTATCATTTGAAAAAGTTTTTTGGGGTTACTTTGACCCATGGCCTCGTTAGGTAGACATCATGGTGGGTTATAAGCTCCAAGGGGTCATATGCTTGAGAAATCCAATTGGTCTGTCACAACTTATATTAACCTATCCCAGTTCCCAAGATTGGTGATTTTTGTTTTAAGGCTACTAATATTTTATGGAGGTCCATCACCTCACCCAGCCGGAGATAAGACTTGGGATTAATTTATGTATTTCTCTAAATCTACCAATTCTAGACATATCTCACTACAACCCCCCATTGGACACTTAAAAAAAAAGAAAAAAAGACAGTGATGTCAGACAGCCTGGACTTCAGTGAGATCATGTGCTTTTACTGCATAATCAAAGATATCCATAAATTAGACCAAGGCATATTGATGTGTAATTAACTCAACAGTGCAAGGCAGTAAGTCCGTTGCCTCCAAGAGGGGCCTGAATAAACCCTTGGGATCATAAAGCTGCCTTTTGCCCCATGACACATATGAATTCTCCAAACACCCAACATAAAATTACCCAAACACAAAACATAAAACTTGAATTTATTTCACGGAAAGCTGATAACATGCACTGGAGTTGGCTGGGAAGTCTTCTTCAGTCTGCTAACAACTGGTGTTGCTGACAATGAACTTGCTGGGTTTTTTAGACCAAACTAATATTGGGGAACTTCTCCAAAAGCAGCCAATGAAATCCTGCAATCGTCCCGGCTTTCCAGGAGTGTGAGCAATGGAGAAAAAGCAATTTGGAAACATATGAATGAAGGAGGGCTCCTCACAAGGCGGCTGGATGGTGTAGGGGAGGGGAGGCTGCTGTAACGCTGTGTTTCAGCAGACGTGTCCTGAACAACAATGAGCTTCCTGACTTGCCTGTCTATTTTAGAAGAATGCTTGCACGGGCCGTCTGTCACCCCATCGCGACAGCTTGCTGAGTTTGTGATAGATAGATCAAGACAAAAAATGAAGACAAAAATGATAGGCGAGGAATACCCAAAACAGGTGAATACAAGGGACATATGTGGCTCACTAGCCCAAATCACCGGGCCTCTTCAAGTGCTGTCATTGCACATCTGTTTGAAAGCCAAAAGATCCACAGCCATGTGTGCAAACATGCATGCACACACACAAACACACATGCACACGCACACATCTTACTAGAGAAAGAGTATGAAAGAGTGAATAAAAAACAAAGTGAGAAAAATACACAAAATCATTTTACTCACATAGACAAGATGACAGATGGCAATCACAAACAGCAAGTCAGACTGTACAAAATGTATACACACAAAATCAAAAAGGACTGGTTTACAGGAAAGCGTGTGCTGCCACACGATAAAGAATAATAAACTACGAGGGCAAATGTGGGATAGAAATAGGAGGTAGTGGGGAAAAGGTAGAGGTAGAGGAAGAAAGCAGATGGAAATGAATGGATTGAAAGGCTGGGGCATACACAGACAGGTTTTTGCAAACATTTCAAACGCAGTATAGAAAGTAGTAGTAGTAATCTATTGGTAGTGTTGGTGTCATGATCTACCGAATGAACATTGCCAAATAAAAAGGACGGAAGGAAATATGAAGATGAGATGAGAAGTGGAGAGATGCCAGAGCTGTCAGAGACGTGCAGAGCCTGCTCCTTCATAGCACAGCCATGTGCAGCCCCAGAAGCTGCTCTCCACAGATTGGGAGGGTGCTGACATCGCTGCTCACCACCCGGCTGTGTTGCACTATATAGCTATATGTGTGTACAGTGTGTGTGTGTGTGTGTATGTGTGAGGGTGGGAGGCAGTGAATTTGGGATTGAGGTTCAATAATCAGAGTTAAAAATAAAACCGCTTATTTCAAGGTTTTGTCCAATTATTAGGCCGAATGGGTTGACATTTTTCTTCATGCCCATCATTAGTTTGCTAACAACAATTACAGTTAGCAGAAGCAAACCTATTTACTATGTAGTGTGAATTAAAATCAGCTCAGCACCTGTACACAGTCGGAACTGTTGTTTTGCAGAGCACAGATGTATTCGTGTCATTTCTCCTCCTTCTGTTGAAATGCAGAAAAAAAAAACCAAACATCCTACATACAGTCTGTCTACCATAATCACGCACCTGTTCACTGCCTTTCTGATATCATAGATGTAGCTATCATTCCATCTCGTGTTTCAGACAAAATAGCAGAAAAGGCAGTGTAATATAAACGTTAAACTCATATTTTCTCCCAGAATGACTGCCATTTAGGACACCTTATCTCTCCTTATACTTCTTCTGAGATGCTTGGCTAGACTTAAATTAACTGTGTTAAGAGACAAATTGGTTACCTACACAGGAGGCTCAAAAAGCTTTTTTACTTCTACTTCAGGACCACTGCAAGATGCTCCTTCCTTCCTCCAAGTAAGAGGAATATGGATATGACTTAGTTATATGAAAAAAAGAAAACAAAATCATAACTCAACACACAATGTACTAAAAATCTAAAAAGCCTAGTTTCTGTTGAGGTAATAAAACAACTAACACCACTCCTTAAAAAAACAGACTAAACTTCTTGCCCTGCTGAGTTTTCACACCACCCTACAGAGACTACCCTGAGATTCTCTTTACAAAAAATACTGCATACCCTAATAATAATAATAATTGCACAGGAGAACAAACAGCGGACAGAGGAAAATTACTTTGCATAAGCTATTTTCCAAGGAACAACAACAACAGCAGCCAAATTGCACTCATTGTTATGTAGTCGGACCAACAATTCCAAACACTGTCTCTTATTACAGACCCATCATTGGTCAGCGGTTCCCACTCGCTGTGAACAGTATCACTGACTGAATTAGAAGGGAAGCAGCTCACAGACTCTCAGTGGAGAACAGGACTAGCACCACGGACAGCGGTTTTGATAAAATACACATTCATGGTGTGGAACATGCTGTGTCTTACAGGACATTTATTATCTCGGGATAAACCGCTTGAAATGTATCATTTTGTTTCTAAGGGGGTCCCAACCAAACACTCAGAAATGGAAACCAGAACAGTACAAGAAACAATATTATATAACACCACAAACACAAAACAAACAACAAACTAGATAACAGAACATAAAAGAACAAATTAAGACAGTTACAACCTTGGACTAGACACAATCAGTAGAAAAGAAAAATGATCAATCTATAGATAAAAGGATAGTGATAGCATTACTGAAAACATGAAGGCAGTCTGTTTTAAGATGAGAAAATAAAGTTCACCTTCATTACTAAAAGGATGGCAGTCTGATCCTTGAGAACTAATGAATTCAGACTTATCCACAGAAATGGCTGATTCAGCTTTGGCAGTTGGAAACAACAATAACAAAGGATACCCTTGGGCTTTTGTGTACACAAACACTGTTGCTAAAGCACTGGTCCAAAGCATTGAACAAGGGGAAACAAATATCTTGCACCCAATGGCCCATTCAAATGGCATGTTATCAATTATGTTTATCAGAAGACCAGTGTCATTCTGGGTTTATGAATGCATGTCATTTTGAAAGATCTTGCGGAAGGTCTTTTTAAAGTCCCCCCCCCGCAACAACTACATTTTATTTTAATAATGGAATGAACAAGATTCGGGTTCAAATGTAGCTAACAAAATAAAATAGCATACTGGAAAGACTGTCATCTCACAGCAACAATAACATAAATTAAGAAAAACAAAAGATGATAATCTATTACTGTGACTCGTGTGACACTGTATGCATGTACGTGTTCTCAGTATTCATTTTTGGAATACTTTTTAGAAGTGTGCCTTTTATTATGCTCTATAAGTAGTAATAATTAACATGCAATTAAAAAGCACTTGGCTCGTGTACTACACAATGTTTAGGCAACAAAATGAAAACATATAAACTTGTATAATTGGGCTGTGAAATGTATAAGAAAAACTGTGCTGTCGAAAGGCGCTTTACTACAGCCAGTGTATGGTTTGTCCACTCTGGGATACTGTAGAAACATGGCGGTTCAACATGACTGATCTGAAATCTGACCTGCAGCGTTTGTAGCTAATTCTAAGCTAATGAAAACAACGACTCCTACATTCAGGTCATTATACACTCATGAACCTATGAATATTATATTTCATTTCTGCCAATATATCCTCAAATGTTTCACACTGGACCTTTAAATGTGTATGGATTTTTTCTTATAGTTGCATTACAGATCCAGACAGTTATGTGTTTTCCTTTGTTTTCCATGGGGTGAAATATTTTCTCCTAATGAAGTGTCAAGCTTTGTAACCACTCTTTATTTACCTTAAGTTAACCTCTTAAAGCATTTTCCTACATCTGCCTGATCTCAAAAGCATGATTTGCAATATGACCTTTATGGCCCTGTACTGGGCAGAGCTGGAAAACAGAGTCAAATAATTATGACATTTTTGTCGAAACGGTATCTGAAAGTAAACCATGCTGATCACCCTCAGTTGCCCTCACTACAGTTTGAGAGGCAACACTTTGTCACATACTTTACAGTATCCTAATTAGGGGGAAATGAATAATCTCTATATGCATTAACTGTCAGGGTAAATTTACAAAAAAAAAATGCCATTCAACTCTGATTAATGACTTGAGAATGAGTGCTATAGTAAGGAGCCATCTCAGGCACTTTGTCATCTTTTGAGTTTACCTCTGGTAAAGTAAATACCTCACAAGCAATTGATAAACTTCAATTAAGAGAGATTAACATGGAAGTACAAAGCCTCTGCATTACTTGTGCTTTCATTTTAACACAGTGTTTTAAATAAAGAGGATTAAAATAGCAATAAAAGAAAACCATGGCTCTGCATTAACTAGGAATGATTAAGTAGTCATACAGAAAAAAAGACGAAAAGAGAGGAAGGATGGTAGAGACAGAGAAACACAAACATTCAAGACAGCCACTGATTTATTAAAATGTCAGCAATGAGTCAATAAATGGCACCACATTTCAGTGTGACATGCTCTTCGTTTACAAAAAAAACAGAACACCTTGAAGTAGTTTTTTCAGCCAAAGCCCTTAATCAAACAATGGTGATCCCCCTTCCCTTTGTTCTAGTGGTCCCCAACCTAAGGTAGAAAGATTAGAGCAAAGGTCTGGAGCACTGCCAACTTGCTGCAAGGGATATAATTAGCCTCAGGGGTCTTTTTTGGACCTGAACCCCTCCATTCCCCTCCTTCATGACTAATTCACAAGACCTTGATTCTCCTTTGGCATCTGATGGTAAGCCTGCAAGCCATGCAAACGCTCAGATGCGTTAAGTTCACCATGAATTTTCTTCTCATTGCTTTTTAATGACAGGACTTCATTATTGTTTTAAAATGTTGATGCGCTTACTGTTTTCCTGTTTGATTGCATAACTCTTGCAGTTGAAATAAATGAAAGCAAAACAAAGGTTTTTGCCACTTATTACGCATTTTCTTGCGGGTTGGCAGTTCAGAGAAGGTCTCAGAGGAGCTGTTTGGCTCTCAAGGACACACTCTGCAAATCATTATGAAGAAAAGCAGAAAAATGGAAAACACACAGTACTGTATCTGTTCTTTGGCAGTGATAAAGGTCTTTCTCTATGTGTTTGTAAATATTTATGTTATGTTACTTCCTAGCCCATCAAAGTCAAGAGGAAAGAAATTCCTCTGATATGGCACATGGAGGAGTTTGGGCTGATATTGAGTTATGAAAGATGGAGGGGAGAGTTTTAGATTTATTCTGCTGTCAGCTCGGAGACGGGAGGCTGTGTGTGTGTGTGTGTGTAAGTATATTGTGTATATGCCTATGTATTCCTGTGTGCGTGTGTGTGCATAGGTGTGTGGGGCCGTAGCTGTCTTCCAAGTCGATAGACACACTCTGTCACCACTGGCAAGTAATTGACAGCTTGGAGTTTGCAGTGACACAGGCCTTGCATATATTTCCTCCATTACCTTGTGTGTATGTGTGTGTGTGTGTATGTGTCAGCCTGGAGTTCTCCCTGGCAGTGCATTCAGGAGTCAGCTAGCTCAGCAGGGGATTAAACAAACACCTTCTATTCAGGCTTATGGAGAAGAATGATAAACTCTCTCACCCTCAATCAGCCAAATAGGTAATAAAGGCTTCCCCTTTCTCATTGCTGATTAGTTGTTTAAATACACTAGGGCCAACTACCGCACTTCCCACTGCTGTACATTGCTTACAATCCAAAGTCAAGCATTTGCAAATAATTTGTTTCTTTATTTTAATTACTCTGAGTAGTCAGTGTAAGGTTTGCCAAATCAGGAAAGCACCATGTCAAGGGGATTAAAAGAAAAACTAAGAATTATTTGCATCTGCTGTGTATGGCAGCTGTTCACTCCTACATTGGACCAACGAATGCAATGTCAGTTTCATACGTATGAAAACTCTCAAGGATATTATAAAGGCTTTGGAACCTAAAATGTCGTAAATTGAATGTAGTTTAATGGCTGAATTGATCAAATTCGTTGTCAGCGACCTTGTGTAAGAATACACATCTTGAATTGTCAGTGACTCTTCTTTCCCTACTTGACACTGCAATCAAATGGCAAGTTTCTGTGAAAAGCAGTATGTCAGAGCAGCCAAACTTTGAAGGATGTGAACAAGAAGAGAAAGAAGGCCAGTAGTAGAAAGGAGGAAAGTGCTGTTGCAACAGACATTTTTAGCTCTCTGTAGAAGTATCCATAATTATTCACTCATATCCATTTGCAGGGGGCTTGGCAGCCAGAGAAACGTTATGCCGCAATTTGTCTTCCCCTCTCTCTTTTCTCCTGCTGCCTTCTCCCCTACAAATCGTTAGTTTCACTTTTCATTAGGCTGGATCAATAAGGCGGATCAGTCGCTCGTGGCGAGGATACTGCATGGCAGACACCACTCTCTCTCTAAACTCTTTCTTCTCCTCATTCCTTCTCCCTTGTTCTCTTTTGCTCTGTCATTTTCTCTCACTATATCTTTACAGAAATCTTCCAATGAGGAAGGCTGTGGGGTGGGGGTGGTAGACAGGAAGCAGCGGGAAGCTTGAAGGGCCCAAGAAAGAGACGCTATCCAGCGATTGCACCAGTGCTACTCAATAAGGCTGAAATGGCAACGCTGAATGATAACCCAATAAAGTTTAATTAAGAACCAGTAACCTCTCAAGCTTTACAGTAATAATGGAAATGGAGGCTGCATGCAGGGGAAGGAAATTAAAGTGCAAATGTAAGGGTCTGTAAAGTTTAGTCATATTGACACTGTGTGCCAAATGGGAAACATTAGTATTGATTTAATTCCTTTCTGATGGGTTTAACACAAAATATGTCTTTTGTTCTAACTATTTGCTGTGAATACTTTATCATGTTTCAAGAATGCAGCGTGAATATCTGTTTGTGTGTGTGTACTGGTAAAGTGAAAAAGGATGGATACTTTTATTGTTGTGAAGAACCACTTTTGTTAGGGCCCCTTGAGCCGGGTAGTACTTTTGTCCACTCTTTAGGTTCAAGAGTGTCGAACTGAGTTGAATATTTGGGATGACGCATATGAGCTATTTGTCCTGTTCTTCCTCAGAACACCTAGACGTTGATCTGCGTACCAAACAAAAGCAGAACACTGCTTTTGCTTGTTCAAATGAAAGATCATATATTACACACATAGCCAAGAGAACAATAAAGGTGAAGTTATGTGGTTTCGATGTTGACTTTGTCATCAAACTAGCATGAAAAACAAGTTAGTGTGAGAAGCCAGTGATGCCTTTTCCATGAGCTGCTTTGCACCTCAGCATTTGGAGGTAGTTGGCTAGTACAGCGGTGTTGTTTGGAGTGTGTGTGTGTTTAATCCGGACTCACCCAGCACAGTGAGACGGGCAGGACGAGACCTCATGGCAGCCTGGACAGCCTGGCACTCAAACACAGCGTCATCCATCAGCTCGGCACGCTGGATTTGCAAATGATGCTCTCCTGAACCGTGGTCGCCAGTCACTGTGTAACGAGGATAGCCTGCAGCGCAAACACATTTTGTTCATTTTAATAACCTTCAAAATTAAAATACTGCTCATTTGTCACTTACAAGAAGGTACATTTGCTATTTTGAAGCTTTGCATACTTACAGAAACAAGAAAAAACAACAAAACATACAAACAAGCTAGCAGCAGATGTGAGTATTATAGATTATAGATGAGTATAGCTTTTAATTGTTAATTTGCTAATTTGCTCACAATGCATTATCATACAAGGTTAAAACATGAATTGTATAAATGTTTTTATGGTACTCCTGGCAATGTTAATGAGCTGTTGTGAAGGTTGCTGCATTCTGGAGAATGATGTTTTACTGCAACCGTAAACAGGAACAGCAAGAGTCTGAGTTGTTTCAGCATTGCTCTGTGAAATGATTTATAGTTTAATAATGCAAGAAAGCAGAGCAATATCCAAGAGACCTGGGCGTTTTACACAAGTCAAGCAAGATGGTTTTAAAGATATCCCCTTAACTATTATCAAAATATGCATTGCAAGTTTGTGGTGGAGTGCATCCCTCCACTGGGGCAAATAAGCAAGAAGAAGAATGTGTTTGACTGGGAAGCTTTATGGGGTATTTCTTATGCTTTTAAAATTGCTCGTCTCTGAAGATCCCTTTTCTTTCTCTCTCACTCCATCTTTCTAATTATTGGGGATACAGTATGTGGATTGAAATGAGAATGTCTGTTCATAAAACCTGCACTCAAAGAAATCTAAAGAATTTCTAGCTAAGAATTGCTTTTACCTCCAGTGGTCCTTCATCAATGATGAAAGTGGATATTGGAGAATTTTACAGCAAGAACAAGGCTGGACTTTGTCTTAACTTTGTCTTTTAAAAACAGAAAACTACACACGTTAGATTCACACACTTGTCATTTTCTCTTTGAAAAGCCTATCATTACCTATTCAACTGTTGGGTTATGGCCAACAAATGTTGGGGTGTAAAACACTTATTTCTCAGCTAGCCAATGACTCATGTTCACTTCAGAGATCCCACGTCTCCCACTGTAAAGGTTTTACAGGCTGGTTATATATTTTAGCCCCAAAAGAGAACATAACAGACAGGGCAGCCTTTTAACAGCGTTCAAGTCCTTACATTTTTCTACAGAAACCCATCGTATCATAAGTCCAATTACTGACTGTTGCTCCATTGAATCCAGTTGCCTTTAATAGAGCATGAAGTGGGTCTCATTTTATGCTGGTGGGGTGAGTTTCAATTGATTAAGCCGTCCTCCTACGTGTAGCCTTTAATCTTAAGGGTCTATACAGTAGGAGGATGAAGGATAAAATAACACCTAAACATTACAGCTGGGGAGAAAATAAAGAGTAGAGGCAGGCAAAATATGTGGCAAGCTAACTAAAAAGTCAGCAAAGATGGAAGCTGCACCAGTGGATTTTTTGTGGGAAAACTAGTCACACAGGTGATAAAATGTCAAAATTTCCCATTACTTGCTACAATGAATCCCATACCGAGGGATAGCAGGACTTCAGAAAAAAACACTGTAAATGTAATAGGGTTAATAGAGACCTGATCACAACTAAAAGCTTCCATTAATAATATTAATAACGGTTGACTGAAAATGAGATTTCTGCTTGTTCATGCTCACGACGATGCTTAAATAAAGGACCCACCATTATGTGCTCAAGGTCACCCAGGGAACCATTTTGCTTCAATTTTATGTTCATTAATGAGATTCAAAGCAATAATGCCATTGCGGATCACAAGGGTAATGATTATTGTACATTCTGAAGGATGTGACCTTGAGTTGACTCCAGTCCACCTACAGTAGTGACTGCCTATTGTACCAACCACAGAAACTGCACTTACTTCAAATGCACTTGTGTTTTTCTTGTCTTCATGTAGAAAGGTATAAGCTATGAAAATTTCTGTTACACAAACAGATGATCCGGCCAATTACCTCATCTGTGCCTCTGGCAAACGAAGAATGATTTTGCCGTGTGAGGATATGGCTTTGTTCCAGTTTCATCTCTGTGCATTAGATGGGTCCAAAAGGAAAAGTAATTTGCATTTGTGGCAGGCAGTAAATGATAAGAATTTTATGATCTAATTTCCAAAGAACAGAAATGTTTTTGCCTCCTAATAAGCACCTTGATCATGCATTTTGTCAATATGACTAACATTATAATGGCTCAGATGAAGACTGATCACCACTGCACATGTGATGTGTAAGACACAATGTGTTACCTAAAGCAAACAATGTAAAATAGGCCCATTAAGGAGTAATGAATCCATCAGGGGGGAAATGGATTTGTCTTGAGGCTGGATCAATGGTCCACGTGCATGTGTGTGTGCATATAAGTATACAGAGACTTTAGGCGTGGGCTAGTGATTTATAGCATTCACCTAGAACATGTTTCACACACTGTAAGCACCAGGGGATGGAAAAAGGTTAGCTGAAGCTGTGAACAGGTGACTGGCATACAATTTGCTCTCATGAGAGGCAAGAGTGACACATGCTTGCTAACTGTTCTCCTCTGTTGCATTTCTTCTCAAGAGCTCATTCTCCTATATCCTTTATACACAGTGCATAATATATACAAACACTTCTCTCTCCATCTTCACTGTGTGTGCACCAGGAGAATTCACTTATAGCTGCTTTGTCTGCTTTCACCATCATCATGCATAGCAGATACGTTCTCTGTCATGCATATTCATGACATCGATTGGTATGTTCTGAGCGGTTGTGGTGCTACTTTACTTTTCTTTAATTAGAGTGGAAAAGCGTGACACAAAAGGGAATGAATAGGAAATTCAGGGACAGATAGGAATCATTGGCTTTTGTGCAGTGATTTCTTGCACTGAATGGTGAAAGAGTTCTCTCGGTTTAATCACCACTCCTGTGAATGGAAACAGGTCCCAGGCGGAGCACAACGTTGCCGACGCAGCTTCTTTCTATGAATAGACGAGCAGACCTATATTATTGAAATGCTCCATACAACATTTGATTCGTCATACTTTTTATGTATACAGCTGCCACTTTCCTTTCATTGTGTACATCTTGCAGTGGATGTACCATCACTCTTTTACTGTGCATTGCTTGTTTACGTAGGCAGGAGTGATAAAAAGGACAGCTGTAGAGCGCTTTACTTTTGAAAAAGTGTCATCCCTCTCAATAGAAGGCACTCAGCCCCTGTCTGTATCATACTGTTGATTCTACCTATCTTCTCCAGGCAGGCAGCTTTTCCCCTTCATGCAAAACTCATTTGGCCATTTTAAAACGGTTTAAGAGAGAAAGATCACTACATGTTGGGCTTGACTACTGCCAAATAAGAGGAAAATAATAGTTAGAGAAGGGCAAATATTACAGCATCTTGTCCATGACTGTTAAACTATTCACTGAAACGGTATTAAAGGTTGATTTGCTGTTATTCCCTTGAGTTTTGTGACCCAGCGTATTCTCGGTTCTATTCCTTCCGCTGTCTTTGGCCATTTTTTAAATGAGATTTCATCTTGATTGTCTTGTCTTGTTAAATCAATAAAAATAGAAGAGCATAAAAACAAACTCTACATCTCTGCTCCACTCTGACCCAGAAGAAAATTGTGCACTCTCCTCCTTCCACTCTCTCATTCTATCTCTAGCAATCGTAAGTACTCTCCTTCTCTGCCTCCTCTTCCTCCAAAGGGGACTCAAAGATTGCAGGACCATTGTTTACTGCAACCCCTCAGCCTCCCCTGGGCCTGATAAGAACCTGAAGAGGGAATAGGGTGGCTTTATAGGGGCTCTGTCTGCCGCTGAGGTTTAATTACAGACCAAAACGGCGACAGGGAAGGCCTCTAAGAGCGTTTGCTAAAGGTCAGAGGGTAGAAGACTCCCAATCTCAAGTGAAATACATATTTAATCGTTTCTGATCATGAGAGACTTTGGTGTTTCAAAAATGGCTGCAGCTGAATATTTTATCAATGTGCCTTGAATTGCAATTATTTCAATTTCTCATTGGTCCCACAGAGGTGGTGTGTAAGACAACTCAGAAAGCCCTAAAATAAAGACTGTGCCCTAGAGTCATGTATCTTGCTTTGAGTGCTTGTGTACACATTCAAATGGATCTCTGTTTTGGAAGAATTTAATGATCATTTCAGTAAATGATGCGGGCGTACTACGCTTTTATGGATTTTCTCATTCAATAGCTTAGTGATTCCAATGTTGTAAATGTTTATTTAGAGGAGTGATATGTTTCCTTGAAATTCATCAAAGTCATGAATATACATGACGCCTTGATTGGTGGAACAACAGGCTACTAAATGACAGTGCAGTAGTCACTTTTACTCCAAATTAAACAATTAAGGCAATTATACATGAGGTGCAGTGTAATTAGAGGATGCCAGCTACTCTTCAAAAAGCCATTTAGCAGCCTGAAGCACCAGAGAAAGACCAGTGCCACTATTGATTTCACATTTTATTTGGATTTTTCTGCTCTTCTGCTAAACACAGAGTATAAGAGATTTAGGTTTGCATCTAACACAAAGACAGAAATGTATTTTTGATTCTATCTGGTCATGTTGAGTGATTTAATTTTTGTAACCCTTGTATTATAATACTTTTTTTGTAACACAATATTATGAGATCTCTGCTATTTGTCTGTGGAAGAACATGTTTGGCAGAGGGTAGAATGTTGACATGTGGGGGCTTTAGATGATAAAAGGGGTCCATTTGACAGTTATATCAGAGAGTGTTAATTAATAAGGGAAACGGAGGTTGATGGAGAATTGCAGGGTGACACGCTCAAGGGAATAAATGTCATTCCTTACCAGAGAGGTCTCTGCCAACGCCCAGTGCCAGGCCATCTTTGATCCACAGGACAACACCATGGTAACCGGGGATGGTGCATGGTAGTGTCACAGGCTGGCCCGCCACTACCACCAGGTCCTGTGGCTGCTGGGAAAACATGGCCTCTGCCCCTTCAGAAAAAATGAAAAGAAAAAGATTAGGCCTGACTCATTTATATGATTGTGTTATTTTATTTTAATCAGCAGAAGAGGGCATTGAAAATTCAAGATCAAAGAAGAGTGTAAGTGTGGTATTACAAACACCTGCTTTCAGTGTTTCAAGTGCTGAATAAAGGGAAAATGAAGAGAAGTGCACCATATGCCCATTTCCCCCAATTTCACTCAAATCTCTTGTCAAAGTCATGTTGAAAGAACCCTAAAGGGTGATTTACAAATGTGGCACATTCTTTTACAATTCATGATATGGAGACAAGATATAGTACACGCATCAGAGGTGTCAGTGCTGCACCAGGACTGAAGTGCAGGCTAAGAGACAGCCGTCACAGCTCAGCTTGGTTCATTTATGAAGGATGTCACCGTACAGATGGGCTGGGCTCGTACACACACACACACACCACGTCCACAGCAGATAACACGATCTTGTCTGCCAACGCTGCTCTAGTGGCATACATTAACTCGAGCTCACACCCATGTATTCCAACTGTGCAACTGCTATTAGCTGCACTCCTCTACCGCGTGTTCAGGCGTAAAGTGGTGTGCAGTGAACTCCATTAGAGGCAGAGGGTGTGTTAACGGTGGCAGTGGAGAGGGGGGTTAGTGTTGTGGATCAGAGTGGAGGGTACAGAGTGGTACTGATGTGTAGTTAGAAACACTGGCAGGCTGCCTATCAACTAAAGCCTACACACACTCACACACATACACACACTGACATCCATTCGCACAGACACAGTCTGATTTGAGAGCACGAACTGCAGCAAAGGTTTAAAAGTGTCACTTCCTCTCTCACACTTTAGTGAGACAGTTTTGTTTGCAGCTTTTTTCTTATTTTCAAACTTCTCAGTTCAATTGCTTGGCTCAGAATGTGTACCCTTTCATCCAACAACTCAATATCCTTCTTTATCTTTTGTCTGTGTGGTAGCACATACACAGGCACACATACAGACAGAAGCATGTACTTCTCTTATGCTGAACTGGGCACACACAAAATGTCTAACTTAATAACATGCAAATAAAAATCTGATAGAAGAACAACATTTTGTGAATTAAAATAAGACAGCAAAGAACGAGAAAGAGTGTTTTCATCTTACAACGTCTTTGTATCACATTGCAACTACTGTTTTTTGTTTGCTCAGTTTTATATTCAAAGGAAACTACTTATTCTATTGCAGGCAAGGAAATTGATTAGCTTTGTTGTACGATTTCAAACCACATCAAAGAAAAGATTGTTGTCATACAAGAAACTGATTTTAATTTAGTTGGAAAATGCCATTAGAATCTCCACAAGTCATTTCTCAGCCTCAAACTAAATTTCAATGTGATGGATAGCTTGTTAAAGATGTAAGCAGAAGTTTTCATAATGATTCATGCACTCTCTTCCCTGCATACACTGTCACACAGACATAAATACACAACCCTGTATACTGCCTCATTTTAATATAGATCTATTACTAAATATCAGAAAAAAAGAACGTTCTGTACTTCAAAGCATATAATGGGCTTTTCATCATCTTGAGACTCAGCACTCTCCCTGGCTAACCAAGACGTTCATAAATGTATGTGCACATTGTGGGTGATTCTGGCTAGATGAGACTTTATTTCACTATATATTGCCCTTCAAACCTAGACAGCTTTGTTCAGTCCCAACTGTTCCTACACAAGGAGCTTATCTCGGCTGCTACCCAGTCAGCAGCGCGCTAACATACAGCATAGACAGCTACTCAACAGATCTCTTGGCATGTTCCGGAAAAACACTGTAAACGCCAGGGAGTCTTGTATCTGCTCAGTCATGGCTGATATTATCAAACAGTTGAGCCTGTGCTGTAATTGATTTAACATTGGAGGGATCTCTCTGTTGGTAGCACACATGCCTACATTCCTCCAACTCACTTCCTGTCCTTCTTCTTTGGACCCTTCGTATCTTATGTGTCATCAAGAAGAAAATAGATCGGAGATTATTTTTCAGATGTAGACCACTGCCATCATGCTCGCCAGGCAGAGCAGCACAGTTCATAACAGCATTTAATTAGGTGAAAATCATTCTTAGCTGTTTAAAATGTTGTTGTATATTGTCTAGACAGTGACTGCATGATTTCAGAAGATAATTTGTAGTAGGAGCTCATGCTAATTTTGTGTCACACGTTGCCCTGAAACTGTTGTAAACAAATATTAAACGACAGCCCCCTCAGAAATATTAATTAACTGAATCGCACATCTCTCACACAAATACACACATGTGAGCCATTACTTGTAGCTTTGCTTAAACTTGTGCCACATGACTTAAAGAGCCACTTCACTGATTTTGCACATCAAGATCAGTTTACCCGTCACAGGGAGTACTACTCAGCTTGTGAAGACAGTTGTATAATGTCTATTTAAATAACCTGTGAAGATTTAAAATTTGTTTAAAATTAAAATGTTTCAAACTGGAGGTGAGGAGTTAAAAAGAAAAACAATTACCTTACGGGGGGGTCTAACACATGAAGTCACATTATGGGAATTGTAGGATCAGCAGTTTTGGATCTTGACCCATCCCACACTGGGGGACAAACGTTGGCCCCTGACTTAACAGCTGCTACAAGTTGCAAGGTTTCTACATAGCATAGAAACAACATTTACCACCAACATAATTCAGACTGAGCGCACCAAAATTCATTGGCTGCCAATGAGGAACACATGGTTTAATGCTCGGAACTCAGAGTATCTTGAATGTAACTTGCTCGTCTTGAATTGGGACTTGACACTTGTTATATTAAGCAAGTATTGTTAAAGCACATTTTCCTAAAAGTTTGTACTCTGCTGTCGTTCCAAGATTGATGTCCTAGAAAAGGCTATTAAAATACACCAGTGACAGAAAGAATCAAAGACTTAACTGACACCAGCTTGTACTTGTCACTTGAGCAGTTAAAAAGTGACCTCCTTCATTCAATTTAAAGCCTGACTGAGTCTTGCAACAAATGTGTCTTCATGGGGACACAGCAGTAAAGAAAAAGGGTGGTTGGTGTGTTTGAGAAGGCTGGGGCTTACATCAAGGTGGCTACATTCATTCATCCATCCCCTCTGCACCAAATAAATCTCTGTCACATCTGCCAGATTTATCCTTCACTGGGCATCACAGTGTTGGCAAAAAATGTGTCCCTCCCTAATCCACCTCTTCTTTATTCTCTGCCAGGCATGTCATGCAACAGAGTGAAGGCAACCCCTTTCCCCTCACTTATTCATGAAAAATATTTTCATAACTAAAATGCCCAATTAAGAATTAAGCACCTCACTTTAGACTTCACCACTGACAGTAATATGAGGGGAGGAGGGTGATTGTGCTGAGGCGCCTGCAGAGCTGGAGATCCATGTTAATAACACTTTATTAAGCATCCTAATGGGGTTTACTGGAGAGCTTGGTAAAACATAAATAATACAATGAAAAACAGTCTAGACATGCCAATTTGCTGTGAGACAAATGGGCCTTGACTTCAGGGTTAAGGTTCTGTAAATGTGTGGGCGCACAGAGCAGAAACAGATATCTTTTGTCTGTCGCTAGAGACAACAGACAGCCCCGTGGGTTTTTCTCACTCAGCAACAGCCAAACCTGTACTATGAATAGAATTAAATGTTACTACTTAGTTTGTCTTTTCGTATATTGTCTGGAAAGATTAGTGACAGTAGCAGTTTTACTTCGGCACTTTGGATTTGCTAAATCGAGCATTGAGCTTCTTTCATAAGAGTTTATTCACCCATCATCTAATAGCCACCTTTCCTTAAAAACACACTGCAGAGAATATCGTCAGTTGCAGAGAATATCGTCAGTTCAAACATGATGTGGGGAACAACAACATTTCTGCAGTTGACATACAAAGAGGTCCGTCACACAACATATCCCAAAGACTAAATTTGTCAACATGTCCATAACCTTAACACACACTTCTGGCGGTCATAAAACAAAGCTCAGACTATTGCAGAGAAAATAAAGGAGGAATGTTTTCTACATTCCTTATATATTCTAGTAACTGGCGAACCCCCTGACAAATGTCTCTGAATTACCCCTTACTGGATATATTTATGTGCATCAGATTCATGCTGGGTTTGATTGAATGACCTGAATTTAGAAAGGTGAAGCCAGAGATCTTTGATAAGGACTGCCCAGTTATTTGAAATGGTGGAAAAAAGGCGATAAAGACTGTGCACAGAGCCACATTCATAATGTGGACCGGCACTTTGCATCGCCTAATGTTGTCATTTCACTTCAGATAATTTGTTTACCATTGGACCGCTCCTGCATTTCCACACACTCCAGCGCTATTTTCCCCTCAGTGCTAACTGCCCCCAATTTCATCGCTCTTTGCCAATCAGGCCTGGAAATTACCGTTACGGACACACATCCAGCCCACTTCAGAGAAATAATCAGCATGCTGTCTCCTATGCGGCCACATAGCACCAAAGCTTAGCCCAGGATCATTATCAAAAACTATTGCCCCTCTGGCCTGGGCATTTTATAACAGCAATTTAGAAACCCAGGAAGGCGTCAGAATATGTAGGAGTGGGTGAGTTAGTTATATGTGTTGTAGTTTGGCAGCCGATGAGCACAATTTCTTCATATTTCTCCTGGTAGTTTTCAGTGGCATGTAAGTGTGTGTGTGTGTGTGTGTGTGTGTGTAGGTGTGCATGTGTGTGTGTTATTTTTATCTTTTTCTAATCTACTGGTAGCATTGTCATAGGTGACAGGGGCTAGGTGTTTTTGATAAAGGTGAAAATTAACAGACAAAAAGTTATACATCCTATTGCAACGACCACCAGGACATAAGTCAAAGGAAAAATATCATCCACTTTCCCGGCAGGGGCCCCTACTGGTCAATTAGTTTAAACCATAAAGAGAAGATGCAGCCCACAGCAGAAGTACATTTTCTAAGCACATGACCAAACATACTTTCTTTTTTTCCCCTAACCTTTCCAAAGCTCTGTAATTTATTACTTCATGCTTGTAAAAAGACTCCAGTGGTGTCTTCAATTCTGGCCTGTAGTACAATATAAACACAAATATCCTGCAATGCAGATCTAAATCATCTCTCCCAACCGGAACTCCAACTCCCCTGAGGAAGCGACACACATTTTTGTCCTTCGTCACCAGATGCTGATTAGTCATAAGCCCACAACTCCAGCATGCATTCTCTCATTCTCACCATAGGTCTAATGGCCATGATTTGTGCACTTTAATTATCTGCAGCATAATCATTAAGTTGACATTGTCAGTGAAGCGTGCTGTTGTAAGATTCATCAATCCATCTGAAGGATATAAACCACAAAAGAATCACTTCTATCTTGCCTGTGGTTACATGACTCCCATCCATAATTTGTAAAAGTCAGTTTCAGATTGGTGATAAATGCATTCTGTAAAATGTCTGAAAAGGACGCATGCCCAATTTCAGAGGTGTTAAAGCAAATTACTGCAAATGTGTGACAGAAATTTGGCAGGAAAACAGCCAACTAATTACCAGCCATAGCTGGCACTGAAAGTCACGCTTTGAGCAACTATGTTTTATAATCTAATTTATTCACAATATAAACTCAGAAGCAATGGGTCACCACATAAGTCACCTGATAATTCTGATTAGCTGCGATTGATTTACTGCTTGTATGAGTTTAATAAGGCAATTAGAGAGCCATTTTCTTGATATTTTGCACTTTGAACTTATTAAAACTTTGACCTGGCACATTTCTAATAACACTTGTTCAGTACAAAATAAATACAGATGCATGACACATAGAGCCAGTGCACTACACACGCACACACTATGGAACTAGAAAGACTATGTCACAGCAGAAACAGTAATGGACTTTATCATTAGGTAAAGGTCTGCTAATAACTAAGTTTCCAAAGGCCCTGTAAAATGCTTCATAAACTTATGGTTATGACTTCTGATTGGCTAGTGTTTGTTGCCTTCAGTGGTTTGGTTGGTCATGTTAGGGGTTGGCATTGGGTAGGGTTAGTGGGGCCGGTCTTCCTATTAAACAAAAATAAGGATTGTACATCCATGGTTGTGTTCTGCAGACCAATGATAAAAGTAAGAAGCAGGAGGAACATTTTTAGCAAAACTGCCAAAGGAAAACTCTTTTTCACAACTGCTACTGACAACACTAACATTACAGAAGAGCAGCAAGAAGACACTGCTTCTGCTAACACTAGTATTATATAGCAGTTATACAGTATAGCATAGCTATACAAGACAGATGCAGAGGACCTGAAGCTTGAGGTAAAGGGTGCAGTTAGATCCTTTCCCACATACATCTGAGATGCTTGATTACATAAGGAGAATATCCTTGACATCTATCCAAATTTGAGCACACTCTTAGACTTCTTCTCCCTCTACCTGTGACAGTGGCTTCAGGTGAGAGAAATTTCTCATCACACAGAACTCATTAAAATGAACCTCACATCAACAATGTCACAGACAGGCTGTCTGCACTTGCTATTCTTTCCATCGAACATGAAGTAACTGGATATGGAGTTAGTGATGGCAAGATGTGCTGAAGCCAAGGCTCACAGGGTCAAATTGTAGTATCTAAACTGTGCCCCCCAGCCATACACAGTAGAGCCTCATGGTGTATGATGATCCACAACTCTAAAGAGATCAATCACTGTTCTGATTACTCTAGATGCAACAATACAGCAACAACCCACAATTTTCTTCATATGTTTCCCACCCACTAAAGCTGAGTTAATTAAGGAGAGAAAGCAAGACAAACTAAAAAATAATAATTGAAAAAAACATTCAAGGGTGTCGAAGAGAAAAACACAAAGACAAAGAGAAAACATTTTTACAGTATTATTCTTATTGTCTTCATAATTGACCGCTTATTGTTTTGATCTTCCGTGGGAATGGACAATAAAATACAGTCTTCACGTAGATCATCTTGTTTATGAAAATAAACTTTTACAGTGGATGAATTTGTTTAACTGTGAAGACTGGTGAAGAGAAGAAGTTACAAGGAGGTCATTATTAGATAAATAAGGATTAAAAAAGGTGGAGAACAAGAGATGAGGAGGGCCCAATGCCTGTGTTTGCCTTAGGCCCCAAAATTACTAAATCCGCCCATGCAAAGAAAGGCGGTCTACACCTACATACAATGCATTGAAGAAGTATAACAACTTTTTATACACTCAAGTCATTCTGACAGAAATCCCCTTCAGTGTGTTCTGAAAAGTGGAAATTACATAAGAATGAGAACAAATGTCTACCTTCAGAGAGCGAAGTAACAGAAGGAATGGCAAGGCCTTCATTGTAGGTCTGCTCTGGGTGATACATAGTATTCATTGTAATAACAGTAATTTCTTTTCTCATCACACGTAGGAATTTGACATTTTGCAACTTGTTTTCACCAAGGTTTCAACACAAATGCTGATTTCTCAGAGCAGCTACACTTTTGTTACATGGGCTACTTCATTAATATAAAAATGTAATCCCTCAGACGCGGCTGGCGATGTTACAACAATAGTTATAAATATGAATATTTCATAAAGCTCTATCAAGCCCATTAGAGGAGGCAAGTATTAATATCAATCTGTCTTCCTCTTTAGAATGTTGAAATCCTTTTTTCCAGCCTGTCCACTTGTAAAACAAACACTGCATGCAGACTGATAATATGCCAAGCCTATCTGTGCTGTGATGGCTGCCATTATGAGTAAAATTTGTCTGTGGGAATGCAAATTCATGAAGCAGGGAAGATAAACATCAGTGCTGCCGGAAGACGTTGTATTTATGCCCTCTCTCACACTGTGCATTAGTGGAGCATGACAGTTGCCAAGGCATAATCAAGACAGATCGCCTCCGATGATGACTTCTAAAAATTACAAATGGCAACAGCGGGAAGGCCTCGGAGGCACTCGCTTTATCATCAGCTACACGGCCAGAAGAAGTGAGATTTCATGGACATCAGAAACTGGAGTATCAGGGGCCACAAACGGTTTATTAAATCTCTCTAGGCTCCATCTTTTCTGGCAGTTCGCATACAGTTGGGTCCAAAGGTCATCAAGGCATCATGAGCCGTGGAATGGATTCTTACCCTCCGCCAAAATCCAGAGCAGTAAACAAACAAATCTGTTTTAACATCTCCTGTGATGGATAAGGAGAAAGTGCTTTGATGAAGTGTAAAGGTCTTCAAGGTTGTCAGCCTCTAAGCAGTCCAAGTAGTGTGAAATCAAACAATACACACAAAGTAGTCTACTTACTGTATGTATGTAAGCTTTGTTCTGGAAGCACAACACCACATCTGACCACTGATTGTAATTACTGTTATAAAGCAGCAATTCCTGTGGGTTGGTTTCCAAGGTAACTACAGTTCAAAGAGAACAGTTCAAATATTCTAGTTAGCATAAATGCGACTGAACACCACATAACCCTCCTCCCCTGGCTGGTATTGATTAAAAAAGTGTGGGGAAATGGAGCGTCTCGCTTTGGAAACCGGACTACTTTTTTAGCGTACACTTTTGCATAATGGGAAGCAGGGACATAAAAGAGATGCAAATGAGTGAGGGAGATGGAGCAAAGAAGAAGTTAGGGAGTTCAGATAGGACCTGATTGAATAGGATGGGTCCCTTCTGTTTCTCTACTCCATCATTACATCCTTTCTTTGTCAACTTTCGCCACTTCATCGCCTCCTGCCTCTCAGTTGTAGGCGCTATTTGTTTGAATGTTTGTTTTCAGAGCTCAAGGCCAGCCTTGTTATTGTCTCTTTGCTGACACATTAAGACTTAAGTGTTTACTGGGTCTATGGATGTCAAGACACTTGATGATTTGCAAAGGGAATATGTTTGTGCAGAGGAGGGACCTTGAAGGGTGTTCAAAGTGAGCCTGCATTGGGATTGATCATGTTCATTAAGGAATGATGAGCATTTGAAAGAGACTCAGGTGGCTGATTTGATAGATGTGGTGTAAAGAGGGCCTTAGTCCAATAGGGCATATCATATATTTTGAGGGAGAGTCCCATTTTTCTATTACATGATATGTCACAGGCACAGAAAGCCACATTAAGCTGCCTTTTGTCCAGCCATAACTCATATTTTGTAGGGCTGACAAGATAAAAGTGCACCTGGACTTTCAAGACTTGGAGCATTTTTTTGTCCCTTTGAGTGAGATTAAATCAAGAGATAGATCAAAGCCCTGGGAAAATAAAGCCAAAGGGTATGTATCTGTGTGTCGGGAAGGTTTAGGAAAGGTGTCCAATTCACATAAAGGTTTTAAAAAGTCAAAGAAGTTGCTAACAAATCTTAATGTTAAAAAAGAAAATTGGTTTTGGCAGATCAGATTTGTAGCCATTCGTTATACAATCCCAAGTTGTCAGCATAATGTATTTAATATATTTTAATAATATCTCTTAAATAATTGTTTAATGTAAATAAGCATACAGAAATGTTGTAATTGCCATATCTAAGTTACATTAGATTTAAAAAAAAAATAGAAATTGGAAATCACACAACCCATGAAACTTGGGAGGTTCCCTAAATAAGCAACCCCCTAAACAAGCCAAGATGAGGTTATCCTGGTACAACAGTGATGGCTCTTGGAGTTGTTTACTGTTTTCTGCGTTCAACTAAAATGGATGTCATATCTGTCAAGGTTTCTCTTGCAAAGATATGTTGTATTTTTTCTCTCTCTATTCACCGTAAGCTGTGGAACACAAACATCGACTTTTTCTTTTTAATGAGGAAATATGTGGCTACATAAGACGGAATGTTATGTTAATGTTAAATGTTGCAGGATGAACAAAGGTAAAGAATGATTGTGAGATGTGGGGAGAAATACAGACTCAGCTAGTCCTTGATTTACATGTTTTAAGACCAGATAGATAGATGATAAAAAGAGAAATAAACTGTCAAATTCCACTCTGAGATTCGTTAATTCAACATTGAACATTTCCTATTTCCTGTTGACTTGAATGGATTGGAGTAAGAAGAATGGTCGAATGATACAGAAAGACGGATGGGAGTCTTGCTACTACCATTTCTCAAGGGACACAGCAGTTAATGCTCACATTTCTTTAGTTGAGATGGATTTATAATTATCCACTGCCGGTGATTAATGGTCTTATAATTATCTGCAATGAAGAATATCAACATAGACTCGTGGGTTCATTTGCAACCGAAGTCTATGATAATAATAAAAACACAACGATGATGAGGAGATAAGTGATGTGTTAATGACAGCAAGTCACAATGCTTATACTAAACAGGCCATTTTTACAAACATTGTTGTCTTGGCTTAAAAACACTCTTCTGTAGACACAGCCATAACACCCTGCCTATTTAAGAATAACTAACATAGGCTATCTAATGTGACTTTTTCTTTTCTGAAAGATTCTATTTATTATATCCTGATTTTTAACATTCGCCAAAAAGAAACTGAAACGGTCTTACGGAAAAAGGAATGCGGCCTCATTAAAAGAGATGCTCTCACTGAGCTTTCTCTGACTCATAAAATCCCCATTCGACACCCTCCAGACAGTGGAGACATCCATTTTCCTCTCATCGTCTTCAACTATTTGCTTCCCTTGGAGACAGCCTCATCTCATTCTTCTTCACTGGCTGCTGTGACATTGAAAGAGACCCCTAATCAAAACATTTGTCTTTCTTTCAGCCTGCGCTCAGACCGGTGAATGAGAGCTGACACCAGAGGGAGATGTATTTGTCCCAATCAGGGCCTCATCTCTGTGTCACCACCGGGCGAGTGTTTTATCTCGACAGGGCACTGATGAATCCGCCACTTAGCCTTGATTTGGAGGAGCGGCTCGCCACTGCCAAAGTGCCAAGTTAAATCACAATGTTAGTGGCTCAGCCATGGCCATTACAGGCAGCACAGGCGTTTTGCCTTTACCATAAATGCTCATAAATGTTACAGTAATGATCCCTGCCTTTGCTTTTGTCAAGTGAGCTGTAATTACAATTCTGTGGTGTATTGAATGGGAATTCATTTTCTTTTCTTGTATTCCTATTTATGTTTGTGGGTGTCTCATGTAAGTGTCTGCTTTTATCCGCAGACAGTGGAAGGTGATGGCTTAACACCATTTCTTACCACCAAAGAAATGGTGTTAAGCCGTAGTCGTGCAACCACACTTCAAATTCTTAATAAATCTCTTAGCCCAAAGCTTTAATGCATTTGTCACATGTGCTGCTTAATTGAAAAAACATATTGTAACAAGCTATATGTCAGAAATGCCACCACACCACTTAAGACAGCTTACTGAGATAGTTATCAGCTCAGGAGAAGGCTACTGATCTTTTGTGTAATTTTCAAAGGGAAGTGTTTCAAAGCAAGGGCTCAGATTCTGGACCTTGGCATCCATATTTTCTCCTCACACCTCCGTCATGCCTGCCTTGTTCAAATTTCAATACAACTAGACAGTAACAAATCTCAGGTGTGACTTTCTGATAGATCACTGTCACCACCTGTCTAACAATAATGAGGAAGCCTCAATTGTTCCATTAGAGAGTATTTAACTTAACCCCTGTCTGGTTAGCACGTTGTAAGCTGTCAGGAGGTCTACATACAAACGCAGGTGATGAGGATGAGTGTAATACAATTTGGATTTAACCAAATGCATGTCCATCGCTGCAAGCGCTATCTGCTACATTAGTGAAAAAAAAGACCTTTTCGAAAAGTGGAGAAAGCGTGAGTGTGTGTGTGAGGAGAGAGATGAGAGGCAGGCTCCTGCTAGCTACAGTACCTGTCAGACAGAGCGGAATGCTGTTACAAGACAAGGAAAGGAGGCTTTATCAAGGTGTGCAGGATACCACTGACATGAGATAAGAGGCCTGAGTCGGAACTACATTATGCCACACCTTCGCTAAGAGAACTCTGTCAAGACAGGAGTAAAGAGATCCGTTTCAGTGGGGGAGCCACCATAATACTTGACTGCAGAAAGCCATTACCTTTCAAGTATACACTCTACCTTTAAGTGCATATAAGGCAATAAGCAGACACTCTATCCTGTAATTTCATTTGGATTCCCAAAGCCTTTCTTTGAAATCTACCCTTAAATGGACAAAAAACATTATTTCCAGAAAGCTGTAGGCAATGTCTTTATAGTACCAAAAAAGGGGGGAAAGCTGTAGTGTGTTTGGCATAGGAATTCAGCTTTTATAAGGTGTGGTTTATGGTAAGAACACCAGACTAGATGATTGTCTCTGTAAGTCACCGATGGCACTTGAGTTAGGAGCTCAACTGCGTGTCCTAGAGCGTCCTCTACCAGTCTATGCGGTTCTTCAGTAATAGATCACCAAGCCCTGAATTGGACCACAAACCATCTCCCCTCGGACTTGCTTTCACGCTGTCACCTCGTACACAACCCCCTTCCCATGAAAATCTCTCAATCAAAGCTTCATTTGCATTTCAAAGTAGCACTTTACAGCCATGGAGAGGACATAAAATCACACCTGCCTTCAAATAAATAAATGGGAATTCAAAATGGTGTAAAAATTGATATAAAAGCAAGAGCTGGCAGAAAACTAAGCTTGTCATATTTTATGTCATTTACAGTACATTAGCAAATGCCATAAAAGTGCACAGCTGTGCAAGATGCAGTAGTCGTAGGATTTAGGGGACTTAAGGCAGTAATATAAATGGGAGGGTAATGATAGAAAAAGGTTTGCCAGAAACACTGTGGGCAAAAAGCCTAAAAACTAATTGAAAATTCTCCCTTTTACTTTAGCCATTTCCTCTTTGGAGTCATGTAATATTCTAAACAGATTTATTTGTGCTGTTCATCAAACTTTGCTTAAATGAAAATAAATACACCTGACTCAAGATAAGACTTTTTTTCCTCAAGTAGAAGGACCCTTACCTTAGTCAAGCATATTTTTGTGAAATTGTCTGCTTTTAACAGACACTATAAATCTCCCTCTATGCAAATAAAAAGTAAGATTCATAAACCAAAATATAAAACATTTTCAAAGATGGCAAGGAGTTTTTCATTCCAAAAGCACTTCTATTGGATAAGTTCAACTGAGAAACAATCCAAATTCACTCAACTTGATTGGTGCCCAGCACAACCAGCAACAGCCTAACCAGACTGTCAGGATCGCTACCATTGGCCCTTTGTTGGGAATCAGTAAGCGAACACAGAAACCATAGTCTTTAATGGATCACAGGAGTGGTTTGATGCTGAGGCTGAGGTACCTCTCATCTTAGGTTACTGTCTCTCAGTGCCCCTGGCCTCCCCCGGGGCACTTCACCACATCCAACTCAGCATCCTGGTTACTAGACTGTGAAGCCTCAAAAAAGCCTTTTTTCAAGACTACTCCTCTCCTTTTTTCCACACCTCTTGAACTTTCTTTTGCCGACAGCATTGCCTAGGGCCATAATTCAGGTCCCCATAGGGAAACAGCTTTGAACCCCCACACTCCTCCCATTGCTACTTCTAAACCCCCACCCAACATAGTCTCTAACTTTTACTTTTTCCCATTTTTGTAATTTAATATCAATGTTGCTTATGACAACTTAAGGTACAGCACGTCGAGAAATGCAGTTAAAAAAGAAAATCAACAAAGCGCTCTTACTCCTCACAACTTTGCCTCCTCCACACCTTTTCACTCAGCTGGTTGTCGATTTGACTAATGACTCTGACAGGGTTTTACAACGGGGTGCTCCCACCAATAAGTGTTTACAGAGGAAGCTGAGCTGCTTAAGACTGGAGGTCAGACATTATTAGGTCACTTTTTTAAAAACCTGTAGAGTTCACTAACTGACTCCTACTGGCTCAACAAGCAATGATGAAGTGTGTGACTGGATAGTTCCTTTCACACTTGTAAATGTATCTCATTAACGTTAGAGGAAAAAGTCAGGTTACTGTCAATGCCTCTTACTCACAATTTAGAAACTAACACTAGAAAAAGGCACAGCATAAAAAAAGGGACAGATAAAGAAGACTGAATGATGATGGGTTTGAGAGCGGGGAAACATCCTTGACTGCTTTTGCCTTATTGAGAGCTCATCGGGAATATAGACCGTCACAGTCAGAATGCCAAGCATGGAAAGCCGTCATAAAAACTATGGCGTCTACTGTAGAGCTCTCTCCGGGGACCAGCTATACCTCATTATATCAAACAATCTTCCATTTAAACTTGTTCATAATACAGGATAGGTCCTCACTACCTCTCTACTTAGTGTGCGTGGCTATTGGGTTGTGGAGGCATATCTTAAACCTCTCTAAGTGGTGATGACATGGGTTCTAAACCAATTAAAGGCCCTCTCAACAAGAAGCAGCTGTGGTTCCCTCCAGTTTTTACTGGCCACTTACAGGCTCTTCTGCACTTGCTTTTTGCCTGGTCACTGAACTGGCTCTGTGACTCCAGCACTCATGTAGTTACCCTTGGCTATTACCTTTGGCTGCTATTGCCTAGTTTGTCAGAGCCTTTGTCCCACTGCTGGGCATGATGCCAGTTTCAAGCTGAAAAATTGTGTGAGGCTCTCGCACAAACACGGCAAGCATATGACCGTTATCAGGTGTACACACAAACATGCACGCATATAAATATGGACGTGCCCACATATATAAATGGAGTGCCGTTTTTGTAGACGCTAATGGAGATAATGTTGCACTATTGAAGGTTAGGTCAGTGGAGATTAGAGTGGCTGCCCCGTACTGACAGTCTGACCTTTAGTTAGCTAGTTCTCACAGTGTGACTTCTCTCTCTGTTGCCTTGCATGATCTCTGTGGCAATGCCTTACTTACACAGCCCAGAGCCTTGTACTCTATGAAAGCAATCATTAGAAATATGATCTAATAGCCAGCCCTGGCTTAAAAAAAAGTCAGCAACATTCATACTAGAATTTCCATCCGGATATTTCTTGGATACTCAGAAAGCACCACCATGGGAGGATGGAGGACAGGAATTATGATCCCTCAAATTTAATCTACACAGATACCTTAAAAGGTACCTTGCTGCTGTTAGAAAATAGCTATAAATGGACAGCGGCATAGGAAGGTGAGGTTGCAAGTACATCTCAGTTAGTGAGTTTGTTGCAATCAGTTGGAGTGAGTTGGACTGGCAATGTGACGTGATGCCCTTTGGGATGATAAACATCAGATTCTGTTATGCTACTGCAGGCTGTGCTCGTGTGTGTGGACGTGTGTTTGTTTGTGTCAGTGCTACCCTTCAGGTGTGAATGAAGAAGAGTGGAGATATGACTCCGAGGCAGTTTTAGACCCTACAGGATGACAACTCTCTCCTGCACCTTGCTGCAGAAGAGCAATTAACATGTCACAACCTGAACCTTCTGTCTTGGGCTTCCTCTGACTCTGTCTGACTCCCTGTGTCTCAATTTCTTTCTCCGTGCCTCTCTATCTGAAGCCCAACCTTTTCACAGCTTTTTCCCCACTGCTGCCATATGCACCCCACAGATGACTGAATAGCCACAACTAATTCTCTAGAGGTTGACAGCAGGTGTCATAATGTCATAATGTCATAATGTTCCCAATTAAAGAACAGACTTGTGGTCAACCACAAACTCTAAAGCCACACACATATCCCTAGCTATAGATTAATGCTTGCTCACATGCATATGATAAAGTTGTCCAAAACCATATAAATTTTAAGCAGTGGACAATTTGCCACTGAATTGCAAATTGCCTCTACCAAAGCCCCAGTAAATAACAAAAATGATTTATAAACCAAAGCTTGAGCCTGATAGGAAGATTCTTGAGTCCTGCATATAATTGAGGATTCTGACAGAAATGAGCAGTGTGCATTAACATATATCCCTTGTAGTGACACCATTATTACCACTTTGTTCTTTTATACCCACATTTAACCTTGGGTGAAATAGTGCTAAATATGAATAATAGGTTGCAGGTCCTAACCTGTGTGCCGGCGTTACCTTGTGTTAAAAATACTTTCAAATACATTACCAGAGTAGAGCAGTATGCATAATGCCTCTCCATCAATTTGCAGGTGCATATTTTTATGAATAATTATTGCTGGTAACCCTGCATCTCTGAGGTAATGAAGTCGTCATGCAGAGACCAGGCAGGGAGAGGAATGAGAGGGATGAGATGAGAGGGATGGGATATGCCAGAATAATGGGGGCTGAAGCCACTGTAAAATGGCTCTGTGGAGAGGGTGATAACTTGAGAAAAGACATTTTCTATGATTCTTAAAAAGAGCTCTATTTATAGAAGTCAACCTTAACTACGTTCCACTTCAATTGAAAATAACTCTAGAAGTCTAGAAACATTTGCACCCATGAGAATCCATCCTCTTGACTATCCATGAATATGCTAGTGCTGTATAATATACGCAGCCCAGAAAAAGAGAAAACAACAACCTATTGTGTGAAAATGTGTTTCTTTTGGATGTGCCTAATGATGCACCAAATATCCCCATGTTTCCAGTATTAAGCCTGATGCAGATCTGTTCATTGATCAGTATTAATCCTATGTGTGCAGACTTACACACACAGTACGTGTGTGTGTGTGTATGCATATATCTTTCCAGTTGTTTGTGTTGTATCAGGCCAGACAGAAACAAACCACGAGAAGTGATATGAGCTGAGTGCCTGTGTGAATCAGATTAGCATGGGAAGTCCAGACAGAGAACCATAACACAGCCATTGTTGCTTGAAGCCAGTGTTTTTGAGAGTAACCTTGCTAACTTAACCTGAGTGTATCTATACGATAGAGCACAGAGCATGCATATGAATAGAAAGGGCGGATGTGAGGTTTACAAATGTTATCCTGCACAACAAGGACAAATACTGTACTTCCGCGTAGGTAATGGCTGTTTGTATTCATTCTCACAGTTGGCTCTAAGAGATAGAAATTATTTATTTGCATTTTTCATCTGTATGAGACACTATCAAACATTGATGTTGATATCCCTCCGGAAATGTTGATCGAATAGCCTTCTTACCCACAGTATATCTGCCAGCTGCCTCATCTATGGGCAGCATGCATCAACACTGTGTCTGACATGATGTGACTTTTCATCTGCAGGCTTTGGAGTCACATAGGTATAGATTATGTCCTCTCCGTCTTTCTCTCTTCTTTCTGTCTCTATTCACCCTCCGTCTCTCTCTTTCTCCAAGCCAAGAGCATATAATTTGTCATCTAGAGAAATTGTTCCCCTCTCTCTTGCCATCATGGTAGAGCATATTTTCCTGATCTCCAGGATCAAGGGGTTTTGTATAAAAAGGCTCCATATCATCCAGTGACCCTGGCTTCACGCTGCAAGGCTCCTAATGAGCCCTCAGCAAATCGGCTGATTTTTTTCTTGTCTGTGCCAATTGAGCTGTGACCCGGCTAAGGCCTTGCAAATCAAAGACATCTTGAGTCTACTCATTATTTACTTGTGACAGCTAGCAGAGAAACATGATTAAAGCGAGCCAAATGAAATAGAAGGGAGAAGAGAAGAAACAGTGCCGTCGAGATATGTGGACCGATTTTATCAAATATTTGCATTGCACTTCAACACAGCTGAAGGTCATAGCTGCCAATTAAATGTAAAAAAACAAACAGAGGCTGTTTATCACACTATTTTATATTTACAGAAGATTTGGCCATACATCAGCATAACATTCATTAAGGTATTCTTGCAATTCATTATACCATCATACTGTAGTGTATTTGAAAGATGGGAAGAGATTGTTTTCTTGTGTGTCTGTGAGGAAGATGAAAAGATGACTTAGCTGTGTCTGGGGGACCATCAATCACTCCTAGGTGTGCGCATGTCTGAAACCTTTCATATCTCAAAGAGTCACTTTGTCTGGATGTCACCGCACTGTGTCACATTGCTAAAGAACATTCAGAAGGTCAGCTCACTCGACACACGCTTCTCATATTCATGATGTTATGTTTTGGAAAGTCATTCCCTTATCAAAAGGTTGAACACATGAGTCACAGACAGACATGTTGCGAATTATAATCTCACAAACAAGATTCTCAGCCTGCTGTTTTACAAAGGCGGTATTTCAGAGCAAGTGCAGACAAAAACAATTATAAAATACCAAGCCTAATATTACTCCAATCAATGATATTCTCCATCAAGAAAGCTCCCTGATGAGACAAATAAACTGATTCTGGTTCAGTGCTCATGCGCTGCCAGAAGAAGGATGCTGACAGTAGGTTTTGTGTTATCAAAGCTCTGTTGCTCGAGCATATGTTGGCACAGACAAACATTCATGCCAGACACAATTTTGCCATTAGAGGAAGCTTTTAGATGTCAAGGCAACACGTCTTCAAGGAAGAGCTGGAACAGGCCTTTAGGGAACTCAGAGTGAAAGAGAGACTGAATCTAGCTTGTCCCAAACAATGTGGAGAGGGCTTAATTAGGGCCCGGGCATTTCATTAAGGCAGCCATTAAAGTCAGCTCCATTCAGTACAATACTGGCATGCCACAATGGGACACTTCACACACACATGCGCATGCATGCAACAATGGCGGTGCTCATCCTGAATGACATACAGTGGGTCAAATTCCTTCCACTATAATTAATAGAAACTCTCCCATCCCCCACCCCATGTGGGTGGAGAATACATCCTCTATTCGCTTTCCTTACACTCACAGGGATCATCCGTCATTTTGCCTTAATGCGTTTAGTTGCACCACACAAGGACGAGGGATTTTGAATGAAATCATAAAGGACACTTAGATTGCCATTACATGGAAGAAGGGATCCCATATATCACACCCCAGTGTATGTTAATTTCCAGAAAATGACTTGGGCCTTATGCTGTAATAAATGGTTGATCTCTCCCTCCTCGTCTTTATCTCCACCTCATAACCACATAAAAAAGAGGAAGATAGTACTAGGCAATAATGGTGTAACTGTATTATGTTACTGATTGGGATGCATTTCATATGGACAATATTCATTTTGTATTGCTTTGCTTCCCTAATCATAAACAAAATATTTTGGGTCCTATTTCAGTAATTCACAATCCTCACTAAATTCAAGTGGAAAATGGTGTACAATGTTATTCTGCTTAGTGTCAGTTTAAGCCGAGCCATTGACTCGCTTTCCGCCAGCCCGCTTTCCATTCTTTCTAGTCAACTGATCTCTAAACCGTTTGTTAGACTCTGCATGCAGATCGGGAATGCACAAGTCATGCCATGAAGGAATGGGAAAGATATGAAGACAGCAAAAACAGGAGAAAAAAAAGTGAGTGAGGGAGAGATAAACTCATCTCTGATCTTAAGTGACAATTTGACTTGGCATTTTGCCAGGAGAACGCCATACTGATGAAAGAGTGCATAAATAAAGGATGCAGAGAAGATGTCAGCCAGCTACAGGAGAGTGGATGAGACAGAGAGGGGGGAGAGGGGAGGAGAGACAGAGAGGGAGAGTGAACCGTTTGGACACTCCTGGCTAGATTCCCTTGCCCATTACAGAGTCTGGATCTGACTTCACATGTCATTAGAGGCAGTGTAAATCAGCAATTAGGTGCACAAATGAAGAAATGTCAGCTATTACCTGGAGCACAAAAGGCCAACAGACCTTGCCACGGAGCATTCCAGCACAGCCAGGATCCCTCGTCTTACAGCCAGCCAACCACCCACACACATGCACACACCCCCACAGGTCTCCACTCACAGTTCAATTGAGCAGTTCCTGACTGGTTTTGGCAAGTGGATGGCACTGAGCTGCGTGGCTCAATTAGACATGTTGTTGTAGTTTACAGTAAGTATGACAACTGTTCCCTGTGGAACTGTCACAATATCTTCTTTCTGCTGAGGGCCTTGAAGAGAGAAAAAAAAAGATTGAAGAGATTGAAGAGATATGTTTGCTTTGTGCCCAGATGCCTATCTTTGATGAAAGCAAACGACTGACGACAAACAGATAGGTGAAATGAACATGTTAGGCTCCTTGCAGGGTGCTGTATTTTGCTTAAAAAAGTAAAAAAAAAAAAAAGAAGAAACAAAAACCTCTTGTCCACTCATGCTCGTATCCCTTGTCTTTATTTAACTCAATACATTTCCTCTTCAGTCAGTCTACAGAGATAATGTTTTCAACCCTGTGGTCATGAATCCATATGCATCCAAACATCTATTTTCTACCTGCTTCTTCCCACTGGTCACTGGGAGCTGAAGCCTGTCCCAGCATGAATTATGTGAAAGGAACTCTTGTCAGTCTATAATAGGGTTAAAACGTAAACAAACAAATGCAGTAACAATTTAAAGTTTCCAGTTGATTTGATATCACTTGAACTGTTGGAAGAGAACTTGCACACACTCAAGGGAAACATCATGGATGCCAGAACTTACTCTATATTCAGGAATCTTTAACCACACAGCCTCTATGCAACCTAGCATATAGGGCTCATTAAGGTTATTTGCAAAAGTCTTGCCTTTCGGAATTTTTACCACATCCCAGCAACCCTCTCCAGTTCACCTAGGTAGGTTTAGCTTCAAGACTGGGCTTAGTGTGTGGAGGCCTATAAAGTGGAAGGACGGAACAGAGAAGGGAAAAATGTGCGGTGTTGAAAAAGCAGGCCACTTTGCAGCACTGTCAACAGAGCTGTCCTAATTATGCAGCCACCCAAACAGAGGCCCCTCTAATCCGCAGGCACACTGGCCTGTCAGATTTACTGCGACAATCAAGAACACACGCACACACTCCATACAGCAACACTACTGCGCACTCACCTCGCACCCTAAGCCAGCGAAGGCATAACTTTACAACAATGGAGGAAATTTACACAAGTGTGATGAAATCGAACATGAGCATGCAGTGCCCTAGATTAACTCCATGTCCAAGTGTTGGAGTGAAGGATGGGATGCTGTGACCTAGGGAGATGGAAGCGTTAGACTTCATCTTGAAGCACTACCCTCCAGGGATGTGTTTACTCTAATGCAAGTTATTAAAGCAAACAGCTGCATTAGCCATGGGGAACGTTGTGTGTGAGTGTGCTCTCCACATGTTTGGGTGTGAGTAGTGCAGAAATGTATTGTCAGTAGTGACATAAATACTGTGTACACAACTGAATATTCTAGGTTTTCTGTGACCTCTGTCTTTTGCTGTATTTGCTGGTGCTTTTTGAAGCAGCCTCCTTGATGATTTGCCTGGTAATTAGACATATTCCCAGTGTTCTGCGCTAGCGCTAAATGTCATTATACACCTCATATAGCTTCTTTCTCTAAGCTAGGTAACACATTATAATGAATGCATTTTTTTTCCGACTGCACCCTCACACCTACAATACCTACCCTTACACATATAACACACACACCTTCTCTTGACATCGCAGAGCCTGGTGCAAACTGACATTTTAAGTTGTAGTATCATACCAGGTGCTATATGGGCAAATTAAAGTGACACCAGTTCACTGCCATGGTGTTGCAGGTGCAGCTGCCTGCCATGGAATGTGTTACCTGCAGTTATATTAAAGTATCATTGAAAGGTTGGTGTTGAATTGGTTTTAGTTGACTGATTGGCGTGAGGGTTGATTCAGTAAATAAGAGGGAGGAGAAAAATAAATTAAGTCTGACTTATTCATGATGAATTAAATTTTTCTCTGCTCTTTGGATGGCCTCCAGCCTGAATTTAAGAAATTCTGCCATGTTTTCTTGGCCCTCGATAATTTTGTGTGCATGTGTACGTGCTGTCTTGTTTCTGTTAGGGTGAAAGAACTCGTCACGGTTAGGGAGGCGAGGCTGAGGGAAAATGAATAGCTTGTTGACTGGGTGTCTGCAGCTCCTGTCTCCCTCTGACATTGCAGATGCTTACCATTCAGGTAACAGAAAGCTGGAAGGGCTTGAAGATGCTGGAGATACTTGGAGGGATGAGGGCAGACAACAACCATGCTGCTGAAGGCAGCAGCTCCCTGCACAGAGATGCGTTTTTCAGGCTAAGCCTGGCAGCAAGTTTACACTGCAGCCCCCTAACGCATGACAGCCGTGGCATACAAAAAAAGCTAGCACCATCTCCCAGATGGAATAGGAGGAGATGCCTTATGAGTCCTGTTATGAAAGGCGTGGAATGATTTCCCAAAAATAAAACCGCCCATCTAAGCAGAGTTTATATTCTTGCTGCATCTCTCTTTCCCCCTCTCTCTCTCACATATACCCAAACTCAGCTGAGTAAGCACAGATGCCTGAATGACTTTTTACCTTTGCCCAACTTCTTTTTCCCTTGCCAGATGCTGTTTGTCTTCGACCCTCTTGCTTATAATATCTGGGGCTATCTGAGCAACTCTGCAGTGGGATTGTGCACTGCTGGGTTTAGAGCGGTGTGTGGGTAGGATTAATGTGACAGAGCCTCCCAAACGTGCCACAAAACCATCATCTTTAGCCCTGGCAGCAAGAAATACACACAAAGGGGGTTAGTAAGATGAGCTAACTGGCTGCCTGCTATCTACCACAAACCCCCCACCACTAAAACAGGGCTTTGTATGCTAATGAAACTCCACTGATAAGCAATGGCAGGCAGGAGAAAAATGTGCGAGGCTTTAAATCATGCCTCCGCTAGCATTAAAGAATAATAATAATGGAGAACATCGAGACATCTCTAGTTATTGATGTGTCTTTTATGACATGACTCTATTGAAGAGAGTGTGACACTAATGTCTGCCCTGTGGCAGGGAGAGAGGGAGCATCAGAGACAGTGGCCGCTGTTCATTTATTTGCATACGAAAAAAAGGATCTCCGTGTCAAAACACATGTAGAGTAATAATTTCAAAATCCAATTTAGTCTCTTTATGAGACTTGGAAGTATATATCAACAATAACACCAACATTTACACACAATTCAGGGTGATCATTTCACTTTTTTATAGATGTCTATGCAAATGATTTTGGAGACTGGGAGAAATGAAATACTTATCATATCAATTTGGCTGGAAGGAGGAGAAATCTCGCAGTATACCGTATTGCAGCAGTTTCTCTTCAACGCACCCGTGGCCTGATTGTAGCAAAGTTTAGTTTGAGGAGACACGTGCCCCAGGTGCCACCCGGTTGCAGTGGTGCTCAGATGGATCTGAACCACCATTTGAACCAATGGCAACACTTTTCTTCCATGTGCTGTATGGACTGGGCAAGCAATGTGGGACACTCAGCTGGCCATGTGGAGTGGGTCACGGGGACATAGTCCTTTGCCCAAGGCTAACTATCTAGGGATTTGCTGTTTCTTTGTTGTGCATGGCTTTGAGAGTATGCTGGCAACTTACTGTAGCCCATATTAACCAAACAGTGGAGAAATATTTAAATTATTATTAGCTTAATGAACACAGATGGCAGGAGTACTGGTAAAAGTTGTCTTAGAAGACATTTATGTGAACAAATCAACTGAAGGTGAAAATATTTACTTTTCATTTGAATGTTTTTTTAAAGCTGTCATGGTGACTCAAGTGGTTCCCATTGCACATGTCCTCACTATGCAAAGCTGTTTAATGTGTTACTCGAAATAGTAAAAAAAAGACTTTCTTTTTGCAGATTAATAGGCAGTAGTTTTATATGAATCAAAGTAGACTGATCAAATTAGCTTAATAAAATAAACAAACTGATGCTCACATCGTCCCCCCTCCTGCAAAACAACATTGTTTTTTTGAAAAGAAGCTACTTGGCTCCCTAACACTAAGCTCTTCCCTCACTTACACCACCATGACCTCAACACTCCCCTCCCTCTTGGACAGCAGATATATATTATCACAGAGAGAAGGTCTACAATAATGTGTAAATATAACCTTGCTCTATCTATGTTTACTCTGTCCCTCTATTTGTCTCTTTCTACTGTCTCCAGCAGTACATTGTGGTCATCAAACAGCCAGCGTTTTGGTTCTATTTTTGTTTTCTATCTTTTTCCACCCTCTGTGTATTTGCACTGTACAACCTAAATTGCCAGAGCTCCACCTGTGTGACCCCACCCAGAACCAGGTCTAGCTGAGCAAAGAAACCCCCAGCAGATCTCTACATGCTGTACAGCTTCATCAAATATGTTTGTGTTCCTCTGAGGGAGGGGGGGTAATGGGATAGCATCTTCCTGGGGCGAACGCTGAGCACAGAGATGGCAGAGAGCATCGTTAAAAGCATATGAGCGTGCTCATAAGAGAGAGGGGCCAGGCTGCTCAGGAAAGGGCAAGCTTTTATAGGGACAACCTTTGGCTAGGAGTGCAAGCAATCAACATCTTTTCTTTGTCCAAGGCTCTCAGAATTCCTGTGTTTTTTTCCCTCAGCAGTGGGTGTCCTTCTGAAGTTTGTTGATTTGCACTCTGCTTTTTACTCTCTTCCTCTCTTTCCACCACACACACTCCCTCTCAACATGGCTGTCGTCACACGGCTGTGACAGAATGTTGAACCAGCAGGTCAAAAGTCCCTAATAGGTTGTTGCTTCTCAGACGCAATAATGGCGCTTATTCACTTTCTTTATAACACCGCGGCGTTAATGGAGGGCCAAGGGTGACAGTAACACCATATGAAAATAATAGTGTTTGCCATGTACTGGCTTGTTGATTTGCTGCCTGATGGATTTTTAATATTCACTGCCGGGTCGTTCCGGACGGTTGGTTGTGGCCATTTAGCAGCGCAATGCTTCTGCATAGGAGCTGTGCTGCCACTACAGAAAGGTGGCAGGGGTTGGTAAAAGACAGAAAGGGTAGACACTTCAAATTAATGATGGTGTCTGTGGAAAGTCTGCTCCGGTCTTGGCCGGTCTGAGAAAAGAAGATGTATGTTCACTGAGTAAAAGGTTTGTTCTAATTAACAGAAGTGACTGTGTCTGGATGGAGAGGCAATAATCAGGTTTGGGAGGACAAGAAGGAGAATGGGGACACTGTGACCTGTGAGGGGAGAGCGATGAGCAAATAGAGAGACAGCAATGCAGAATTGGTTAAGTGACCAAGACAATCAAAGTTCCCTCTGAAGGCCTTGTAGCAATGACCTTGAGTGACTCATTGATGTCCAAATACCTTCACTGCTGAGCTATAGTGTTCTATTTGTTAGAATAGATCACTTTTAACCATTCAAATGTACATTTCATGTCTTTACAACATCTTTCTTCACATCTTTCTGTGTTTTCTCTAAAAATAACAGCATTTGAAATGTGATACTCCAGCAATGTAATATTGCACATCCATAAAATATGGGGGTTGGTCAAACTCAAAAGCAACAACTGCCAAGATACCCTGACTTTACTTTCAAATGAATAAATATGAGAAAAAGGAAGAAAAAAGTGTGTCTGGAGGAGTCTGGTGTATGTCTACTTTCAGAGAACACTTTCCAGAACAATATGGACCACAGAAAACTATAAACAAACTAGAAATCATTATAATTTGCAAAGTGCTTTGTCCAAGATAAACCATTATACATTTGGTCACAAAATGGCATGTAAATGGAACAGAAAAGAAGGTATAAAAATCTACCATGTTCAAAAGTACAGTGCTTGTACCCTGCTAGGGTGGCGACATGCCATTTTGTTACCAAATTTTATTGGTTAATCTTTCTCAACATCCACATTCATAATTGTGTAATACCAAATATAAAAATAAATATATAATGCAACATGCCATTTTGTACCTTTATGTGGCAAAAACATACCCTTAATTTCTCTTTTGCAGGAACACCCTGATAACATTGAAACTGTTACACAATCATACCTGGAAGCTGCTCAGTACAACTACAGTGGTTGGGGTTAAGAGCCATGTTCAAGGGCACCTCAATGGTGGTAATGAGGGAGGGAAAAGTGCTGCGTCTTCACTTTCCCCATCAAGATTTCCAGCTTTCCGGTCCCAAGCTTGCTTCTGTGCCCGTTTACAATGATTATTATTACCAAAATATATTTAAAGAAAAAACACTTTTCAGTACCTTTTCATTGTATTGTCCAGCTATAACTGATTTGTCCATAACAAGTGAATGCTGTAACAGCCTAAATCAATTTTTAAACTCTGCAAGCTTTAGCAGTGCACTTGCCATGGGTGCATGCCACAGCAGACTTCAGGGGCAAAAACAGAAGAAGGGCCTGAAACGTCCGTGTGGCAAAACTGAAAAAGATGAATTGAAACATACATTCAAGTCTGTGAGCTTACTTGCCACTCACATCACATTCACATAATTTCCTGTTTTGCATCTGTGCAGAGGTCAATACTTTTTGAAGATTGCTCTGAAGAACTCTCTGCACCACCAAACCGCAACCTCTTGGAGTGAAATGAACCTCAGTGAACTCGGTACCGTGTGTGCATTACTAACTGTACTTCACCTGGAGCTGATGCTATTCACTGGGCATTTGAAATTTTACACGTCTCTCACTAACAGATCATTTCATGCAACTGTCTATACGTCAGTAAATTCACTGTAATCCCTTTCTATCTAAGGTTGCTCTTGCAGATTACAGAATACATTCCGCTTGGGCACTGTGTTATGAATATCCCTTCATTTGTAGGTAGGCCTAATTTGACACCTGCCTCATCATTAACAATTAGGTATTATGGGATGTAATTGGCCATCTGCCTCTGCCATCTTGTGTTCCTGGAGAGGGGCCATGTTTGTCTCCTGCTGTTTAGAGAGTCTGTACACTTGGAGATGCCATTGCTCCGAATGTGACCCCTTGATTCTTTTATCTTAACGAAGAGCAGTGCTGGAAGTACCTGAAATTCATCATTCAAGATTTTACAGCACAGAGGGTATATAAATAGCCCTCTTAAGGAATAAAACTTTGCATTCAAAAGACTCGACTGAATTATTTGACATTTTTTAGAGGAAAACTTTATAGAAAAAGCTTAACTAGAATACTATTACTAAGAATATCTATGGCCAAAATCTAGGCTGTAAAGAAGAATGAATATGATTTTAGGGTAGTGATAAGTAAGGCAATTTTGGGAAATTTAGATGGAAAAACAGTTTTGTACTTGTAGCATAATTAAACCATTTTACCTGAGAAACAGAGCCAATGAGAATATCAGTGGCTAGTGAAACTCTGACAAAAACATGCAGAGATTGAATAGGAAAGACATAAAGGAACAGATACATGTTGCCTCATCAATTATCCTCACCTCTAGTGAACTCAAAACCCTTGGCAGGTACTGTAATTGCTCTGTTCTTCCTGTCAGTCACAGTTAACTCTCACCATAGCCGCTCTCCACTTTTAGCTCCACCTGTGCCCCGTTGCCTGCTCGATGTGATGACAGGCACCACATTTCTGATGACAGGCAAGAAAATCTTGAGTGACAGTGGCTTTCATTCCTTCATCCCTGTCATTCACGCTGCCTGGCCACTGGAAACAAGTGTTTCAACTTAGCTTGTTGTCTCTACTGTGAGTGCTTAGCATTGACAGTGAAGAATTATGTCTAGCCTCGTGCATTTCTCAGAAACCCTGTGGTTGATGCTAGCATTAAAAGGGACAGCCCACAAGCTACTGTGCAGTAAGTAAATGACCTCATGCATGTTGCAATGATCAAAAGAGACCTTGCCAGCAGATTTTCTTTGGCTTCAGGTTTTAACAGTGCCACTGAAATCACTACTCTTCCTCTCTTAAAATGCATTATTTTAAGTCCACTATCAAAACACAGGGGCCACAGTGACTGTGGTACTTAAATGTGTTAGTGCAGTCTATCAAAAATGCAGATGTGTTCCATACAGCCTGTGGTCTTGTTTGTTTCATATTCCTGTTAATAGTATTTTTTTCCAAATGAAGACAGTATTTACCAGTGTTGTTGGATTTCACAATTTAGTCCAGAGTTATGGACTGGGTTCAAAATTGTGTGTACTCAAAATTACCAGGTCACAAAACTCAAAATAAAGCAACTGAAATAATATATATAAATCTGACCGTGGCCACATAATCACAATTAAAGAATTCTACTTGTGGTTTGTTCCACAAAGGATAAAAAGAAAATTCCAAAAATGACTTAGGCAACATGGTGCCACAGAAACATGTTAATTTAAGACCTTGTTCAGATTTCAGCCCTGAGATTTCCAGTGTGACCCTGCACTCATATGCTCTCCTTTCAGACATCTTCATTTATTACCATTTCTGTTCTCCACTCTGTGATGGGTTAATTAGCATAGCTTGAGAAACATGTGGGCACACACACTCCTAAGAGATATGGGTGTGTGTGCTCTCTTGTCAAAAGCCACTAATAGCCTTTTTTATATATATTTTTTTTGCCTCCGGAGAGACACAATACTAATTGTAGCCATGCTAAAATAATCCATGGGGGTACTGCCCAACACTATCCATCGACTACAAAAAAGTAGTCTTGCATATCTGGATGGTTTCTCTTACCATACTGAGTCTTTACATTGTAGAGAAAGAAATACAGAGAGAAAGAAATACAGAGTCAGATTTAGATTTTTGAAGCTCAGGCGGGCAGAAAAGCCAAGACGTTATTTTCCACATTATTTGCTTTACATAAATTATTGATTGAGCATGTTAATTTCAGCTATTGTTCTAATACAAGTCTTATGTAATAAATTGTCTTTTGTAAAACAAAAGACAATTTATCAACTTAGAAAAACAACACACACATAAAACGTAAAACTTTACTTGGACAATTGTTTATTGTTCAATGCCGTAAGTCTTTGAATGCTAAAGGGTAAAGAGAAGCGGAGATGAACATTAACTAGCCAGCAGACGTACCGATTTGTTTTACTTGTCTAGGTTTTATCTAATCAATTTCTGCTGTCATCAATACTGGATGAGCAACTTGAGAGAAAAGTGAATTAAAGAGAATAGTCTTGCGTAGGGCATTAAATAGAAGCAGTTTTAGTAGGGTAAGAAGGCTTGTGAAGTATATTTTTGTATATTATAGATTCTCAAAAATTACTGGCAATGTTGTCTTGTGGAAGCATATGTGAGGGCACGAGCCAGATTTGAAGTTTTTTTTTTTTTGCCAGTTTGCCTTCATAAGATGACACAGTACCGAGTGACAGGAAACATGGGAAGAGAACAAAACTCTTTGCTCAGATTTAGATTGAGGAAGCTGTATAATTAGATGGTATGGATCAGACCACTGGGCCAAAAGGAGGCTGTGGGTACATGTGTAGCTTTTGAAATGTAAATGATGCAATACGGGGGTGTATTTATGCAAGTGTTTGCTTGATAGTGTGTGTTTTTCTGGGTTCTTTTAATAATTTTTTTTTAGCTTGTATACATGCCCAGTCATTTCTGCTTTTCTCAGCGTCTCTCCCAATTTCTCAGTTTGCTCTCCGTCACTTCTGCAACCTGTGCTGTAGTATAGTTCATTGTTAAATTGCATCACCACTACAACACCACCTCTGTCTATCTTTCTATTTTGCACATGTTTTCATGCAAATAGATGCATCTACAGTGTGAGATAGTGTACCCTGCCACAGAGGTGGGAGTTGGCTGGTCGCTGTGTCACTATGACAAAACATGACAGATGTGTTTAGGCAGCGGAGTGCCGGACCTGCCACACAGCATTAGGCTCACACAGTCAGAGAGGAGAGCTGGGTATTCCCACACAGGGAGTCCAATCATGAACATAATAATGGTTTGTCCACAGTGAGGATCGGATGTCTGAGTCGACCTGAGAGACTGCTGCAGAGCAGAAGAGCTGTAACTCAAATCTTCCTGGATATCAGTGGTTGACGGGTGGGTTTGTTGATGCAGAAGATTTCGAGGAAGACTTCAGCTTAATGGGCTTGCAGCTTACAGTGAATTCCAATAGCTGAATTCAGATGACTAACCACAAATTACTGACATGAGTTAACATAAAATGATCAAAGACAACATCATTATTCTTCCATCATTCACAAAGACTTTCTTTTCCAAATCCTGATTAATTATTAATTCATCATAAGGAGGGCCATGCACACAAGGTTTGAACAACTGGCAGATTTGACAGGTATCCTAACGTAGCTTTTCATGTTCATTTCTCATCTGCTGCTCAGCCTGTCTGGAAACCAATCAGTGAACTACAAGGTAGCCTATTGTCGATAAAAATCTAAGCTGATGGCAGATCCCGCTTGAAAAATTCAGTGTGTTTGATGAATTATGGAATGGAATAATGAAAGTTGTGGAAGACCTTTCATCCCACAGAGACTCATGGTCATGCGATATCCACTCCATAAAAGAGAGACTTGGAAACATAATGAACATAGCCTTATGTCCCTATTATTTGCTCACCTGTGGTCAGTTTTATTGTACTGAACAATGGCAATTACCCCGGATACCCCTGACAGCAACTTCAACTCAGTTTAATGCCAAGAAAAGTAAAAAGACATGACTTTGTGAGTAACCTTGGGAAAATGGGGCTTTGATTAGCATAAAATTAAGTGCCAGATCCATTACATCATAAGCACATACATAAAATGAGTAGAGGGAAACCTTTGCTCTGGACCACAAGGAATACTTACACAATATGAATACCCAAAGCTTAATTACTATATATAAATTGATCCTGGCAAATAATAGTCCAGCCAACACATGTGAGAAAAATTACACTCTGGATGTACTTATTTATATATTTGCACATTTGGCTCCTCTTTACCAATTAGCCTTAAATATTCCTAAATAAACTTGGTAAGTGTTGATGTGTTGAGTTAAAATAACACACACATACACGAAAAATGTTTGAGCCAGACTCATTGGTTGGCTGGCTGGCAATAAGGACAGTTTTCACAAATCAGACCTTAAGTACTACAGCAACACATTGGCCATTTAATCATGTCAGTTTGGCAGAAAATAATAAATAAATAAATCAGCACTGAATCTAAATATAAAATGGGCCTGCTGTTTGCCTCCCTATCAAAAACCATAAAAATCTGAGACAGAATCCAGAACAAACATGAAGGCAAAGCAAATTCCACCTTGGTTATCTTCAACATGGTTGGATTTACATTCCACACATGGATAGTCTCCTTTTTTTCAGTGTTTGCTTGGGTTCCATAACTTCAGAGGTGGGTTAACCAGCTGAGACGAAAACTGTCTGTGAAAGGCAGGCTCTGCCAGTTTGGGTCTTTGTTAGTGAATGATACACCGCTCTGTGCTGTTGTTTTAGTGTTCAGGCTGCACTCTATAAGTCTTTCTATAGTCTGGTCTCATCTCTGAAGGATAGTGGACACATTGGGCCTGGGGGAGAATGTGTGAAGTGCTGCTGCTGTCAACATGACTGTGGTCACAGCAGAGGTCAGTGGTACTCGGACCCTCTGGCTAAAGAATGGGTTCCTTCATTTTACACCACTAACAGAGGTTTCTGTTTCCAATACCACTCCGCTATAACCCAATCATGCAAACACAATACACAATAGTTTACACTGATTCCTACTACCTCTGTGACACATACATGGGCTAACTCGTAACACACACATTTTACAGTGCAGTATATTTTGTAGTCTCATAAACGTGATAAAACTCCTAAATTGAAAAACTGTTAATTAGTGAAGCACTGACACCCAAAGGCCCCTCACGTTTTACTGAATGACCACTCTCCATCTCCACTTCACTAGCACTCACTCAAAGTATCCATCCATGGTGAAACAACAGCAAGCTATCATAAACAAAAGCGATAACAGCACAAGTGCCTGCATAAGCAATATAATAAGTGCCTGCAAATATGACACAGTATGTCACAAGCCCGCCCACTGCTCCCATCCTGAGTCATGTGGTTGTCGCTATGGCAATTGACTTTCCTGATGAAAGCTGTCCACCAATGAGATGCCTACGTCACTCTAATCGGTCAGACAGCCTGTTCATGCTTACAGCGATGCATCTACCTACTAATTTGTCAGCCGTAGGCTTTAGAATGTGCACATTTCCTTTCTTTTTTCCCCCACTACACGTACAAGAGATCTTAATGAGAGTGCACATGTTCAGCTCTAGACTGAGAGTGGTTTTGACTTTATACCTTAAGCTAGGACTGAATTCAACACTAGATGTTTTAGTGCGGGTGTGACATTTCCCAGGCAAGGGCATACTCACACACCTTTCACAAGCCTCTACTCTAGGGCAGAGGCTAAAAATAATCTGAGGATGTTGCAGTGAAGCTGTTTCACAATAAAACCTCTCCTGAGCCCCAATCTTTTACTGCTCCCTAATTGGCTACAGGACCTTCTCACCTACTTTATTGGATGTTTTGACAGTGTGGGAGCCAAAATACTGCCAGCAGCCAACCAAGGTTTTTTTATTTTATCACTGAGTCACATTTTGTTCACAAATGGTGAAAAAAAAAAAAAAAAAGCAATGTAATCACATGATCTGGCAAATCAGGCAAAATCTTAAGATTTGGATTTCATTAATAATCTATATTGGTAACTTTTTTTTTTTAATTTTCTCATGCGATCACAACAAACAAATCTTTGGGTACAATCACCTTTCAAAAAACAAGGAAACATAGAAAATGAAATTACTTAAATTACAGAGAATTATAAGTGGGCTCTTATTGATTGTGGTGGTGGTAAGTGGAGTTTATGACAGGCAAAAGGCTGATATAAGGAAATGAGTCATAGGAGACCACAGCTGTAAACAGGATAATGCTTCTTGCAGGTCTGCAAACAGTATCACTCTGCAAGCTGTCTTGTGTCTCATGCTGTTTGTTGCTAGTCTTCTAGATACAAGCATCAATGTAAAGTGTGTTGCACAGGTCATGTACTATGCAACCCACATTCCTTAGCTGTCAAAAATAACTTTGTTAATCCTTTAAAGCTTTGATTAGATGTTTCTGTATAATTAAATTAGGGAGCAGCATACCCGAGGTGACTTTCATACTAGAAGTTCTAAGAGATCTCATTCTATTCTCAGACTCTATTTGTTTTTATAGGAAAACAGAAAAAGAATAACATACAGTTGCATGCCTACATCCAGTACATACCTATCTTTCGTTTTATCATTACATGGCTCTGACTGGCACTGAAGGTTCGCGTATTATTGACACACTTGCACTCCAGAATGCATGTGAGGGAGCATAAGGCTAATGGAGAAACCTGCCTGAAGGTGTGGCTTTCCACCCTCCGGCTGTATTGTGCTCCCGAGCAATATGGCCCCGAGTAGCAGGAGAATTAAAAACAAGCCCTGTCAATTTTCATTATTAGGCATCAGGTGCTGTGCTAGGTCCAGCCGTCATGCTCAGCTGCTCTCCACCACCCTTGGAGCCTTTTAACCCTAATTGACAGTCTTAAGTCCACTATCCTGGTGCTGCCGAGGAGACAGACAGGGAGGGAGGCAGAGGGGGAGACTGAGGGAGAGAAAAATAGAGATACAGTATGGATACAGTATAAATTGTGAACATGTTCTGTGTAAACCCTATGACATTTGAAACATTCTTATAACTGTGTGTTCCAATCTTTTTGCAGCAAATTAATATAACATAAATAAAAAGTTATTTATGCGTTCAGTCAATACCCAGAATCTGTGGAAAATGAAACACCAAGAGCCAAATGAGGTTAAATATTTAAAATGTCCTTATCACGCTGATTTAATTGGGGCAACAAAACCCATTTCATTGTCGCAGACAGCGGAGTAGGTGAATGCCTTTATCTGCTAAACGCTGATGCGCATTTACCACCGAACAAGTTGACTCATAAGCTGTGTAACCATCCCTACTGCTCCCCTCTCCTCTCCTCCCTGCCGTTAAATGCTAAACTGAGCGAGCCATGCTAATCGGTGGGAAGAGGCGACTAAAGCTACTGCTAATCCATTCTGGAATTACGGGGGAGAACAAATTAAGAAACTTCAACTCATTAGCTGAGCTTTAATTCACCGCCCCTCCTGGAGTAATCCCTAAACTCAGCCTCTCCAGTTAATTATACTGAGGCCCTGGATGAGAGGCCCTTCATTGTGCTACTGTTGTTGTTGTTCTGTGTTGAGTTTGTGAGGTGTGTGTGTGTGTGTGTGTGTGTGTGTGTATGTGCGTTTGCCTGTTTGCCTCGGCGGTTTTAACTCAGAAAAGGCAGGCTAAGAAACATCAATACCACAGCAGTATCCTACAGTGAGAATCACCTAATGCTAAATATTATTCAGTTGCTAAGATAACTGCAAAGCTTTGACAATTCCAATGATTTATTTATTCAAGGGTTCAGGCTGTAAGGGAGATGAAGGGGTGTTCATTATGTGTGTGGAGGCCCTTTTCTGGTTGTGGTGTGGGGCAGTAAAGTAAACTACATGAAAATATACACACCTTCAATCAAAAATATACATCGATCTCTTTTCTTCATAAAAGGGTTTAAGGGAATTTTCAAGGCCCTTATGTGCATTTGGGCAATGGTAGGTACTGCTTTGATAAGAGGAGGCAAAGAAAGAGTCCCTTTCAAGAAAAAGTCACCTGCACCAAGCTACATACTAAATGATTTAGAGACTTTGGCATTTTCACGCAGCTCTAAGAATTGATATACACAGACATGCTCTTTTCGAGCAGAAACCAAAGAGGTGTGAAATTTGGCAATTCTGTGAACTGCCTTCAGTTTCTTTTGAATGAACATCTGAGTGTAGATTCGTGTAGCTTAAATGTGTGACACTGACATTGCATGTATTTCCCTCAGTATCTCTGTAGAACTCTTTTGCATGTATTTTCCGTTATTGGACTTGATTGTGATGCTTCATGCTCCCCTATAACTCTTAGCTGTGTGGAAATCAATAGCAACCACGATTGATAAATGGTACAGTCACATAGACAAAGGTTCCTAACAAGGACACCTTTACAGACTGTTGTGCTAACTGAATATACTGGAACTCAAAAAATAACAGCATCAGTCCGTCCTCTTAAAAAGGCATGTTATAAAATGGATTTAGCTTTCATGTCCACAAGAGTGTTGAACTCATTTTCAATCTACAACCACAAAATTTCAATCCGTTTAGACACCAGGTGCTTAGTAAATTGACAGCAGTTGCTGTAGCCACCAGCACCTTTCAGAGAGGATTTCAAAGGCTTTCTGAGCTGTGCGGATGGATTCACATTTGAACTTTGTCATTACATGGGTGATAAGCCACCCATAAGAGAGGCTTTTGTAATTTCAAATATGGATAAGTGGCAGTAGAGGATCAAGCAGGAGCGATGGATGGATAGATGGATGGAGGGATAGATTTGCAGGCCTGTGCTTTAAAACCACTTCATGTGCCTCACTTATCTTGCCCAGAGACACATGGTGGTGGTTGTTGTAATCAGACGATGCCCTCCGGGAGGCCTAATATGGAAGCTGTGTAATACCTGTTTCCAATTTGCTTTTGTTTACGCTCCATTCGCACAAGTGGCCCAGCCATTTACAATCACCGCCTCAATAATTAACCCCAAGTATTGTGGACCATGAGACAGGACGGATGCTCTCATCGCCCCTCCCTCCCACACCCTGCTGTGAGCACATTGATTTGTGGGCCATGGGAGGTTAGTGCGGGGGCCGCTTGCCATGGATCTCCCATCAGGCTAATGAGGCACGGCATGACAGCTTTGGTGACTGGGTGAACAGGGGACGCTACTTGTGTCTGTTCTGTCACTGAGCAGTACATACTGGTGCCAATCGCCTCTCAGTGCAGCGTGGTTGTCTTGCTACAGGGCCTTATTAAAAACAGGGGCCAACATTTACAACAGTTCTGATGTGCATGTTTTTGTTTCACTAAAAAGCACAAAGGTCCTCAGCTTACAGCGGGGTATGATGTTTGTGGACATCAATTATGAGATCAGGTCCTTGAGACCAAAAACAGGACAAAAAACTGAGATATTGAGTTTGTATGTCTATGGTTGTGTGGTCACATAAAAGGAAATACACATTGTCAAAATCAATTAAAATGCTTTTTCAAGAATCCACAGGCAGAAAGTCAGAAAGAAAAGAAATAAAAAGAAACTTAATAGAAGGCCTTGATCCTTTTTACTGTTTTTAATGAGTTTTTCCACACATGAAACATCAGCTTTTGTTCTGTTTAGTTTACCATTGTTCTGCAGTGTGATATTGTCATTGTGTAGCCGATCTCAAGGTATAATAAATGTAACTGAATGCACACACAAAACCCATGGCATTTCAACATGATGGGATTGTCACAACACTTGAACCCTTCACACCCTAACTCTCTTTCTCACACACACAGGCATGCTCACTCCTCGTCACTGGATTCCATCTTCCCTAAAGGCTCAATCTGACACCAGATCAGAGCTTGTCTGATGCAATTCGAGAACGCATCCACAGTTCCGCCAGCAGCTACAGTGACAAAAAAATAATCTGTCTTTAATACCTGAACCTAATTAGCTCTGAAATCTGAGGTTAATTAAACAAAAGGAGGTTAAATTAAGTGACTGGGATTTAAGTGGCGACATACCGGATTAAAAACGCCCCCATCTTTCTCTGATTTACTCATCCTTGCTATCCACAGAAATCTTCTTCTCTCTTCATCCTCGTGTATTTTTGAAACATTTGGACCCATGTAAAGCGGAGTATACTGTAGTTTACTGTCAAAGATACGTTTTAGGGACATTCAGTCATTTTCATACATTTACTTGACCACTGCACACACAGTGGAATAACACCAGATGAGCATGATGCATGCCAAACACGGAAAGGTCAACATAAAGTCTAGTGATTATTGTACTCAGTGTGTCTGTTTGCACCTCTTTAATGAATGCAAGGACAGTTATCAGAATTAGAAAACCTGTCACATACTTCATCTAATAGGCTAACAGTGAGGGAAAATTGCCATCAGGTTCCTCACATATAGATGGAGGGCAGCCTCAAAAGGGATCAGAGTGCTCTAATGAATGCATAATTGACATATCAACTAATGGTCATCATCAAGCCTCCTGAGTGGTCTTACGACTCAGTACAATGAAAGCTTTTGTCTAACCATAATCAACTTTGATCGACAATAACGCACTGTCAGCAAGCTCTGAGGTAGCTAATGGATTCTTTTCTTTTTTTTATATTATCATTTGGGCGTCAGATTTGAAAAGGGAGGTGAATTGGCCATGCTTTTATGATTCAGGTGCTGATGTTCCTTACAATTTATTTTGTGAAACAGAAATAAGGACAAAGGAAAATCTAAGTTTTAGTGATTATAATTTAATGAGTGGAATATCTTCTGTTGCACTTCATGAGGTTAACATTTCTGTTTATTCATTTGCAGGGTGCCTTTGCCCAATCATCACATTCAGGATTGCAAATAGCAAAACACAAATTCTCCTCACTCCCACTCACACAGTCTCCTCATCCTCCCTCATTGGACTGTAGAGGTGCATGGAGTGTTTTCAGCACAAGAACACCTGAGATAAACACACACATTCCAAATGATGTTATTTTAAAAGAGTTATACAAGCTGGAAAAAAATGAAAATGAAAACTAACTGGACAAATTCCAGGATAAATATTTTACGTATGCAGAAGTGGCTGTTCTTCCATAAAGGCCACCAGAAAGAAAAGCCTGTCACATTTTGTTTGAAAGCACTACCTTTCTGCAAAAGACCTTTCGTGGGTGGAGAGAAAAAGCAGATTGGCCATTCAGTCCTTTTTTTAGGGACAGAGGTGACATGATGATAGCTCAGCCATCGCTGGCACTTGAAAGCCCACTACTCTTATTGCTGCCACCTGTGCGTGTTGCACATGTTCGTATGCACTCAGGCTTTCAGTGCTGGTTACTTTCTGTCTACAGCTAATGACGTACGCTCGGCTTGCAGGGAGAAAACCCAGCTCTCCGTGGTAGACCGTAGTTCCATAACCTTATCAATAATACCACTATAGCATGCCGCTGTAAACATCCTTAAAAAAACAAACAAACAACAAATCTTCCATTTCTAAGGAAAGGTTTCTTCCACTAATGGGCCCTCAAACATCCTGTTGCCTTGCTATTATCTTCCAGATGGTAGCCTGAGTCAAATTGATGAATGCAACTTTTTGAGCACTTATTTCATGTTTTCACATGGAGGGGGAAATGTGCTGTGAGTGGGCTATGTGCTAATGCTATCACTGACTTACTAGACGAAGAGAAGAGAAGAAGCTGCTAAAAACACCCAACAAAGAAGCTACTGCCGCATGTATCCCTAATTATTGAATTCCTGTGTAGGTAGAACCTTAAGTTTAACCAGCATTTGTATGTGAGGTCCATCATTATCGGGTACAGAGCTCAGCGCATGTCAGTGCCTTTATTCAAGACGCTCTGGCCACTTCTGCTAGTGTGCCTCCACATGGTGTGTAGGTACAAAAATGTAAACCTATTGAACCTTCGTATGTCTGCCCCCCCTGCTCTGTCCTTTTCCCCCCTCTTCTATTGGATGAAAGGGATGGCTCTAAGGGCATCATTTGTATCTGCTGCCCCTGTTCCTTGTCTTAGTTGTCCAGCCTGTAGGCCATCTGGTCACATGGAACGGGGTGTCAAAAGGAGTAATAGCGTAGATCGATGTCAAAGGATGCACTAGCAATGGGAAAGCTTCCTTTCTCCTACATTTTGCTCTTTCTCACTGATTCAAAAAACACCGCTGGGGAACTGTTGGCTCTGCGAGCTGGTGGTGGTGAGGTGTCCTGTGGGGTCAGCAGGGTGACATGCAAACATTTTACTGTGCACGTCTCATGCCCTCCAGGCAGAACATACATCAAGTACATGAAGGTTTGGCTGTGGCTAGGTTTTGGACAATTTGTAGCCATGGCCTTCTTGAAGCACAGAATGTTAATAGGGTGTTATTTAGAGCTCAGCTGCAGTGGAAACACGTTGTCATAAAATCTATTTCCTCACTGCAACACCTTTGAGGTTAAATGATTTCAATTGCTGATTTATTATAAAATCAGTATCATGGAATTCTCACACTAGGTTCTGAGAATGATAACATTGATGGGGAAACAAAATTGCTACTGGTTAAATAAAAGCATACATAACACCTTTTTAAATTATTTGACAAATATGAACCTTCTACTGGTGTTGCCGCCATCTTTTTCCTTAGCATCACTGAAAATGTCCAAACTACTGTACACTGCTGACTGATCTATAGACCAAAGCCTTTGGAAGAGATTACCAGAGTAATCATCAGAATGTGGTTCCTCCAGGAATCAGCTATGAGAATGAATGGATTACATGAAAGTAATTCCAAGCTCAATATCAGAAGCTATCCCAAAGCCAAGAAAACAGATTCTGATCTCATACTGTTGCTGTGTCCTCAGGCTCTCTGCAGCGGTCTAAGTACCTTTGAGACTCTCCAGTGCATAAACCACCTTCGGTTTATAGCATTGTCAAGGTCACAAGTTCACACGGATATTTTGCACGTCTCCTTCTACACACTTCCCCAATGTTTCTTTAAATATCTCTGAATCTTGCAACAGTCCCTGAAGGCATTTTCATATCACAAAAATCCATACATAACAATATAAATATATTAAGAAATACATAAACATGCAACCCCCCCAAAAAAATATATTATATATAAACAAGTATCTCCCAAAAATGTTTTTGGAAAAAAAAAAATTCCACCCAGAGTTCTCTCTGACCCATGATATGGGTCCGCATCTGTCACTCTCTGCCCGTGGCAAGACCCCATCTCCTGGGAGAGAAGGTAACAGGCGGCTAATCAGCTCCCTCTGACATCTTCATCACAAACAGCCGCACACAAACACACTTGGCCTCGCACACGTACCGACACACACACACACGTATGCCCGAACAAACACAAAGACTCGCAAACACAGCACAGACAGATAAAAAGGATTAGGGTCTAACAGGCCAGCAGACAACAGGACAGACGAAGGACAAGCTATGTGTGTGTATGTGTTACCGAGTTACTGCTCTCTCTCTCTCTATATATCTGCCTATCTGTGCGTGCTAGATTATGTCTGTCTCCCTTACCTTACGTACACAAACCCGCACGACACACAGTCTCATCTCTCACTGCTAAACACACCACCTTTTCCTCTTCCTCCTCCCCTGCCTCGATCACTCCTCTTTGATTAACAGACATGTAACGTAAAATTGCTTATTGACTTGAGCGGAGGTTATCTATAACATCAGTGTCTAATTCCTCTCAGGCCTCCACATGCAACAGCTTTATGACAGGTTTATGCTTCAGCCAATGCACAGGTTTTGACAGCAAAAGAAAGCATTTATGCATGATTTCATTATTTCCTGTTTTGCATATGCACAGTGTGCTGCACACAGTGGCATGGCAATAAGAATAGGAGCATGGATTTTGAGGACAGTAAATGCAATAGTGTACATTAACATTTAAATTTAAGCATTTATGTGATACATGTATCCAATAGTGATGGGAACTCTGGCTTCTCTCAGCGAGCCAGATGATTTGGCTCAGGTCAGCAGTAAGAGCTCCCAAGTGATACTTCATTTAGTACCAGTTCTGGGTTTTATAATTTCGAAAAATATAGCCAAATTTAACAATATTTGACCTATGATTGGTATGTGTGCACATATATCACTTAATTATGCAATGCACCATATGCTTGGAATAAAAACCTTGAATACTACTAAAGCATCAAATGCATATTAATTGTTTTCTTTTGTATCTTGGCAACTGGCACAACATACAAAAGTCTCACCATGCTTGTGTCCTAAGGTTTTTGCCAAAGTGAAATGTTTCTGGATTGTATTCAACAATATATTGTACATTATAGGATTATCCTATTACTCTGTCTTGTGTTTATTTATTAAAACATAAAGACAAAAGAAACATGACTTCCAGACAGGAGCCAGTTCCCATTGTTCACTTCAAGGAGCCGACTGATAGAATAGACTGGTTCATGAATGACATATCACTAGTATTCAAGAATTTGAATAAGCCTCGGTTATACACTGCCTACATTGCCAAAACTGAAGAGATTATCGACAAATGCAAAGATAAACACAGCAACTCCCAGGCAATTTTGATGCTATGATGTCTTTGTGGCACAAGGTTTTCTCAAAGCAAAACAGTACCACAGTATATGCCAGTCATCATCATTTTATAAAATAACCAAAGGTCCATTATCGTCACTGAACATTGGTTGTGAAACTCCAAGCTTACTCTCATTAATGCTTCACAGTTTGAGCACAAGAAGATTTCTGACTGACTGTTAGACCTGGCTCCTTGCAGTGATCACAGGAGGTTTACAAAATCTTGCATAGCCTAATGTCCTGATGAACACTACTGCGCTTAGTATGTGTTTGACACAGCCATAGTAAATTAATACACATCTACTAACTCATCGATCAAAGTTTGAGCAGCAAAGACGACAGAAGGACTGACACGGATTTTCCCTCTCATCTCTGGCTGTAAATGAGAACATGTTTCATTATGCTGTCTGTGGGGCAAGATCACTTTTGGACCAGTTTTCAAAAAGAACAACAAAGTGTCTACTGTCTTGAAGACAGAAGTAATAGAAATACAACCCTCTGTGTGAAGCAATTAGACTAGGCAACCGATACCACTGTGGTAAATGTGCCAGTATTCCAACAAAACATGACCAGATGACATCAAATCATGTTTGGTTTTTTTAACTTAATTAAGTTACACATTCTAGCAACAAATCCCTGTATGAAAATACCTGTTGTTGACACACTCAAAAAGAATGCATAAGAAGTACCCGCGGCTCATATCCAATTCACTTTTAACGTAAAAAAAGACTGATGATTGTACCCTTTGTGAATATTTTATGAAAGGACTCTTCTGTCAAGTGATGTGTCTGCACTTCATACTGTTATTTCTCTTTTTCTGTGAATATATACCTCAACAGACACCAAATGTCTCCCAATTGTCAAAGATAGTGTGTTTTTAAAATTGAACTCTTTTGGAAATGAATTATTTGCTTCATCTGGTTACATCTTGCGGTTGCCCATGAGCATAAGAAGTGACATATTTACATTGACATTAAATAAGTGAAAATAAAAACACATATACAGCTGGACAACTGGAATAAAGATTTGACATGTTGACTAGGGATAAAGATTAACTCTAGACCTGTCTGTGAAGCTGCCTTTGCCCCACCTGCTGCCAACTTTTGTGAGATCAGCATTAGCCTGACATTAGCCCAGTCTAGGCATCCTAATCCCTGAGCAGAGGGCAAACACCTATTTGATATTTTGCTGGGAGCAGCTGCAGAAATGACGCCTGATGCAGGGAGGAAGAGAGAAAGACATGAGGTTAAAGAAAACATCTTTCTCCCTCAGTTTTCTATCTCCTCTAACCCTTCCTGCCTATTGCTCACCTCTCACCTCCATCCCACTCTGCAGCCAGGTAGACTCTCTCTCTCTCTCTCTCTTTCTCTCTCCCTCTCGTCGCTCTCGTCTCTCCTCTCTCTCCTCCACATGCCTGCTCCCTTCTTCACTCATGCAACAAATATGTCCTGATTAATCCAAAAACCATGACACATCACCACACACCCACACCACACACACATGCACACACATAAAGTTGAACCCTGACAACCAGTGGGCTAAACCTAGCATTTACCTCAGCAGCTGGGTTCACCACCAGCTACAATTACAACCATTAGCATGCCTAATTAAAGGATTCGCTGGCAGCTCATGCAGGCTGAACATGGTTCCCCCTCCATGCCTAAACCACCAGGCCTCCAGAGATCCAACTCCCACACCGCTGCCTCAGAAGGTGGGCAATTTGTGGGAAAGCTGGGAGAATACCATTGTGCTGCTAAGCCTAATAGGAGTCAGATAATATAATACCTTTTTTTTATTATTTTTTAAAATATCTTTCTTGGCTGTATGTTCCCTTGACCTAGACTGTGTTTGGTGCAGACTGTTGCAGCCATGTCTTTTGACGTGATGTGCATGTCCAGAAACAGAAAGCGTGTAAACAAAAGCTGTGTGAATAAAAACATCAAAGCTGTGTTCCTCGTCATTGTGGTTTACTGGGTGAGAGACAGTGACAGCAGTGCCAGCTCTGGCAAATGTTCGAAACACTTGAATGCTGCCTAATGCTACCAATAAAGACCCACCTTCTAAAAGCTCAATCAAACCTTCCTTTAAACATATACATATGCATTTTATGTCATTCTGTTCCCTCATACTGACCGGCTTCTCATTTGTTGTTACTCCTACACAAGTGGTATGTGAAGGAAGAGGAAAACAACCTACTCCAGTGCAGAACAAGATTTTTCAAATAGCAGGGCTTGACCACTTGGGAAAATGTAACAAACCCCACTCCATCCTGACTTTAAGTCTACAGCAATCAGTGGACTATTTACAGAGTCATCACTGGTGGTACATGGTATTCTATTGCACTCAAAATATCATCACATCAACACATACAATGCCTTGTTTATATATGTATTTATATAAAACACTGCATAATGATTGAATAAATTGTAGGGTTGTGTAACCAATGGAAGAAAGTGGTATGGAGGCCTTACACTTCAGTTTCTCACTTGGTAGGTGATGTCATCCAAACTTTGACAGAAAAGTAATACAAGTGAAATGAAATCGAGAGAAAAAAAAATAAAAGTGTTATGGCTGGACAATCTTCAGTAAAGTACTTGGGGATAAGGATATAACTTTATACAACAATAATGTAACGCTACAATGGTGCTGGAGGAAGGGAAAACCCAATTAGATGTGGGCACTGGTGCACAGTTCTCCAGAGAGACCGACCGGCTCTGTTAAAAATGTATCATAGTGCTACTTAGCTTATTAAGATGTCATCTGTGCTAGCTCTGCAGGTTCAGGGTAAATACCCTCATGGCATATTCTTCTGTGGGCACGTCGATCCACCCTGTCGCCACTTTTGCAGTCAATGGCTCTTTAGTGGCTGTCATTGGCTGCTGCTTCATAAACATCGTGTGCTTTTTCACCTAATTAGGCTGGAGGGATTTAACTAAAACATAGGCAAGGAGGGCTTTCTACTCACAGCCACTGTACTGAGGAACCTACTGCTATATACTGCCACTAAGATACTACCGCCAGTGTTCTCTCTTCCTCTCTCCTTCCTTTTGCTTTCTCCCTTCTCTCTTTTTCAGTTCTCAAAATGAACCGTGTCATGTCTTTTTTATGTCAGAAGCGCATGCATTGTATCATTTAAAAGTTACAGTAACTGTTTGTGGTTAGAGGGCCATTGGGGACAATGTGGTAAAAAGTTGTGACTTTAAAACACTGTCCAGTCTTTTGTGAATAATATATTGTTATTTGTTTTCATCAGATACAGCAGTGACAGTGACTTATCATGTTTACTGTGCACACTGTATTCATCTACATTATACATACAAATATTGCCACTGATTTAATATTTAGAATTAATTTGATATCTCAAGCATTATTTACTAAAAAGTGACAACAATTTATAATCCAGTTCGACTCCTGGCAGAGAGAATACTAGCCAAATGCAGTCTGTATCTGGTTTCTGCCAAAATTGACATGCACACACATAGATGCAGATACGCACATATTCATGAGCACGCATTACACACACTGTGTAGACATGTGTGAGCGAGACATCTCCATAACCGGACCAGCTGACCTGAGACTTGCAGAGCTGCTGGTGACTCCAGGGAGAAGGATAATAGAATTTCTCCAGCCGCCTTCCTGTTAATTACAACAGACCTTGGCTCTGAATAAATATTTATTCAGAGGGTACAGCAAGCGGCATGCGTACTAAACCGTGCCCTGGCCAGCCAGAACAATGGTTGAATATGCTGCGAGTAAACAGCATCAGAAAAATGACAAGAGTAATAATGGTTTTGTATATGGCGATGTGCGGGTAGAGAATTACAGTGCTTTTAATTACAATCAAGTCACACATGCTCAAAGCAGAAGCAATGACCCTTCTGTAAGGCACTAGTGCTCAAACTTTTGGAGCAAAACTGTCATTTTGCAGTCGTAACAAGCACAGAGATTGGACCAAAAAAGTAAAAAAAATATATGTTTATTTATAGAGTCTATATTTTCGTGAGGGACTTGTTGATCAGTGTTTGGTTTGGTAACAGGGTCACAACACTGCAGTTTTGTGTGAAATATGACAGCAGCTTTAAATAAATAAATGAGTTTTCCTACCAAAATTTTGCATGAATTATGGTATGAAAGGAAACATTTACTTAGTTATGCAATGGGTTATGGGTTTGGACTGTATTTGTTGCTACTATTTTAGAATAAGCTGCAAAATCTGCAATGATGTGCATATGTTCCACATAAATATCTATTTTATGACGTATATTTACATGGATGATTATAATAATTATAATAAATAATCAATAACATATTGTAATATTATAACATATAGAATATAATGTTCCCATTCCTCCATGTGCTTTACACAGATGAAGATAAGGAACTCACACTGTAAACCCCACGTTTAATTGCAAGATGTTTTGTTAACAGATGGACAAAAAATAAAAAACTAACCTCCTCAGAAGGCTATACTTTGGCTAGTTTAAGCGCAGATCCAACAAAACAGTCTGGCAATGAAATACTCGAAGTAAAAAAAAAGAGGAAGACAGGATCCAACACCAACTGAGATGAATGAGAGGAGAAAAATAGTCCCGGTCCTACTAAACTGGTTGCATCATAAAACAAACATGAATTGATACAACAAAACAACTGCTCTCTCTCTCGTCCTCCATCCTCTCTCTCATCTCTCGTCTCTCTCTCGTCTCTGCTCTCACACACCACAACACACCACAATTCCCCTTTGCTCTGTGGGCCAGGCAACAGCTGTGTTTGGTGCAAGTGGAAGAGCAGCTAATGAACCAAACAGAACACTTGACAATTCACATCTGCTGACACTCTCCAGCTGCTGCCAACAGGCTGGCCTTCGCAAGCCTCCCTAGACCAAGACCTAACGCCAGGGTAAACACCTGGGAAAGACACCACATACCCCAGCCCGTTTCATTGCACCCATACTGTACATGAACACCAAAACCCCTATCACACAAACAGGCACAGATTCCTGAAAATCCTCCTTTGTGTATGATCTCTGCTGTATGAAAAAGTCTGGATTTGATTTTAAAATAACCCGCAGGTGGGAGTGAGCTGAATCCATTTGACCGCAGTTAACATAAAATTCAACCACAAAAGCCACAAATGAGCAGTGTAACACCTACTGTCTGTAGTTGCATAAATTACTTGATACATTTTGTCACATGCAGTGTTACCTCGTTATACCTCGGAGCACATCATCCTGTAGCAACATGCTGTTTGTGCCACTATCTACGATACAGAGCTGTGTTTCACTTCACTGTCTGTGCCTCTGCATCCAAAGATTTTATTTATAACCAGGTTTGAAGAGGAGGAAGCCTTGCTGTCATTGCAGCAGACAGGTCAGTGGTCCTCTTCCTCCGCAAGGCCTCATTACAGGCATCTTGCAGGACAAAATGGACTGAGCCCCTGATGTCTCCCTCACACAGGCTTTAAATATGTATATTTATTTTTTATTTATTGCTAGAGACAGCGATTGCTCTACTCTCAGCCGAGCAACAGGTTTCCTTACCTATTGTGCTACAGAAACACAGCAACGGACCCACACACATGTCGTAGATGGAATGATGTTCCATCTGCTGCTGTAACGCTGAGACATGATGCAAGCATGGTGAGGAACACTGAGGTGAATGTAAAAGCAGCCCCAGTGCGAGGAGGATGCTAAGATGAAAAGTGTTCTCCTGGGTGCTTGTCGCTGCCCTACTCTGTAGCCTCATTTAGTAAGAAATGGCTCACCTGTTCCGTGAATCTAGTGTAACATATATATATGCTCACACACAGATAGCTCCCATGTGCCTCCCTCTGTCTCCATGCTTCATTTCATGAGCCTGTTTCCTTAGCAGGCACTCACTCACACATACCTATATACAAATATGTTCTCACAGAACACCCTTTTGTCATCCTTTCCCTTTCCCATCCACTATCTCCAATTTGCCTGGGATCTTAATGCGGTGAAAAATGGCTCGTCTTTTCTGATTGCATTTGATAACAATTTTGTCAAGGCTCCTCTGGCAGCCGGCGAGGAGCAGTCCCATCAGCAGCTGTAGCTAATTAGCCACTATCGCTAGCTCTTTTGGCTCACCCTCCGCTGCTTCCCTTGGCCCAGTCGCTTCTAAGTATAAATTATTGGATTGTCGAGATAAACGAGGGCTGGCAAATAAGTGAGCAAGAGGAGAGGAGAAATGAGAAAGGTTCAAGGAGGAAGCATGTAGAGGAGGAAAAGGACAGAAATGCTGGTAATTGTTCCTGTCATCGATTCTCACGGTTTACCTACAGCTATGTCATGACAAAAGAAGTTTACATGATGGCTATTTCACTGACTAATCAATTTTGTCAATTTTGAATTGACCACGGTCAAATGGATTCAATTCATTCCCACCTCTGCATCAATAGCATGTGACCTTTTCCTAGAAAAACACAACCACTCAAAACATGTTCTGTACTTTGATATAAAGCTGAAGTTTTCTGTACAATTCTATTGAAGACACAGACACAAAACAACTGAATGCCCCTCTCCTTGCATTTTCACACAAATTCCCAAGACTGAGTTAATAGTATTGGAGATAACAGCAAAACATAGCAAAACCCAAACTCTGTAGGACTTGGACATAATTTGCTGTACCACTAAGGTGCTGATAGTTACTGACTGTACAGGGAAAATGCGACTGAATTACTGTGATAAAAAAGTGGCCTGATGAAAACACTGGCCTGATGAAAATACAATCACAGGGAACAGAAAGTCTAGTCAAGGACAAGCGGTGAGAGATAACACATAGGACAATCTTTTATCCCCCTCTGATTAATTCCAGGTCCTCCGCACAGTACACTGGATACAGTGTCATCAGCAACCTCTATGTTAATGGGAGTTTCACCAGGGCTGCAGGAATCTGGCCCGTAGAGAGCCATCTGAGTGTACAGATATTAACCTCTTGGCCATCAAATGCGTTTATCTGCTGTTTTCATCCTTCATTCTGCTGCTGATATTGCATCTATTGCACCTTGCATATCTTGACACCCAGGAGGAGGAATAACGACAAGACTGGCTGACATGGAAAATCAGGGTACTCATAATGGCAAAATCAATATAAAAGCACCCCTGCTTATGTAATTACCCATATGAATCTATGAATTGTGCATTTACAGTAATAAAATCAGTTTTGGGAATCTAGGTCTTTCCTTAACGTAAAAAGGGAGTGAAAAAGAACTGAGAACAACCTGAGCGTACTTCAGCTGGTCACCGAATGAAACGGTCTCACATCGATGGTCAGTCGACAGTTCACTTAAGGTAGGGAAATAAATCCTGCTTTTCTGGGATAATGGTCCTTCAGAAGACCTGCTTCACAGCCACTAAAGAATAGTTATATGCTATGAAAGAATTTCGGAGGCATGTGTTAATCAAATTGTAGGGCCCTTGAGCAAATGAAGAGGCAGTTGAAGGAAAAGGGAATTAATAACACAAGGAAAAAAAAAACATTCATTTAGATTTAAATAGCCTCATGTTGCATTGCAATGCTTGGCACCTGTGTGGGTACAGGACCCACAGCAATTACTCATATAACTGAAAAGCTCAGGTTTTGCCCAGTGATCAGCAGACAATGCACCCTTCAAACTTACGTACTTGCACGCAAGTTTTTTATTAAATCTTTATCTTACACAGGATAGTCATCAAAAATAACTCACTGAGATAAATGGCCGACCACTGAATATTTACTTGTAAATTGTTACTTAGGTTTTTGGAACTGTCTCTCAAAAATGCATTAAGGCACTGTGCATCATCGTTTAGCATACTGTCTGAATCTCATTGGCTGCATCCCAATAAAACTTACAATGAGTCATGAAATGCTAAACTCTAGCCCATCAATTCCACCTGGTTATCTAGTTGAAGATGAATTAACCGTGACATAAAACCTCTGATTTGTGTTATGGCTCTGCACAGCCTGATGAAAGCATACAGCAGAGGAAGTGAGCAGCAAACTATATTATATTCTCATTTGGCTAAAGCCTAGACCAGATTTGATCTATTTTGTATGTCATGTCTTGTGATGTTTGTCAGGGGATTTCAGTGACTTGAATGTGAGCATTCTGTTTACTTAGGGAAACATTCAAGTCCACATTTATGCCATATTGAGTTTTTTTTTGCTTTGGAAGAAAAATCCTAACACAGCAGAGATGGATGCCATCAAACATGTTTTTACCTAAGAGATATGACTATTACTGCCTTTGCTACAGACGTTCCTGGAACATTTCCCATTTTTCACTTCATACACCAACATAGTGGACGTTCAGAATCCATGGGCTGCAACTGCTGCTGCCTTTGTGTCAAGTAGTAATGACAGTAATGTAGAATGCAGATTGAACCACATAATTGTTTGGGGTATAACAATTTCTGTATCCAGCAACAAGATATATACTGTACATTATCTCCACATGAGGACTTAATATTATAATACCAAGGGAAAACTGACTATACCCTGTCTTGTAGAATTCACTGGAAGGTGATGAAGCAACCATTACAGCTATGTATTTAATAAGGCTAGAAGCAGCAGTATAAAATTCAACAAATTCTGCCTCAGGTTCACCAACAGGTGTTCTCATGCTATTTGAAGATATGCCAGCAGGATTATTGGTGTCAAATGCAGACATACCACTGGTGACTGCAATTCAGTCCAGGTGAAGGGTATAAATGGCGTTTCTGCAAACAAAAATTTGGTTCAACCAGCTTCCTTGGGACGCCTACACACTGATGGAAAATGCGTTTACGTGTGCTCATGGGAAGTTTTTGCAGGGGGTAAAAGAAAGCAAACAAACACGTTACTGGCAGCCCTCAAAAGCTGCTAACCAGTGTGTGATTTGCAATTCGTCTGTTGACCTTCACATGTCAAATAGGCCTACATCAGAGGGAATAACAACTCGTACTATGTTTGTGAGAAAAGAGAGAATTCATGGTGTGTTACTGTACTGCTATTTTTTTAGTTTTCAGTTGTCATTGACTATTAAAAATATACTGACAAAAACAGAGTTTGATCAGAGAGTGAGAGGAGGAAATGAAACTGTTTTTGTTTTTTAAATAAGGAAAAGTGAATTTCTGTGAGCTATGAGTGATGAAATATTCATGTGGATTGGATCATTACTGGGCAAACTTAAAATCATTACATTTTAACTTGGCCTTTATCTCTGACAGCATTAAAAAGTTGATTTGTGCTTTCTTGTTGGCATCTCAAAATGTTCTCTCTACAAACATCCCTCATTCCTATTCTCTCTTTCAGCTCCCATCCTTTCCCATTTGAGCTTCCACTATCAACGTACCAAATCCTGGACGCTTGTGAATGACAAACTGCCCCTTCAATGAAATTCTTCATAAATCACATATATACCGGTGTGCACCCCTATGCCACAGTTGACAGACGAGATGGATTGTAAATGCCGCAGGGGTAGAGCCAAATGACGTACCCCATTAGGTGTAGGGTAGAGTTATTCAAATCAATAACTCTGTCTTGTAAAAATAATCCACCTCCTTCCCTTGAGGTCCAGACTAGTCACATAATGATACCTCTATTTGTTTACCTTGTCACTTACTAATCACACCTTTCCCCCTCTTCGATATATCTGCTACGAACCCAAGCTTGTACAGTGTATTGTGTGCTATAAGTGACAACAAGTGCAGGACTCATCGAACTTAAAGGCTGTTTTTTGTCTTTGCAAGCAATATCAAATGTAGAAACCCTCTCATTGCTTTATTCACCTTAAACATTGCAGGTATGCTATTTTGATAGTTGCGCTGCAGTACTTAATTTGGTTGATTGACCAAAATTGAACAAAAACATCTCAATGTAAAATGGCTGAATGCACCAGAGGCCAAAATGCTTACCACTGCAAGACCCTCATTGTCTTAAATAAATTGTGTCACATTGTCAGGGGGAGTTGATAAATGGGCCAAAGCATTACATTTAGAATAACAAATGTGTCTTCACGTTAAAATAAAAAACCAAACGTGTGAATTCAGAGGAAGCCATCTTGCTGTGCGCAGATCTTGTGAAGTGGTTGAAGTGCAAAGAGTAGAGGAAAAAAAACAACATGAAAAACATGAAATCAGAGTGGGTTGCGACTGATTGTTTTTGAGTAATAGCTCCACACACTGTGTTAGATCCTCCAGGCCCGCTACACTGCATCTGGCCAAAGACAAAGCTAATCGCGGAGGACGGCAATGTGAGGGATGGCGGTGGATGGGCCCACTGCAGGGCAGCTAGGCTCACGCTGGGTGTGATGTTTGTGCGTGTAAATGTGTGTGCGATCATGAGCTCAGTGTGGGGGTCATAGCACAAACATCACAGAGGCTTACCTCAAACTCTACATCTTGTGCGGTTGCTTGTCTTTTTTGTTGTGTGCTGTATGGGCAAGGATGCATTGGTGTTTGCAAGCTCTGCCTAAAAGCTAAGACCACCTCAGGCTGCAATTGCTTTGCCAAGCATAAAAAAATACTTTTTCCCATTTTCTTTGACTGACTGTTTATAAGATGAACAACATTAGTCATCCTCAGTTACTGCTATTGCTGCAGTTCAATGTTATTCCAAATAAAGTGGGCTATGTTGTCTCATCTTTTTATACGATGTATTATGTTTACCATCAGCCCTTACGTGAGTTGACATGACTTGTGAGCATGCCAATGACTAGTTCATTGCACACCATATTTTGTATGGAATGCTAAACTTATTCCTGCTCTTGTCTGAATTGCAGGGCGCTGGAATTGGAAAAGACTCAAGCTATTTCAATGCAATCATCTCTTTTTCCTCTGCCTTTTCTGCCACCATCCTTCTCTTGTACTTCAGCATCAATATGTATTTCATTCCTCAGGTCCATGTTTGAAATTATGGAAAGCTCTCGGGATAATGGCCAAGGATTTGATTCACTCTGGGCACACTTAGAGCAGAAAAGAGCTAAAGAAGCTTGACACATATTTTTTGGACTAACATACCTTCACAGGATAAGGTTGGTAAGAGGGGCTCTGTGTGGCTCTAAGCCTATGATATCACTGACTCCCTGTTGAAGGAAAGAGACAAAAGCTTCCAAGCATCTCTGGTGAGTGAATGATGAGCGCAGTTGTATTGCTGTGGACCGACACCATGTTAGAAGAATGGGAATGGGAGGGAAGTAGTCATTTGCCAACTTTGACACCACAGGGAAGCATTGTCAAATGCAAGTAAGAATATTGAATGAGGGATGTGTGTGTGTGTGTGTGTGTGAGTGCAGAAAAAGAGCAGCCTGCTGGCTCCTCTCTACCAGGGCAAACAGGAAAAGTAGTGGAGGTTGTGAATAACAAATTAATTAGAAATGGGAGCAAGATAGCGATGGATGAGAGGCCCGACGGACAGGGTCCAGGGAAAAAAAGCCAATCACTGAGCAGTGAGCTGTGAGCCCCATCCATTATGTGGGGACTGACAAGTTACCAGCAGTCAGAGCAGGAGCTGCACTTAATAAATCAAAGCTGACAACTCCTCCTTGGCCCTATCTCAAGTACAGCTTTCCCACTTCCCCTTCCCCAGCTTCCATTAAGCTTCACCTTCTGCGGATACTCACTCCACCGCTGCCCACCTTCCAAGGGCTTTGCAAACACTGGATTTGTTTTTCCCCTGGTTGTTTCCAAAAATATGTACTCCATACTGGATTAAACGGTGGCAGTGACAGTCTGAGGGTCAAAAGTTTGGGCCAAAAAGGTTGCTGAATCATGTGACCTTTAAGGCTGGGCAAATCACTGAGAAGAAATCTCCTCTCAATAGAGGCAAGACAACTTCTACCATTTAGATGTTGGTTAGCCAGTTAGGGGGATGGCATTTCTAAGCTTCCTTTTTTTATTACCCAGGGTAGAATAAATATAAATAAAGATGGCTACACTGTACAAAACAGGGACTGTCATTTAATAATAATGATGGGGACGTATATAATATCTGATTGACAATTTACAGTTCCTGACAAAGAATATGCCTGAGGTGATAATTGCATGAAATTGCAGAAAGGAGTCTCTGCATTTATAAAGCCCAATACTTCCATATGTCTTTACTCCCCAAAGGTTCAATGTAGTCAATGCCTGTTTCAGAGTGGGAAAAAAAACAACAACAAAAAAACATTGACATGTGGACCTAACAAAGATTTTTGACTAATAAAAAGAAAGAAAGAAAAACTTGACATTATTTAAGCACCATTTGTTCTTAATGAAGGCAGAGCTCCACAAAAGTTACATTGTAATTAAAAGAAGTTTGTGCTTCCAACACTAACAAGTTTGTCTTTCTTTCTCTTTTTTTTATTAAGTCAAAAATCTTTCGAAGGGTGATCAATTAGCACCTGCCAGAGAAGCAGAGTGTCTAAACAAGTGCTGTGCAGTGCAGCACAACATTTTCAGCAATTAAGACTCTTGCTTGTACTAAGTGGAAAGGGCTCTTCAGGGAACAGTTCCACAAACACAAACACATACACAAAGGAGGGAAACAATTACTAGTGCAGATGTTTCAACTGTACACCTCGCTGGGATCAATTCTAATCAAGTGTCTAAAGGTTGGAAATCAGCCTTGGCATTCCTGTGTTTTCACTTCATCTCCTGGTCCCAATAAGGCTGTTGTGTGGTTGCTTGTCTTTGTTAGCGGTTTGCAACACGCATGCACACACAATCACACACATGCACACACAATCCATGTGGCCCTGAACCTTCATTTTGGTTCAGTGGTAGCCAGTGGTTTTTATCATGAAGGGAAGTTCTTCAAATTCTATAAGTGGGAAAAGGGGGAAAACTGGGCAGGGAAACTGAATCAGAAACACTGAACTTATTCAGAAAAATGACTCTAACTTACAGCGAAAAGCAGGAGCAAGGCACTTAACCCTGAACTGCTCAGGGAGAGCTACTCACTGACCTACAATAGACCTGGCAAATCAGATTGGGTTTAACAGGTATAAATGTTTTGCTGAAAAGTGGATGCTCATTCAGGTGGTAGAAAATGTTCTCTCTGCAAAAAATAATACTGGAAATTTCCAAACCCATGATGATTTTTAAACCTGATTTTTGCTCCTGCAATTTAAGTGTAAAACCTGTTAGGTCCAGTGGTAAATGAATGACAAAGGTCATTTTCTGTGACATGATCATGATTTTCCTGCAGTTTACTCTTTAATGCCTGCTTTTCAGATCCATTATCTCCATTCTCATGTGTCAGATTTTGTTATAAAACACCTTTGTTCAAGGTAATGGAAAGGTTAGTTGCCTTCAAACAATTGCCATTATGCTGCGCCTACAGTATCTGTGGGCTGAGAGTGGACAAATCCTGCAGAAACACTGGATAATTGCAGCAAACACATTGTTTTCACCCCCAAGCATTTAGAGACTCTCTAGCCTCTGCTGACATACTGCATGAACTGTATACCTGCAGTTTCTTGAAAAAGGAAAGAGAGATTTCAGAGATTAACTGAACACAATGGCTTCCAGTGAGATAACGGTAGTAGAGATGAAAAGCCACTGTTTCCCCATCACAACAGAGCCTGGTGTGGTGATATGAGCATAATTAGGAGATTTTGTTTGATTTGAAAAATAAAATTGCAAACCCAAAAAAAGCAGAATAGACAGGAGGCTGTTGCAAGGCAGACACAGGTGAACTGAAGCAAATCTGGAAATAAACGTCCTTCTGTAGAAAGCTTTCCGAGAGTTATGTCAATACATGGTGCATGTTTAGTGTGTTAAGTACCTGTGGGGTCTGGCATTATTGAACAACCATGTTTCTAGCATAGCCCAGAACAGACAAACCAAACACTGGCTCTACATCGATTTCCTCCTACACGTTTGGAATGGTAGGATGTGGCAAGGGGGTTGCAATTTGAAACTACATTGCTAGATGCCACTAAATCCTACACACTGGTCCTTTAAATATAAAACAATAGAGTTTGAAATCACCCTGAATCACCAACGTTCAGAATCACCTGTTACACAGATGTTTTTCTTCTTTTCCTTTAATATAAAACACTATAATTCAGACATCATACTGTAATGTATTATTTACATTTTTAATTGTTTTTTGCCTAAAAGAATAATAATTAAATGATTAAAACTAGTTTTACCCCAGAGTTGCATGACGAGTGAGAAAACTGTAAGCTTTTTCTCCCAAATACCCTTGGATTTAAATTTTTTTTCCAGTCCAGAAAAGTGACCTAGATCATTATTAAACCACAATGATGCAATTGGGCTTTAAATATTTTAGGAAGCTGATTTTATTTGGGCCCTCTGCAGTGTATTCAAAGGTTACATTGAATAGGTTTTAACTGGGATTTGTATTTTCAGTTGATATTCCACGATCCAATTCCAATAGTGCTACCCTTAGGCCAACCTTTTATTTTGAAGTTTTAAGAATAATTTTGCTAAAGCAACATGCCTGTTAATTACAGCTTGTTATAGACATTATTGTGCACTGGAAGTTTAAATCGGCAAAGCTATAAGCTTCAAATTTCCTTCAACATTGACTGGTGATTTCTTTTATACTTATTTAACTGTTGCTTACAGGTATCTTTGTCCCTTTCTGCCCTTTCATTTGTCAGTCTGGTTGAACCCTTGTGCAGCATTTTGTTCACCATGTACAAAGCACGACCTTTTTTTAACAAAACAACACCTATTTGTAAAGAGGACTTTCTACAACCTAAAAGCATGAAAAGCATTTATTTTCATCCACCTGGCTGTGCCTAATCATGCTTTTGTGGGAGGAATTCCAAACTTTTAAACAGCAGTATACATTGATACTATACATGGTCATGGACACTGTCTTACACAAAAACAAGTTCTCAGAATTCAGTTAAGGCTGATGTGTGTGTGTGTGTGTGTGTGTGTGTGTGTGTGTGGGGTGTGTGTGTATGTGTATGGTGTATCTGTGTGTGGTGTGTGTGTATGTGTATGTGTGTGATTCCTATACCCATGAAGGCCAAAATTAACCTTGACAGTCCCCTGGTCTTCTTCAGGGTCAATGGTCAAAAACACACAATTTACACACACACAGATATGTCCCTCCCCTTTAGCAGTGCCCAGAAATAAACAATTTATTCACTAACTGATGCATTTATCTTACTTGTATTTATTATTATAAATACAGTTCACTGTGAATGGCATTCCAAGGCCATCAAAATAATCCAGATAATGAAGGTTGTAGTTGGTGAATGCTCCCAAGTTTCTCCTGAGAAAAAAAATAACTGATTACGCCCATATAGCTGTTCTAAGCAGATTGGTGCTCTAATTTAGCCATGACCTCCCTGACACTAGAATTCAGCAGCATGTAGCAACATGCCTACCACACCATTTTAACCCATTTTAAAGGTTTATTTTAAGCCTAATACGATAAGATGAAAAAAGTAAGCGTTTAAAAATAATTGCAGCTCTTAATGCATTATAAATTCTACATCTACATCCCCCATTACATTTTTTGATACACTGCACAAGTTAAATGAGCACTTTGGCTCAGGACCAAATGCTAACACAGGTGTCTCCCACTGACACAGACCCTGATCCAAATGATTTGTATTGTGAGACATAAAAACACAAGATTTCCCTCAAAGGACAAAGTTATTACCAGCCTCAAACCCCAGAAAAGACTCCTCCTAATTTGTAACTTTGGGTTGTATACATGTGGGTGGTATATGAGCAATCACTTCCCGAACCAGTGCTCCACAGCACTATTCAATATCTCTACTGCTCATCAGTACACAGTATATTCTATCGCTGTTCTCTCGAGACACCACTTGCTATGCATTTGCTCTTGAGGAAAAACGTATTGAGGCTAGATGGCACCTTTCCCATGTGGGATAAGTTGTCACTTCACTACAAATGACATTAGCTTCTTCCCTGGTATAAGTAATTGGTGTGCCTGTCCCTCAGCCCAGAAGGCTAGGGGTTAGGGGGCTCAAAAGGATGGAGAAGGAATAGAGGTAACGGTTCACCGGCAGCAGGTATGCCTTCACAGAGCCTTTCTGATGAGGTCCCATGAGCGCTGTGCATCTGCTGCTTCAGATAAGCATACCTCAGATGCCACTGGGAAAAGTGGGGGAAAAAATAGAAAGACGGATCTTCTCCTCATCTTTCCCTATTTCAGAATGAAATGAAGAGAGAACTTCTCCCAAAGTAATACATGGAAATCCAGAGACGGTCAACGTTCCACGTGACCGGTGCTGGAGCCACACTCATGGAACGCACCATGTTGTGGTCATTTGAGACAGGGCAAAGAGAGCAAGACTGGTGCCTCCTTAATCCCACACACATATAAAACTTTTCTCTTCAAAAAGCTTGCAGCTTTCCTCTGAATTTAACTGCAGGCATTTTCCCTGAGCACAACTCGGGAGCAAATAAAATTACAGTCGGAAAAAAAGTGATGATAATCTTACAAACTCTTCTCAGTCAACAAGCAGACTTTGCTGTGTAATTCTCAGGTGCTAAACAAGGATGTGAGTGTGCGTTCAGGCTCAGATCTGAATTGGAATCCAGAAAAGTAACAATCCATCTTTGTCTGGTTTGATTCTTTCCTCCTGAGGCCCTGTGACAGACAGATGGCTGCTGAGATTATACTAGTTGGATGTGCTGCCTGCTTCCTCCCTTAAGTCGCTGTGTTTGATGTTGCAAGGCCAGCACTTCCAAAATAATAACAGGCCCACAGTCTAGCTCATGCATTATGAAGACTTGAAGGAAACAGCTGCAGAAAATCATCAACAATAATAACATTAGCTTTGCCAAGAAAAACAACACAGCGACAGTAGCCTTGGTTTAGTGTTTAACTTTGCATACTGGAGCTTTTCTAGCACTTTCTTTTAACTGCACAGCCTTCTATCAGCCCACTGCATCTCAGCCAGTTGCACCTGTATGTATATGTCACACACACTGTCTGATTCCATAGTAAAGGTGAAGGGATAACACGTTGATCCCTTGCTAACAGTTAGCAGAGATTGTTTTGGGGTACCAGTACTACACTTATCATATGCTGCTCAATTAAGTTAAGCTGTTTAATATTCCATCGGCTTCATCAACTTGTTTTCTTTACTTTGTCTGGTTTTACTCAAGTTAAGCATAATTGAACCTGATATTTAATCACTTGCCTGAAAATAATCACAAACCAATTTATTTTCTCAAGGTTTCAGAAAATGCCTATTTGAGATATGGCACTTCAGCAGACAGTCATCCTGCTCTTAATTGTCTTTGCAGCTCACGGTTATGTGTATGGATGAGTGAGTGAACGCTCATACAGTATGTGTGACTCTCAGCATACAGCGTGGATCTCCAGGTCCAGATATGGTTGAATTGCTGCAGGGGGAATTACTTCCTCTCCCTTTCTCTCTTACCAAGGCTATTTCTCACAACTACGGTATATTCAAGGTCAAACAAACTACCTTAGAAAATAGTTCTATGAGTGTTATTTTTTAAATTTAGCTATATACTGTGTTCTCTTTGTCTGTGCACTGACTGCAAAACCTTCTTAAAACAAAAACCTATTTTTCTATTATTTTCATACGTACACATCCTACAGTAATCTTCAACAGACAGTAAAAACACTATTCTACATGATTTCGCAAGAACTACGGAACAGTGAATTTGAATCATTTAGTATGACAAACTGAGAAAAGGTCAACATCCTCATCCCTTTAGGTCCCATTCCCCTCTATGTGACTTTGCCACTGTTCCTGAGTAAATGTCTGGCTTAATTAAAACATGGCTGAGACGTCTCTCTGTGAACACCTGTACGATCATAAATCCAGTTGAACTGTGGTGGCACGGTGAGAGCAAGGAGAGAGAAGGAGAGGAAGGTTTGTGAATATGTGTGTGTATGTAGGTGAGGGGTGTTCTTGGGGGACCATTTTCATTCTTCTACCTCCATGTCTGGACTGCAACACCCTTGACCCGCTTGTCACCAATCCCTCATGATGGCTGAGTGACGTCCCGAGCGCATCTCTTAACCTTCTTTTAATCAACCTGTCTCTCTGCATCACCTTAAACATAAGAAGCGGCTGACAGGGGACAGGGGGCATTTGTCTTTGCATTACAGGCGGACGGCCTCTCCTTGAGAAGCCCACCAGATTCATCAGTGTGATAAAGTGGTGTGTGTACTCCTTTAGGAAGCCTTGGGAAGGAGAGGGGAGTGAGAGAAGAGAGTCAGAGAAGCAGAGAAAGAAGGAGAGGGACAGACAAAAACAAAAATGAAATGGAAGGGCAAGAGGAGCAGGCATGTGAGTGGTAAATGTATGTGTGTTTGTGTGTGCATGCAAGTGTGTGTTAACTGGTTTGTGTTGGACCTTGAAACTCAAAGCTTGTGTTTATAGAGAGCATCCAATCAATAACAGTGTGCAGAGGAGGAATGGGTGTTGGGAGAACTTAAGTGTAAAGTCAGCCTTTGCTTCTTGTCAGCACATTGGTTGTATCAGTGGTTATATTAATAATATAAACAAACAAACAAATAATACATTAATAAATAAATAATATATTTATAAAAAGCTTTAGTGGCATCTATCTGGGATTTAAACCTGTGTTTGGTTTGTCTGTTCTGGGCTACTGTAGAAACATGGTGGCTCAACATGGCGTCCTCTGTGAAAGAGGACCCACTCTCTCTGTAGATAAAAACTGTTCATTCTAAGGTAACGAAAACAACACAATTCTTAATGAAAACATTCTATGAATATTATATTTCATTTCTGCCACTAGATCCTCCTAAATGTTACACACTGGACCTTTAAGCAGGTGATGCTTGTCATGATTACTTTCTCAGTAGAGGGTTCATGATAACATGCTAACAACTTGCAAATGATTGATTGATGAAATTGATTGAAATGTCATTAATTCTGCAGGTACTTGGTCATAAACCTAAGAACAGATAACAAATTATGACCTGATTATGAGTGGGTCATGACATGCAGGGTGTCATTAAAGTCACTATGATACAGCATCTAGAAACGGTAAATGTCTTTAAAACATTCTGTGCCAATCCAGTGGCGGTAGTGGTGGTTGAGGTATTTCACTGAAAAGCTGAGCTTCTATCAAAAGCAGGGGGATTGTCAAAGTAGGGTTCATCCTCTGAGAACCACTGCACAAAATTTCATGGATATCCATCACATAGTTGTCAAGACATTGCAGTCTTGTCCGAAGTAGTGGACTTAATGACCGATTAATTGTCATTATCATCCCTCCTTACAAGTATGGCCAAAAAGAAATGAGCAAATACAAATAAAATGTGCCAAAATTAGACTCAAGATTCAGCAACATTTGTTACTGGCCACAAGGTCATTTTATGGGAAACCAGATTGATGGTCCAAGCCATTACCTTTCACCCCCACTGTTGTCACACCTCTCAAAAGGCTTCAGCAGAACAGGCTCCTGATTTTATCTGTATGAATTCAGACAACAACAGGCTGGTTCCCCCTTGAAATTTCCACCTACCTGTCATCTCTGATCGACTCCAGCAGCGCTTCTGTTTTACCTCCTGCCAAACCTGAATCTTTATGACTCACCCAGTCACCCAGAGCTTCCTCCTCCTCCAGCTTCACATCAAGTGTACACATACTATTATTCGTGTCAAACAACTTTCATACTTGACTATAAACATTGGCAGTTCCTTAACCCAACCCACCCACTCAAGACGAAGCAGCCATGAGCATCTGCTTCATGGTCCCAGTGGAGTTCTGGGCTCCTTTACAGGTTGAAGGTCGATGCTCCACCCAACAGGCTTTGTGGTCACCAGGGAGGCCCACTGCCCCAATCAGAGGGCAAGCTTTAATCCTGCAGAAAAGCTGAAGTTCTTTACCCTAATATCTTTTTAGAGTCACACCAGACTCATTAATAGAGAGATTGTCAGGGGGAGAAATAAAAAATAAAAAACCCAATCAAGTGTCAACTCTGGAGTCTTTCTACACAAGCTGGGAAAAAAGCAAAAACAGACTTATTAGATAAGGCTTGGCACACTGAATTATCAGTTGATAGTAATTACCCTTTTGCCTGCATTCCTTCAACCCTTAGGAAAGAGAAACAGAACCAAGTTTGAGCCTTGGCAATCTAAAAACCACCCTAGACATTTTCCCATGTCCTTCCATTGTCTTCAAGGACAAATCCCATCACAACACCATGCCTACTCCCTGTGCACAACAAAAAAGTTACAGACACACACTTCATACATCAGTGCACCTCAAATACCCAAGAGACTAGGGAAGCTAAAAAATCATTAAAAACAATATTTCATACAATGCATACCACCACAGTCTTATTCACCTTTGGCTGGGGTAATCTAAGTAGCAGCTAATTGATTACTTGCTGCAATCTAAAAGGACTTAAAAGGTCAAGGTATGGCACCATGCAAAGGACAAACACCACAGGCAGCAAGGAAAGGTCACAGCCCCTTTGCCTTTTTGAAGAAAGGAGTGGTGGATGAGCTAACAGGAATCCCAGGGGAGCCACAGCATGAGTAATTTTGGGGCAGACGGCAGTCTTGTCTAAATATAAGCACTCAAGCTGTGCTGGCTGGCACACGTTGAAGACCCAGTCTTGAGACAATGTTAAAATCCAGGTCAGAGCTTTACTGTAGGCTTTAATCTATTCCTAACAATAGTTAACACTGTATGTTACTGCTTTAAGGTTTTTGATATGTACATACAAAAATGTGTGTTTTGGGCTACATGTAGAATTCATCTGATTTAGTATTTGAAAATCTGTTTGCCTGTAGATATAGATATTGTGAGTACTCTCTCGTGAGCTTGCTCTACTGTACTTTATTTTTTTTTTAATTCCTCTGTTGTCTGACTTTAATACACATTAAAGTGTGGCATTATAATGGAAAAAAGTATTTCTATAGAAAAACAGGGTTCAGACAAAATCATTGTCTTTCCCACTGTGCCTTTCTAGTCCTTGTGTCATATAGTGTATAATAACAACTGACTGCACTGTATAATCTGTATTTATATAAGAGACATTATGACACTCAGTAATGACTTTGCCTTAAAAATCAATGTAACAATGTGTAATATGAAACAAAAACAAATAAAAAATGCTGCAGTACATGTTTTTCTAGTATCACCTTTGTCTAAATTTCAACAAAACCTCTGTTGTCATGTTCGGGTTAGTTAGTTTTGGTTTTGTGTGAATTAGCAGAGGTTTACATCAGTGCACACTTTACCTGCTAAATCCATTATCATGACGCATCGCCATCGTCTCTATCCTCAAGAGTGTGTATATGCAGGTGTTATTGATGATTTGGAAGGCTATGTTATAAAAGCAGCAGCTCCATTTATTTGTTACCGTAGCTCCTTTTAGCTGACGTCTGATGACAACACTCTACTTTGGCCTTTTATCCACCCCTCCCAAAAAAGCATTGAAGTGAAATGGTGGTGACAGCCACATCCTTGCCGGAGCAAGTCAGACATTGCTTGTTAACACGCAGAGAATGAAACAAGACTAATGTACACTTCAAGGGCAAGGAAAAAGGTTGAATAATTGAAAGCCCCACTCTCCCTAGGACTATGTGTTAAAAGAGCCTGACGATCACATCACATTGCTTTCACTTTTCCAGTCGGTTTCTGTTCTAGTGCCGGGCAGCCTCCGTTGGCACACAGGCATTAGGTATTCTTTCACGTAAGCTCTGTTTCTCCCATGAGTGTCTGAGCTCTATTCAAGGTACAAAGGGGAGACAGTGTTTGCAGTCTTTGATTTACTGATGGGGGCCCCATAAGATAAAAGGAGCTTGGGAGTCAAACTGCACCAAATACTGGGCTTAGTAGACAGCAGTTAACCGACAAGGCTCCCTCAGGACATGCGGGTCCTGCTTGTCAGCTTGACATACTTCATGTTGCCATTTGCACTTTCACCAAGGGGGTTTTCTTCCCTATGGGGCCTCCAGAGGGCTCTCCTCTTAGACAGAAGCAACATGATCGACGATGGAGTAAGAATCCATGGTTGTGTTGCAGGTTTCACAGGAATACCAATGCTAGGCCAAAGGGTCATCCGACCCCAAGCTGTACACACATGGATATATCTATGTAAACACCCACACATACTGTACACACATCCATTGAACCAGGTGCAAGCGCACAAAAAAATTCAGGAGTTACTGCTAAATTAGCTTGGCTGACTATAGCATAATCTGACACCTTCTGCCAGACTTGCAACTCTTAGCCTTTTTTATTGTTTGCTTCATGGTTTTATAAAGGTATTTTAGGAGTGCTCCGGGAGCTGAATATACTGCATTTGCTGACACATGTACATTTTACAAAGTGTCAGGGCTGCAGATCAAGGTGTGATGAGAGGGGAAAGGCTGTAATAACCACGACACATAATATTAGTCTTAAGACTAATGCTCCTCAAAACGCTGCAGTGCTTCTCTTGTTTATATGAGATGAGTTGTTTATATACTCTCATTCAGAAGTTAATGTCAGAGTTCTGCAGATTAGGCGGGACAACCCACTGACACTCTGATGATCATTCACTGCCATGACCCATCAATCAGATCTGAGGTGTCGGGAGATACAGGCTGCTTGATTGATACTATGTGTCATTGTGCTGTGAACAGAATTCGATTTAGGTGGTGACTGAGAGCCTCAGGGAAGTTAGTCAATATGTTGCTTGCCAAACTATAATTAGCCCAGTGGGTCCTTTGTGCTAGGGCAAGGTAACATTGTGAGTCAATTGTCAACTTTAATGTGAATGTCAGTTTTGAAAAGTGCCGGTTTGACAAAGGTGTCATAGCGTATTATATAAGTTACAGAAATAAATAATAAATCATGTGCTTTATCTCAAGCACTGTTAAAGTCATTGTGATTGTTACAATGGCTTTCTTTCTCTTAAGTAATAATGTGTCAGCCATGAAACCTTTCTGAAGTACTGAATTCATGAGCTGTTATGGAACAGTTACTACAGAAGCAATCAATTCATACACTCCAATGCAGACTTTTTTTTTCTAACCCAAGCCGTTGGATACATACAGTAAAATGTTACAAACAAGCCTGCATGGTGTTTTTCAATAGCTCTGTTGAAGATACAAAGGGCATCATACACAAGGGAGTAAGGGATTTATGTTGTTACAATCTCAAATCTTGCTGGGAAGTATGTTTATTGTGCAAAAAAACTATTAAGAGTCTTTGCGTGGGTTCTGAGAGATGCAGTACATGATGAGCTTCAGCAGAGTGCTTTCCAAATGAGAGGTGCTGCTGTTGAACTCATTAATGGACGGGGAGAAACGAGAGGAACAGAGATCATATTTATGGGATGAAACAGGCAGAGGAATGTGTGTGCATGCACACATACGCACACATACGCACACACACACACACACGCACACACACACACACAAACACAAAAAGCGTACTCTTTCGAGACAGTAGAGTGATGGCATGTAATTATTTCCTCAATGGCCGACCATGTGTTTATCAGAATGTTAATGTATGCATAATAACAGGCTCCACAACGCCTGCAAGAATGTCAAGGCTGCCAGCCCGTCAATCAAGCCTCAAAATAGAATGGCAAATAAGTATGCACTGCTGTCATGATAAATGATAGACAGAGCCCCCTCACAGCCCTTAAGCTGACAAATATCAGGCCAGTGCACGAGGTGGAATTATTGTATCATGGAGCATAGTGAGTGGGTGGTCATTTGGCCACAGGCAAACCAGCACCTGAATGTGGCGCTGAGCTGAAGAAAGTAGGTAGACAGAGAGGACAGACAGACCAAAAATCAGACAGGGAATAAACATAAAATCAGCAGAGATTCCATCATGTGATGCAGGAGACAGCAAAGAGCAGACAAAGCATCAATGAGCTACCCACTTGTAGCTGCTACTGATTATATGTGAATCCTCTGGGAGACATCCTAACCCCCCACATAATATTCACCACAAAAAAAAAGGAACAAAAGAAAATTGTGGGTTGAATCCCTCTTAGGCAGTGCCAGCAATTCCTTATGTTAGAAAAGAAGGCCTAAAGTGCCAAAACCTTTGTTTCTTTTATTTCTGCTCTATACTGGTTGACAGCATGTAGGTGTGGAAGGTGTGCAAAGTTAGTGTACTCAGTGCCTCAATGAAACGCTATGAGATAGTTTGTGTCTAGCATAACACAACAAAAACTAGGAACGAGCAGCTTCGTCCCATAAAGGTTTCACTTGACTATAACTGAAATGAAGAATAATTAAAACAAATAATAAACACGGTTGGCTGTCAGCCTACCTTTATTTCCTAGTGTACCCTGTCCTTTCTTGGCTCTCATAAACAGTACTCAACAGGACAGCATTTATATTCTTTGCCTATTAAAGAGTAGAACCTGATTATCATCATCCACAGGACAGATTTTCTTCAGATTAGTTCAAAGATGGCTATTTAAGGAAAGGCTATGTTGGATAAGGAAATGGGGACAGAGGCAGGCGAGGGATACCAGTTAGGCTCCCCGGATGGATTTCTGTGTGTGTTCATAAACCCCAAAGACTTATCTCAAGATTTTAGCCCCTGTCTGGACCACACCTTGTGTAGGATTACGACCAAGGTGCGAGGATGATCTGTTTCCAACAGACATATGAGGTGAGGGAGACAGGCATGCACACCCAGTCTTAAACATAAGCAGAGTCATTGCTGTATGTCTTATCTGTGTAATATCGGAGATGTTCAGACACACACAGACACGTACTGGATGTATTTTAGCCAGGCTAAGTTTAGCTGTTTTTTTTTTTGGTGGGGGGGGTGTTGCATTGATTGCAGTCATTCATCACAGCAGAGACATCTACTTTATTGAGAAATTCTGAGCTTGAGCCACAACACTGAGGGAACCACAGCTCATCAGAGATACAGCAGCTTTGTCCTGAAAATTTTACTCGTGAGAACATTGCTGTCATACCTGTCACTGACTGGCTGCCTGCCACCACGATGCAGTGCATCCCAGCATACACAGCCGTAATTGTAGAATAGACGATTCCTCTGTGCTTTATATGTTATGGCAACAAAGAGCTGAGGCTGTCACTCCGAAGCTCCAGGGCTCTCCTTGGCAAGGACACTGGGAGCAAAGTCTCACCAGCGTAAATCTTTAAACAGTGAGGTCACCTGTACAGATTTAAGAGAATTAATGCCAGGGCCCGGGGGACAGGATGGCGCGTCAGTCTGTATGCGCGAATGCCACTGAATCGAGTTAACCAAGCAGAATCGTCTTACAATAATCAATTCTTAATTTCATGCTGAGTGCCTCAGATTAATCTGCGCAGCAAGGAGAGGTGGGTGAGCTTTGATTTGGGGCTATGTTACCGTGCTGCTTGTTAAATGCAAAAGAAACAGAGGTGGTGGAATTGGAAAGTGAGTCTCCATCCCATTCAGGTACAAACAAAACTCTAACCGTATGGCTATAGATGTCATGATATTAAAAACCATTGCAATGACAGCAAAGACACCAGTAATGGATGACAATTACTGTTGAGGAAATAGAAGCATTCTGTCAGGCTAAATAAAAAATATGTGCTCTGGAAGCCCACAGTAAGACTTTGTATGTAGCTTTGTATTAGAGAACCAATAACATGCAGTTGCAGGAGTAGTGGGGATTGCAATATGCATCAAACACATTGGGAGCCTGAAAAAATCATTTTCTATAGGGATGTTTAGCAGTATGTCCTGCCATGCATTTAAATGACCTTATTTCATAAACCGATGGAAGATTTATGAGATTTTTCAGTGTATAATCAGCAATCTCCAAGTAAGATTAGTATGCCTCAGTAAACAGTTTATTGAATCAAAACAAGCAGATTTCCCCTTAATGTCAGTGTTCAGTAGGCAACACTGACAGCATCAGTGGGAGACATACTGATATGTTATATATCATCTTATACAAGTCTAATCAAGCTCTCCTCCAGCACGACCTTGATCAGAGCAGCCTTCAAACTGTTTAAAACATACCCACAAACACACACCCACACATACACACAATACACTCGGGCTCGGGACACACTGTCTAATCACTGGGGCCAATCTGGTGAAAACAATCACCCAGTTAATTGAGAGCAGTTTAGTAGATGAGTGTATCAAACACACACACACACACCCCTACACAGAGGGAGAGAGCTTACAGGGACGTCTTAGTTATTTACTAAGTCATTTCTCTTATCACTTAGGCTTTGTAAACAGCCAATGGGGAGGTAATGCAATCTCCGGTGCTGCTCACTCAAGTCTCAGATCTGTAAAAAAAAAAGAGAGAGAAAGAGAACGGCACATCCCCATTCCACCAGTCCATCACTCATGACAAAGTGGCTACCCCACGAGGTGACATTAGAGAGGAAAGCCTATATATTACAGCCCTCTTCCCACTTCTATATTTATGACAGTTAGTATGAGTTTTTTCACAGGGTGATTCAGATGCTAGGGAAATATTAAAATTACAGGTCTGTACATGTTGAGTGGTGCCCCTCAGTCAATAGTGTGACACAGAGCTGTGCCTGCCAAAGATTGATTTAGTCACTGACCTTGTGTAATTGAATCGTAACTAATTGTAATTAGCAATCAGGGGGTGGAACCACCCACCTTGTACAGAGCAGTACGTCTACCGTCGGGAAGGCTCACAACCCTGCTGTCACTTTTACTGCTTGTCAGTCGAGAGGCCCAGCTTCAGACGGAGAATGAATCAATCATCTTATGCACGTAGCAGAATTAATAAGGCATACGGTAACTTATTGCTTTAGGAACAAAGACATATCTCACATAAAATCAACTGCAAAGTGCGATTGTAAAAAGACCATTCGTAAGACAATGCAGTGGCTGCTATTTCCCCAGACTGGAATCTACCTTAAATGTTTTGTTGTTTTTTTTTGTTGCCATTTCTAAGGCTAGTCTGGCATGTTCAGACCACAGTATTACAAGGACTTATCTATTGCTCTGGTGAGTGCCATAGTGGTGGTTGGATTGCTTTCAAGTGAAGAGGTATCTAACCAAAAAAAGAAAGAGAAAGGTAACGTAGATGATTTATTGCAATTTTCTGAAGCAAAACAGCATACTTTTGGTACGTTTCATGTGTTCCCTCTAAGAGAATCTTGAGAACGGATAGCGAGTAACATTTAACCAGCCATTACAAATTACTGGTTTGAAAGTGACGAAGTGGGCTGTTCCGTTATATTATGTCCTTCTCCCACCCAATCGCCCACCACAACTTCCCTTACCCTCCACCCCCACAATCCACCACACACACTGTGATCTGGGAAAATGCCTTCTTTTCACATAATACAAAGATAAGCACACTATCTCACACCAGTATCTGTCAAGTGCCATTAGTTTCCCAGCTATTCTATTTCGCTCTGTGGATCCATACTCTGTGCCTGGTAATGATAAAGTCACTTAAATGGATGGCTCTTGGGCTGGCCGTAGATGATCTTTACCGAAGAACAGTCGTTGGTGTTCCACTACTTCAAACGCTCACCTTGACTTTGTAACTACGTTGTAATGCATGTTGCACGAAACAGTGAATATTAAAGTCAATTTAAACAAGTGGTTTCTGTATGCTGCATCTGTGCATGTAGATTAGAAATACTCTGGCTTGTCTCCTGAAGAACATGACAAGAAAATGAAACGTTTCTGCATTTCATTTAGATGAAAATCTGATCAAATGCAACTTTTGCTTAAGCTGCATTTATAAGCAAGGTTTAGAGCAGTATGTGCATTGACTATAAATAGGGCTCATTATTTTGTTTTTTTATTTTCATAAAATTGTGTAATTAATCAGTATTTGGAATGTTAAGGATGTGAGTCATGATGCTGATGAAGGACAATGGGAATAATCTTTGTAGCTTTATTGTGTTCTTGATGGTTTTGAAAAAATGCATAAATGAATGAATAAATAAATGTATGCATGTTCAAATTATCAAGAAATCATCCGTAATTCAAATGTCCAAGTGAAAATCAGTTTGCACTTTCACTATGATTTTCTTTTCACTCTATTATTGGAGGCAAAAGAACCACAGTGAAAAAATTTAATAAATAAATATAACAATGAGCCTCAACTATAAACGAGAGAATTAGATAGTTCTGCAGTGAGCTTTTTTTTGTGTGCGTTCTATGCAACATCCCCAGAGTACCATCAAATGGGGAGGGCTATGTATGTGCAGCCATGTAATCCAGCTTGCGCTAAATGGAGAGAGTCTCAATCTTGCATAAAGATATGATCTCTCCATTTATACGTTAGTCATCCATATCACGCCCCACATTGAATTCCCCCAACAGCATGCCTACTTCGCTTATTGCCATAGCAACTTACAGTAAGCAGTCCCAACTCACAGTCAAGATTTGGTGTCACACACAGTAGAGTCTCTAAGTCCAGGCATTTTGGTTTCATATAATCTCTACAAGCATATGACAATCCACTGAGCAAAACCAAGAATTTACACTGATAATTGCTAAAGTCACACATAGATTATGCAACGGAAGCCTCAAACTGCATAATACCACATACAACTGCTTGCAGCTAGCAATAACTAGTAAATCCTTTATAACCTAGTGTGGTGTAAAATGTCTAAATTTCCATGTCTTCTTTATTCATTACACAGAGTTGGATAAGATACGAAATGTGTGGTCTTTTTCACAAATAGTTGCAGAGCTAAAAAATCAATGCTATTTCGCGCAGCTTTTAGTGTGTTTCAAGGGCTAATCCACCACAGTTGTTGGCAGCTGCTGTTTGTTTACATAGGGAGCAGATGTTGCAGATGGTATTTTTGGGTGCACTTCATGACAGACTTTTAACTGAAAAATACACAGTGAATGATCAAAAGCAGAGCTAACATGCTGGGACAAACTGACAAAAGATACAGAGTAACTTGGGTTGTCATCTCGGGTTAGTACTGCTGAACTCACAGCCGTGAAGCCAAAAAGATAGAGCTGGGCGAATCCAAAAGGATGATGATGTTAAATGGCAACATTTCAGATTTCCAATTAATTTGACAAGATAAAAACTAAGAAGTATTGTGAAAAAGCCTCGTCTATGGGCAGGCTCACAGTAAGGTGATTCTGATTATTACTGACTCATCCCTGCTGTCAGTCAGAGGGTGAATCTGTTTCAGAGCCCCTGTCACTGCTGATGTCCAGTACAGAATATCTGGTTATGCCCAGTCTTTAATGATCAGACCTTAATGAGTTACAAAAACATCAGTCAGTTTTTTTTTATGTTTGTTTTATCTAATATGATACTAGTGTATTTGTCATTGCTCAAAAATGGTAACATTTCTGCAAACACAATAAGATTCATAAATGTTATTTCTTGTTTAATAAGCTCTATACGTTGTAAGGAATCTTTCTGAATGACAGCATTGCTCTGTTCCAGAACTGATACTTGAGGAACAATTTTTTAAACATTATTTTAATAAACTACTTTACTCTATTAAACAAATAAATCATGTGATGACAGCCAATGAGAGGCTTATGTTATAATGGTCTTTATTCAGGTTTAGCAAAAACTCTAATGACTAATTGCTCTCACCTATTTAAAAAAATTTGGAATATATATATATATTGGATTATTTGTTAAATTGCAATGTATGAGCAAGAGGGATTGTCAAATGGTAATGGGTCCCCTCAACGACAAATCAACAAAAAGACCTTGAAACGCTTTCCTTGACTCTTACTGCAAGCACACTTCCATTCAGAACAAAGAAAGACGACTTATATAAACAAATGTGACTGTATTCTGCAGTCTAATCCTACTTAAGTTCAATGCTCTTGGGGTACTTTTCTTGGATAGGAAACCAGAGGTGCTTGCCAGTTTCCAGTTTCCACTGTCTCAAAAGAAGATGTGAAGAATATAAGCTCCTCTCAATGAGTCGGTCGGTCCTTTTGTTCAGCAAGGACAAGAACTCATCCATCTTCTGTAGGTTTACAGTCAGGACTTGAGCTATGTGGTTTATTTGAAATTAAGTTGAATAAACAAGACAATCAATCAAATGAGACTGTACACAATTAGTGTAAATTAAAGATCCGCAAGGAGAAAAAAGAAGTTAATGCAGATGATCAAAAAGTTGCTAAATCAGAACTGCACAGATTTCAATTGAGAGGGATTTTTAATAAGAGGTGACCTTTTTTTTGTTTCATGTGGATGACCATTTAACTATGATGAAACTAAAACACCCATAATGTATCTATGTTTTTTTAAAGAAGGGTTAGGGTTATAAGAAGGCAGTTGACAGTGATTTTAAAATCAGAAAGCCTCATTTTAGACTCAAAATAGGTGGCAAAAAACCTCCAACTTTTAAAAAAGCTGTTGGAATCCCTAAAATACAACAATACTACACAAGAGAAAGAAAAACGATTTTCCACCAGAAAAGAGTTAGTTTATGCCATGGTTTACAAAGATTAGTCCTCCCATTCTGAAAGTGACAGTATTAAAGATGTGGAAATAGCTTCTTTTCCATGTCACCCAATGTTCCTTTGAAGGAAGATATATTGAGAGTAATGGAAGAAATCCTTCCCTTGCCATGGCATGTATACGGCCAGAAAGACCTTCGCATGGCCGCAAGAGGAAAGATAAAGCTACAGAATGCTGCAGTCAGCCCACTGTTTACAGATTTACAACTTAGACAGAAGCATTAACAAAAAAACATAAGAAATGTTGGCATAAACAAGTATCAAATTGCAGAGACTGAAATGATATGTCAGAATGGCCAAGAAACACACAAAAAAGGATTGTGTACCATCTTTTTTTTCTTACAGATACTGTGGAAAGAAACAATCGCCCCAGGAAAGTTGTTTCTTGTTTAAAAGAATATAAACAACAATAAACTCTGTTGAGGAGAAACTGATTCATTCTTCAACATTATTTTAGGTGTTTTGAGTGCACGGTTTGCTTTCTGTCTGCATCGATGCTCAAGACAAAATGATTGGTTGCTGACCTCTCTGGCAGTCACACCAATCACAAACAGTGGGATTCCAGGCAGTAATAGGTGCTGGGGTTGAGGTTTGCAGCCAAGTGGATTCATCAGGAAAAGTCAAGGTACATTTCATTTATCAAGATTTCTCATCCTATCAAACTCAACAGTGAGCTAATTGGTATTTCAGGTCCCTGAAAATGCCCTTTAGCCGCAAGGCTGAGACCCTTTTGTTTCCAACAGTACAAAAGCAACACATTCACTATTTGGTGCAATATTGTTGGTTGTACTTTGTTACTGGCATAAAGTAGATTATGTTGTAGCAATAGAGTGCCTTCCCTTCCCCGTGGTGGCAATATGTATTTGAATCACACCATCCAAAAACACATATCTTTTCATGAACCTAACATATTCCACCCACATCAGGCTTGCTGTCAAGGCATCTCCTTGTAATCAGTAAGTCCTTTCGTTTTGCATTTCCACCCGCATTGCTGGTATTTAAATTAATATTCTAGTTGTTGTTGAATAAATAGATACTCAAGACTAACCCTGCATATTTTGTAGCTTCCTGCAGTTCATGTATCGGTGTAGATAGGACCACACAAAAATGTTTACACCTGCCTTTAAGAGGAGGCCATTAAACAGCAATGGATCAGTGATGCAAGGTATAAAAATGGGACATAAAAGGCCACATTTGGTTTCTAGAGGGAGGAAGGGTCCAAGGGGATCTGGTACCTTCCTGTCCAGTAATGTGGGTTTGCTAGGTAGATTAACAGAGGTCCTAAGCTGAGTGCTACAGATTGTCGGGATTTAGGGATTTGGTGGGGAGGGATTGACGGTACTGTGTGTGTAGATCGGGGTGGAGATTGAGAGCAGATTGCTGTGATTTGGGCATGATTATCCAGCCGGTATTGTCACTGATCTCCATCATCCCGTTTCATTTTCTCAGGAAGTGCAGCTCATCACAGGCAGAGAATCCAACTGCCCCAATCCCATGCAATGGACTATGTTAATGGGAGGATCAAAGGTACCGCTCCCCCTGTTTCTGCAGTGCTTTTGTATCTCTCCTGACCTGAAGAGGACCATCTTCGGTCCAAACATCATCATCATGTGTATGCCCACATTATGAAACATTTGAGGTGCACGCTGCTTAATTGAAATTCCTTGTCTATATGGACTTGTTCATACCTCTATGAATCACTTTTTGAAACAGATCAGAAAAGCCTTGACACATGTGGTACAGAAACTGTTGACTTTCTGCCTGAGGAAGGTGAGATCAGAGAAAATCACAAAATTAGATCATAGTCATTCTGAGAAAAATAAAATCTGCTTCAGAGAAGGTCTGCCAAGGGACAGGGGCCAAAACGACTTGCCAAAGAAAGAAATTAATTTGAAGCTATAGCAAGTAGTGAGTGTTGGAAGGCAAACGATATTAATCTAAAACATGAGCATATGTTGTCAGGGTGTTTCTTGGCACTGTGAAGTCCATTAACAGCCAGTTTCTATCAAGTGCGATGGTTTGTCCAAAGCCTAGGTCGCAGTGAGGTCAACCAATCTTTCTCAAACGGCACATTTAAAACAAGGTTAATCCTGGTGGTGTCTCTGCCTTATAGAGGGCGCACTAATCTGAGTGCTACATTTAAAAGCCTTGGGAAGGTTAACTCAGACGCTTTAGAGCAGAGACACAAATGCCCACTTTGAAAGGCATACCGACACACGCAATCACACGAACACTTGGATCTAAATAGACAATCAACATTTTAGTCTTCAAGTGCACAAACATGGTATTGCTTTATTCAATTAATTCTTTATGGTTAACACCTCAGAGTTAAGGTATGTTCTTGTGACTCTGATTACCACCAAGGACCAAAGCAGCCAGTTCATTCATTTTCACCCATTATTCCCTCTAATTACTTTGTCTTCAAATTGAATAGCTACAGGACTATGAAGTAAATCAATTTAACTCATTAAAAATGTATTTTTTTTACTTCAATTCCACACTTTTCATGGTAAGCACATCAGATAATTTCATCAGCCATCATGTGTGCATGGAAAATAAAACAGATGCTTCATTTTATAACCACTGGCAGGTTCATTATTAGATTCCCTTCAAATACATTCAAATAATTATGTGAAAATTGTCAGTGAAAGATAAGGTTCAATTAAAAAAAGAAAATTAGAGAAAAGAATTCAGTCGAAGCGCCATTACCCATGTCACCTTGACTTGCCTGCAGTCCCACTTACATTAAGCTGCTTTGGCAGAGTGACACTTCGTCTCACTTTTGATATCTGCCCAATCTTTCTGACAGGACCCTTTATGAGAAAGGCCGTTGGCACATTTACACCAGCGTGGGGTGTGAGTGAGACTCCCACCACCACAAACCATTAACAAAGCCCGCCACAACCCATTTGATGTCCATGCCTTGTCTGTGTGATGGGAGCTGTTTTGTGTGTGTCCATGTATGTGCGTGTCAGGGCTGATATACAAGGCCCAGAGCAGGTGACAAACACAGGAGCTCTAAATTTGGAGTCAGTGGCACCTTCATAATGAGAGTGAGCGGGCACTATAAGCCACTGGGAGCCAATCTTACAACCCCCTGACTATATGGCTGTCTGTGTTACATCCACTGCACAGTATTACTGCCACAGTGCCACTTTAGTCAAATAAAAGTGGATTCCAAGCAAGAGTAGTTGCCATTGCTACAGAATGTCTACTGTTGTTGAGACTTGCTTTTGTCTTAACATTTTTCTTTTCTACTGCCTCCTTTCAGCCATTCAGCTGGAAAAAACAAAAAGAAAAGTTTGTACAGTTATGTGACTTCAATGTCACTTTGTCAGAGAACTGTTTAGCTACTTGTCAGCGCAGATTATTTCTAATGCTTCAGCCAACTGTTTCAATGTCAGCACATTCAGTAAACAACATGATTCATTTTCTGCAAACTTACAACAACTTTCAGTAAGCATTATAAGGTCTTAAAGGCTCAGATCTGGTTTTCTTTCTCTAGATTTGCAGGACCTGCATTCTTTATGCTCGACTTTTCCAATTAGGAAATAGGACGAGAGCATCTCAACATCTGTTTTCATGAGTTATAAGAGACTCAGAGGAGAGCTACCTCAGTGATGTGAATTCAGATAAAACCCTCAGCATGAGAAAAAAAGGAGGGAATGCAGGCCCTTACAGAACATCTCTGCAAGGTGCTACACACACCAGGAAGGGTACTTACTAATGTTAATGAGACATTTTAAGCAGAGGTTAACATTTCTCTTCACTCAAGGCTACACCATCCTTAAGTAGGATATGATATGGCATGGAGGGACACTGATATTAAAGCTTCAGGCTGTTTTTGCCAGTTTTGTTTTCAACCTTGGGAAGGCACTCTAACTCTGTGCTATAGGAATAGAAGCATTATGCTAATGAGAGCTTGCCCTGTGAAGAATACATTTGCTGTTGGAAAACATTTTGGCTTCCGCCTTGGGAGCTAATTGAGTACTCTGACAATGCAGTGCTTGGCTGGTTCACGTACACACAGGGGTGGAAAATTCAATTTCGCAGCTGGTTCAGAGCACTCTGCAAGGAGAAGCGAAAGAAAAAGGGGTGCCTGGATTAAAGAGTCGAGCTGGCTCTGTCTGGCTCAGTGGGCATATTCTTTTCATTACACTGCTGTGTTTTCTTGTTTTATTGACCAGCTGACAGTGAGACTGAACATGTAAATATACAGTACAGTGCCTGCAAGGTTTTCAAAACCATATTTAAGCATGCTGCATCAAATTTGTCGAGTAACATATCTGTGAATTTTAAAAAACTGCAATAGTCATAAATTAATTTAGACTTTTTCTTGTTCTGCATGCCCATTCAGAGCACTGTACGCAATTCATTTGTCGTTTGATACTGTGCATTGTAGTAGTGAATATTGCAGGCCAACAAGTAGAAGCTTAGACTTACTTATATATTTTTTTTTTTTTGTCACTTCTCTTAGTCTAACTCTGTAGTGCAATAAACAACTAGTGTGAGTTTCACTCTTGTGACTAAGGTTGAGTGTCCAAATACCTATGTCTTTATATTTGATGATCTACTAATTTGTAAACCTCTTAGAGCCTAATCGGAGTCTTAATTAAAGCTTTGTTTGAGGCAGGCACATTGGAATGGTCTCTAATTAAGCCCCTATATGTTAAAAACACAAGGTTAAATTGTAAGACAAGCACACCGATACGCATTATCTGCCTAATTAGAGTGATCAGGCTATTGTTACTTAGGGGTGATTTCCAATTAAGTACAAAGTTACGTAGATAGATAGAGAGACGGATAGGTAGAAAGCTCTGTGATACTATCACAATGATGACCCCAACATGCTGTCTGCACTTGTATGATACTATCCCAATATGTATTGCGAGTGGCAGAGGGACCCAGCTGGTGTCACTGACCCAGACCTTGACCCAGCCACAGCACTGGGGTTGGTCCCAGTCATAGAGGATTGCTCTTTATGTCAGTCTTGCTGATACAGCTCAGACAGCGGGTACAATGAGATGTCATTGGATGGCCCTTAGAAAGCTGGGGGTAGTCCACAAAGAGGAACTGGCCTCTGACACTGATAAGATTTCCTCCAAAAACACACCCACACATATACTCACTCACTGTGCAATATTCAAAATGATACAATGTAGACTCGTGAGAACATTACAGGAATGAAACCATAGTATGCTAAAGTATACATAAATAATACACTTTTCATAGGGCATGTATGAATACTTAATAGATAATTCTCTTTTTTTTAAAAACGATTTGCATTGTATGCTGGACCAAAAAAAGGCATTGAAATAATCATAATCAGCAGTTTCAGTTATGTGATGCTTTGTTGGTGTCGCTGACTGATCTAGACAAATAAAACATTCAGTCAACACAGACAGGAAAGCTAAAGAAAAGAAGATGTTGGGAAGAAAAAAACAAGCGTACTTTGAAGGTAGGGTTACAACACTCTTGGGACAGCCTGCAGATTTCTCATTGTCATCAACATAGACATGCCCTTGATCAAAGGCACACACTGCCCCCATTGTTTGCACCAGTGTAACGGGGAGAAATACTTCCTGTAGTGCCCCTCAATACTGAGAAATCTATTAGTTTCAATTCCCTTTGAAAGAAACACAACTGAATCAAGTTCTTTCTGAAAAATTAAAATCTGTGCAAAGACCAAAGTGCTGTTTAGTACACATTGATTTTGGGCCCTGCACACAGACAAAAGCCATATTTTCTCACAAATGTAATTTTCTTGTTTCTTGTTTGATGGAATACTTTGAACCTATTAACTATGCTGTTTTGTTCTGCCATAGTAATTACTTGTGAAGCTAAGCACAGGTTTAAATTTGCATTATAATGTGGGAAGAGTGAGTTTTCACTCTGCACTACACTTTTAGAGCTCTATGCAAGATTGCAGAGACATTAGCTCGTAGGCATCGCAATGCTGTGCTGAACTCAGTCCCTCGCTAAATGACTCTTAATTCAGGGAGGCCTTTTTCTCTCTTCGAATACTGAGCAATTAGCATTTGATGCTAGAGGTGCTATAGATTGTTCTTTGGCATAGCAGTGGGACTGTAGAGCCTGTGGAGGAGAGGACGAGTGATGTTAATTTCAGTATGGGGGTGGCCAGTCGTGGGAGGACAAAGTTGAGATGGCAGCCTTTGTTACATTTCCAGCTAGTGAGCAATATCAACCGTGTACCTGGTTTTACTGAGGGCATTACTGGAAGCGATTCTCTATCTCTTTGTCTCATTTGCACTTCATGCCAAAAGTTTGCTATGTGGGTAGCCTTCAGTATTGTTAATGATGCTGCCCTTCTGCTGTATACCAACAACTCCTCAGTGTGGCAGAGAGAGACAGATAGAGAGAGAGAGACCAAGTGCAGCACTTCAGAGCAGCCAGGGTCCCCCAAACAAAGAACAAGAGCTCATCTGTTAGTCTGGTGGATGATAGGGCCACGTGGCATGGTAGTCTGCCATTCTTTCTAGAGGGTTCAAAGGTTCTTGGCATTTCTGACACATTAAGCAGCAGTGACAGACAGGCCAGGCCTGCGAGTGGGCTGATGTTTTGTATGTGTCCACCATGTTTCAGAAATAAGTATAGATCCATACACTCTCAAGTCAAAACTGGCCCATTTTTCCTTCTGTGTGTCTGAAAAGAAACTGAAAATATAAGTATGGCAAGGGAGAGAAAGATACAGTCAGTGTTCCTTATACTGTGTTTTTTCTCTTCCCCTTAAGACATAGTGCTCTGCCATCAGTCATCTATTTGCTCCACTGTCACACAGGCATATGTTAGAGTTGTCCTGTCATGTTGCATTTCCTGAACTTTAAGATGCCCCTGACCTGCTTTATGTCGCCGGAGGCTGAGGAAGCTACGGGGTGGGATGATGGGATGCAGGCTGGTGTGCAGTTTCCCAGCATGAGTCTCTAGGGTCAGGTATAAGTAAGTGCACATGTGACATGCAGTCATGTTAATACTTACATGTTACTATTTATTTCTTTATTTCTTTGCTGTCATACCATGCTCCCCTAGCATGCTCTGGTTCAGTTTCCCCAACTCTCACTCCAGCCATGTGACTTAATCAGTCTGACAGACTCTGGGTGCCTGGGGAAAGTCTCTCTCTCTCCGCAGTCCCCTTTCTCCTCAAGTTTACGCTCTCTGTGACAAACTCATTCTGGCACCTTTCGAAATGCAGTGCTCTCTGTTGGACGGCCCTCTGTGGTCTCTTCACACTCACACACAAGCATACATACAAAAACTATGTAAGTGCACAAACTCATGGGAGAACATGTCACACACAAGGCATGCATAGAAGCACACAGGTGCATGCAGGACCACACGCAAACACGAGGATATGCGAGGACATAAATAGGCACAAAATGCGTCTGAAAAGCAGGATGTAAAGTATCCCTCCAGCACACATGCCTCACACCCCTCTCCCCTAGTTACTCTCCTTTTTCAACTTTAAGTGCTTACTCAAACAGCTCCTGTGCATAAAAAGGAAGCGGTTCTGTTTATTGGTTTATTGTTGTTGAGTGACATTCTCAATTAGTTTCCATCGAAGTCTCGTGGTGTCTGACCTCTTGAGTTGTTTTTCAGAGCTCATTATATAAGCAATGGGATGCTACGTCTGTGGTGCTGGCTAACCTTGGCTCAGGTCCAATCCATTCTGGCTAACAAAGTGGGCAAGAGAAAACTTCAGCCAGTGGTTAAGGACCTCCCTGCAGGGCTCAGATGCTTCACTATTTAATTCAGCAACACAACAGCACCCCTGTGGCATCTTCAACCACTCCACTTATACTGAGAACTAAAAAATATTTTTATTTTCTGGAAATGCCGAATGGCCAATCTCACTACCTCAGTCTCTCATCTTTTGGGACCTGATTAAACTTAGACAGAAAGCCTTTTCTAAAAGGCCAGATATCATTGTTAATGAAGCTGAGGAAAGCTTTTTTTTTTAAATAAAACTAATGTAAATGTTAGTAATGTAGTGAATTTAAACGCATGTCTTTATAAATTAATTATTTAAAAATATACTAGATTTAGGACGCCTATATATCACTAAGGGAATCCAACATCAGTGAAAATGAAAGCACAGTAAAACCCGAAAACCATCTCAATTCAGTCACTCAAAACAGTTGCACAGGACAGAGTAAAACCACGGTGATTGACTTTTACTCTCCATGGTGGGAAATTATTAAATTCATGCTGCTTCAATTAGCTTTACCTGTATTCTATCAAATGGATATGACTCAGCCTCGACTCTGATCCCTGTCTTTTCTCAGAGGCAGTGTGTTCAGGTTGGCAAGCTGGGAGCTTTCATCCTTTCAAATTAAGTTTAACAACACTTACTGTGCACCTGGCAGTTCACATTCTGATGGGGTTGTTGTGTATTTTGGGGCTTTTTTGCATTTTTCATTTTGGCTGGTTGTATTTCCTTCATTTGGCAATTTGTTTCTCCAAAACTAAGTTGGCATGGACCCTCTGTGACCTCCTTTTCTTTCAAGGGTCTCTAGATGGACAGCTTTCATACTGATAGCACCTGACAAACGTTTCCCTTGACATACCATTTCACCCTCCTCCCATCTCTTGCCTTTCTCTTCCACATGCCTAAGCATTTTAACGACATATGCTTCCAGGCTTTCTGTGGCCTGGCTGAATTGATGGAGCAAGGGTCCTACAGAGCAGAACAATCTGCAGAGTTTTTTTCTGGAAGGCAAAACAACAAGGAGGGAGGGAGAAGAAAAGCAATGAAAGGGGGGAGATTTTGAGGAGTCAGATAAAGGACATGTGTTAGGTCTACTCAGGAATTCTCTCATTATTCTCCATTTTCAACAGAAGCAACAATGAACACCAAACATTTCCTATCTCTCAAAGTGCCAATTTGCCCATTTAATGCCTGTGTTATGTGGGCCTGACATCCTTTCATCCACCGTCTTTCCACTAATTCAATTCTTTTTTCCTTTTATTTCTTGGCTGATAATTCTCACTTTATTTCCATTAAGCTTTGTTTGTTCACAGCGATCTGTTGCTGTAATTTATTAGAGCTGTCAGCTTAAATGATGTGGCATGCCGACACGGCCCAGCAAACAGTGGCTCCCTCTTTCCTCTTCTCCTTTTATGGGAAGCTGCCCTAGTTTTTTACAGGGGGGAAGAGGGAGACATTACAATTAAGGTGGCGACATGGACCCCCTGGTGGCCATGCTCAGGGACCAGATGTCCTGTCAGAGAGATGCCGGCCCTCACCTCCAGGGAGCTCTGGGTTGAAATCTGGTTCATGTCTCTGTGGGGGAACGCTACTGCTCCTGTTCCATCATTAATTCAAGGATAACGGATTCTAGAAGTCTGAGCCTTTTTTTTTCCTATTGTAGGCTGCTCCAAAACAACACTTACTAATTTAGTCATTTGTTCATCTTTGCTGCTTATAATTCAATCTCTTTTTTGCTGTCTCCATGCAAATGGTCAGGATCTTTGTTGTTTAGATCAACCTGATGCATGTCATGCATTAGCAACTCAACAATACCAGAATCTTCAAAGCATGAAAAGTTGTGTATTGACACAGCACAGAAGGCTATAATGGCTATTGGTGAAAAAGGGAGATGAATCAAATTAGAGACAGATTTCAATAGCATCAGTATGTCTCTGAGATTCATTCTACATTACCTGTTGAGGCCCATTGATGCATCACCTCATTAACGACGGAAGAAATTAGCATGACTATTCAGAAAGCAAATAATCTTGTTGACCTGCTAAATGGACTCGTTTTTTGTTCTCACCCTTCTTCAGGCTCAGGATGTTTGACAGATGCCCAGCAATCAATTCTCTATGAAGTACATGTCATTTCCCTCACAGGAGGCCTTAGAGGAAATGCGATCACAAAGAGACCCCACAATCTTCACTTTTTCATTTCCAAGCCCTGGATACTGCCTTTCTCTCTCATTTTGTCCCGTTCTCCTTTTGTGCTAGGCGGCTGCTGGTTTTTGAGATGAAAGACACTTGTTTGGCAGCCTTCAAAGAGTCACAGAACTCTGAAAGTCACTTGTATTGCAGAGCTGTTCATTCTCCATTTTATATCCAATATGGAGGTGATGATCAAAAGGATCAGAGCTAAGGGAAAAGCTAAAAGATGTCTGCTTTGGAGTAAACAACAACAATACCATTCCCCAGACCGACATGAGGCTCTCTTTTAAGGATTGTCCTTCAGCTAATGCCAGAGAGCAGACATATCACTATTTCCGTATTTGAAAAATGTCCTATGAACTGATGAAACTAAAGAGTTTCAACACAAATTACATAGCTGTCTTTTCTTGCTATGCTAGAAATAAGTGTGGACAGACTTGGTAGTTTTTTACTAAATAAATTAGGCCCAATGTATCATATACATTGTATTTAATTAATCCATTAAACTGATTTTATACATGCCAAGTCAAAAAAGCAGTAGAAAAACATCAAAGCATTAAGCAATTCCAGAGAGCCTGCAGATGAGGACTGACAGTAGACTCAGAGCCATTAACCTCCACTCAATGTGGAGCACACCCATCTGGAGCAGACTCTTTGGGCTGCAGGATCTCCAACATACATTTATAAGATAGTTTCGCCAAAAGAGACTGTGTTGAAGTTTATACAGCTGGGCCTGAGCAAATTGCATTTTTTAATGAAAGCCTTGTTAATAATTCACACTCATAACCTGGGGAAAGTTTAGGGGCCATGCACTGGAGGTGATGGGGGGGATTGGTGACACCCCTGAACATCCCACTGTGTGCTGCCACGATCATCTTTAGATGCCCTTCTGTATTTTTAATGTCCTGCTGTGCCGGTGTCACACAGTATTGCAACAGAGACATTGACTTTTCCCAACCAGATCACACTGAAATGTAAGCTTAAAGTCACACAAGGGTATTTTTTAAAATAATAATATGAATCTTAAGCTACTCCAGTACTTTGCAAAAAACAAACAGCACGGTGTCCTTTGAAAAACCATTGACAAGTACTTTGAACCAAAGCTGTTTAGAGTAAGATAGGCAAACAATGTGAAGTAATAAAATTAGCATACAACGAAAGCGAGGAATAATCACATTTGTGCTTGTTTGCACATATGCACAAATACTCTACTCAGACAACAAATACACTGGCATTAAGGATTAGGGCTGCAAGATGCAGATATGTTTTAATTTGAGACAAGAATGCTCTCCTTTTGAGACTCCTTTTTTTCTTTTTCTTTCTTTGTTATTTCTTCTCCTCTCACTTCCTTTCCCAAATGCTAGATATATTTGTTTACCTTGGAAGGCATTGTATTGTCATTACCATCATCCATCTACTATTAGATAACATTGCCTTCCAGTAGGGAGAAAATCCTCTAGTCATCCTGAAAAAATGAGAGCAGGATTTTTACCTAAATGCTACTTTGCTTTCCCGCAATGACTCTATGAAATCCAGATTTACTTTCTATTTTCATCTTACTTCTCTGTCTATTTTCTGTGTGCATCAGTAGTGACCATTGCACTCTCCATTCCCCTAAGAAAAATAATTTCACACATAAAGACGGTCAAACATAGATCTCATATATCACAAACCCAACCACTGCAGAGATCAGTGCTTTCAGGGAGACTACAAATCTCAGCAATAACACTGCTACCATTTTCCCCAAAATGCCTCATGGGTATCAGTGATGAAATGGGATCTAAATTGCAGTGAACCTGAGCACTGAGCCTCTCTAAACTAGATACACCTGTGATGATGACACTGCAGGGTAACCAGGGTGCCAGCAATTGACAGTCCATTTTATAGTAACTATCCACTGGCCCTTCCACTTCCTGCTCTTAAAAGAAGATGAGTTGACCATGGTGGACTGGCCTATCCACCATACCCATCTCGCCTGATGTTAGTTCTTTACAGGGCGCTGTCCACTCATCCGTCATTACATGTGCCTTTCTCTAGTAACATTATCACTTTAGATAAGGCTTCAATAAATCGCGCATGGCTTTTAGGGTTCTCTCTCTCTCTTGCCACTCTAATCCAATCTCTGATGTGGAGTCTGTTCATCATCGTGCACCGCAGGCATTTTCTGTGTGCCTGTGCTCTTCGTTGCACAGGAAGTAATGGATGGCCTTGCCCTTGGTTCACCCCAAGGCCTTCTGGTCCCTCCTCAACTGTTTGTCTTCAGGTTGTCTCAAATGGGTCTGTACTGTGGTATTTTGATTTGATTAAATCAGGTTTAAAAGGTTAGAGACGGAAGGAGGCAAGGGGCTTACCCTGCCCAGTATTGTGAGACAGTCCTCTGCCATTTAGCATTGGGCAGTGGCCAAAGGAAAGTGGAAAAGTGAAATGACTTCTGTGCTTCTTTGTGATTTGCACTAATGTCCCCAAGGGATTGAGCAATGACCACTGCGAATTCCCCCAGGACGCCAGCCAGATTGAAACCCCTGCCAACAGATTTGAAAGGATAGCAAATCATTTAAACTCCCCAACGTGCATTAGCATTTTTTCAGTGCCTGGGCCAGCCTCCACAATATTAAATTGCACTTGATAAAATAAAATAAAAATCAGAGAGTGCGACAAGAGCTCTTAAACTTCCAAATCAGCAAAGTGAATATTGGAGTGGGCTCTATAAAATTAATTATACTTTAATTCACTTTGTTTACTCTACCCGGTTTCTGACATCCACTTGAGCAGTGCAGCTGATAAAGAAAGGACATAAGATAGAAGAGGCGCTAAGGCACAGAAAGGTGCGACATGGCAGAGTAGTCAAATATATCTAAGGATTGCCTTTAGCGAATCCTGCTTGTGACACCACATCATTATTGCATATAAAAATAGGGCACGTATTGCAGTGGGCAGAGTGAATCCCAGCAGCACCATATTAAAGAAACATCAGAAGCACAGGGTTACAATCGATACAGCTATTTTCTTATATTATGATATATTAACATTTGAGGATCAATACAAAACTTTATTTATAGCATGTTACACAGCATATCAATACTGTTTAACCCTTAGTGCTCACATACACCAGGGTTTCTCATCCGTTATTGTGCTCTAGCAGATTGCTCTTTGGTAATGCAAGCGAGGGTATGGAATGTATGTGTGTGTATGTGTGGGTGTCTTTCACTGCACGTCTTTCTCTGGGATGGTTGTTCCAGATGAAGCTTTGCCTAGTAAACAACTATAATGACAGAGAGCCACAGGGCCTCACACTGAATTCATTTGGAGACCAATAAGGGGATTTTCTATCAACATGCAAACCAAGCATCCCATGTCACAGATTTCCAAAGACGTCAAATGATCCCGATTTCCCTCAGCAAATACACAAATAGGAACGGATTTGGCACAGTGCCAACGTTAGTGGTGTTGAAAGAGGTTTTGTGGGGGAGGGGTGGTATGCAAGGCAGTTTCTGGCTTCAATGCTAACATTGCTATCCCCACTAGTGAATGGCCCTTTCTTCCCAATTGCTTAATTGTCTTAGTGGGACAGGCAGGTGGCTCAAAGCCTCATTTGGCATCTGGTGAAAAAAACAAAAAAAAAAACATCCACATCTACACAGTGCATGGGAGTGTTGGGGGATGGTGACAGCATTAGAATTTTTTTTCATTCTCAAAGCTGCATATCCCCCTTTGGCAGATTTCAAAAGTTTTGGCTTGGATCAAGAGCAAGTTTGTGATGCTATTGTGTCTGATGTGCTTTGCTGAATAAAACATCTTTTGGTATCAGTGCCAGATCAAATACCCTTTCAAAAAGCCATGCCTCTCACCACTAGTGTCTGGCACCATAGAGAGAACTGTTTTCCTATCTGTTTATTAAATAGAAGCTACCGAGCCCCTCCATTTAGCACTCTTGAAGACAATTTAGATGTCTCTACTAAAATGGAAGCACAGAAGTAGGGAGGTAATGCCAGAGGCTCAGCAATACATGTGACTGTCCTACACCATAGTGTTTTACAACAGTTCCCAAGTGTGGATTTTATTATATTGGAGTCCAGACACATGCTACAGCCTCAAGGTTTGCTTACAAATGGAAGTACTGTACATTCTATCTATTACCATTGTTGTTTTTAAAACATGCACAGCAGCTATAATGGCAGACAGAGACACATCCACATTCATCCACAGGTGAGAAGCTTCTCCCTCCCCAGATTCTGCTTGTACAAGTTAAAAGGCTGATTTGCATTTATATTGCCATTCAAGGCTTGCAGCTGTAATTGTCGTGGCACAGTAGCAAATGACACCACACATACTCACATGCATACACACACAGAAAGCACATGTGAAGTGAGCAGTATGAAAATCTTTTCTGTTAGTCCAATGTTATGAATCTTTGGCATGAGAATGTTGGGGCCATGAAAAGCAGAGAAAGAGATGGGGAGAAAACGGGCTAGAGGAGAGAGGGGTGAGTTCATCCAGGTGTAATATTGAGCTGTCCCAGAAACTTCCCGCCAAACACTAGGAAGTCGTTATCAGATCAGCAACCCAATTCCTCAAGTGCCTCCTGTGTTGAAGCACCACATGCATCTTCTAGACTCTTCCTAACACAGCCTTTCATAATCACGTCTATGCTTTGGATGGCTGGTTTACTCACAAATGTTTCAAGCAATAGTGGGACATATACCAAGACACAGGCCGCAAAACTGTGCCGCAGCATGTGATTTACTTTATTTTAACCCATACATCAGCACAGATAGCACCATCCTGAAGAAAAATGGGACAGTTAGGATGTTCAATTTATACATGAACGTTTTTCACATACAAATTAGTCTGCCTGGCATGGCACACAGGTTTTTGTGGGTCACAAAACCTCTCTGCACAGGTTACATGTAAATTACCTAACATGCATCAGCCTCTTAGGAGATGTAAAAACATTCTAAGTGGCCATATTTCAAATTGAGGTAGGGTGTACTGTACATGCCCTCCACATGCTACTCAGCTACTCAGCTATAGCAACAACACTGATTATGCACATGTATAAATTTAACGTTAACTGTCAGACTTAGAGCTGCACTGACCCAGGTGTGAAGTTTAAGTATGAGGCATTGATTTAATAATGCACACGATTGAGTTTCTCATTAGAGGATGAGAAGCATCTCCAACTGCCTTTAATGTGCTCTTTTACAAAATGGATATAATAAAGATTTATTTTAGGTTTCAGCTAAAGAGTTTTACTGTTTTTTGTTATTTTCCCGAATCTTTTTTTTAAATGAATAGAAAAAGACTAAAGGATAAGATGTTATTTGCATATAAGCAACGGGTACCATCTTTTTTTTCACCATTCTTTTGTTCACACATTTTAACCTTGTGTCCTTTTTTTGCTTTTTTTCCATGGCAGATGTTGTGTGCAGTTTACCAATGCTCAGTAAACAAGGTGAACTGTATTTACATTTTATATATATACACACGGCTCTGTGTGGTGAGAACACTTTACTTCAGTTTAAAAAAAGGCATGTTAAGCATGAATGTAAGACAAAATGAATATTTAAGTGTGTGAACGCATTGAACAAAAGTCTTATTAATGCCTCAGATGCAGGGTTTTGACAATAAAGGAACAAACTTTGTATTGCTACATTGTTTGAACCCACCTGTGTTCCATGAGCAATCACAGATCCCAGTAGCACATTAAAAAAATCTATCGAAACCTCTGCTAGCTAGAGACAGGATTAGCAGAGGAGCCATAGTCGAGCTAAAAACGCCAACATTTTTCTTTTAGCCCCGCTGTGCCAATGCTTTGTCATCTCGGAGGAAAAATAACACAGTGTGATCCACCGGTATTCTACTTACAGCACCCCCACAACTTAACACACACTCCCCTGCAGCCTTTAGTTGCTTTAACGGGAAAAACATCCCTGTGCATTAAACTGCAGTTTAGATGGCATTAATCCATCCCATAATCTGTCACCAAATAAAATCCTGGCTAGGGTTAGTGGGGGCTTCGGCAGACTTCCCTACATTTAACAGTATTCTTAAATATAGCTCAAAATTGTCCGACTCCAACTATCTCTCTTCAGGTCTTCCAAGGATAGCATCTCAGATGGATGGAGATGTGACAATAAGGAGCTGAATGAAGAGGTGCAGATGCTAACCATGCTTTCACAGGTGACCTAGTGATCACAACAGCATCTGGTTGAATTACTTAACACTGCCGCCCAACAGACATGTAATCCGGGATAATGCCCTTTTGCTGAGTGCTCCAATCTGGATAAATTCATCCCCGAGGAATGAGATCCAGCAGCAGAGTCTCAGAGAGAGAGAGAGGAGATGAGGGGCTTGGGGGTTGATTGGTTGGTACTAAAGAAGACTGTTGGGGCTGGGAAGAGAGTCTTCTAGATGGATAATGAAGCCCAACAGTAAACAGCTTGATTTTGTTGACGGGCTGACTGACTGCATGAGGGGAAGCAGATCATTGCCTGGTTTTCCAAGAACACTCCAAACTAATCATATTCCCTTCCCTGGCTGACCTGAATCCTGACAGACTGGAAATGAGGCTTTCATCCAAACTGCAGTCACTGGATATACTGTACTTACTTACATTTCAGATTTTTATTTTGGTACTGCATGCAACTGGAACATGTGTTCCATGCAAGATTGGTTCTTGCATGAACACATGCATATCCCTTTAATAGTAGCTCTATGTCTATGTTTATTGATTGGTTTATATATTAATTTATCTAGTGTCTGAAAAGTCATCAACCAATCTCCTTCTTTGCGTAACAGGGCATCAACCAAGTAGAAGTCTTGAGCCAAAACTGATTATTCTTGGAAATAGCATCTCTCGTTAATGCCACAACCACTGCCAAACATTGGGACTTACAAGTTCCAGCTGTCCAGCGGCAGCCTCTTAGATTATTTATTCATATGTTTACTTATTACCATAAATATCCAACAGGGCACTCGGCTCAGAGGGATTACAGTGGGCTTAATCTATCGTGGCACAGAAATGAGCAGGGGTCACAGCGGCTGAGGTGACTTAAGCTGGCTAGCCTTGATGGGACATGCAGCACAAACAAGAAAACAAACTGCATGTCATTGGGGCTCCATCATGAACTGATGACATCATCTGTCACTCACTGTGTTTGCATGGCATGATCCAGACCGGGTTAGCATACTCAAGCCAACTGTCATGTGTGGGTAAATCATACAAACAGTACAAGGACACATCTGTGTTTCTTACCATGCATATTAATTGTCCTGTACCAGACTCCCATCAGAATATAGACGACAGTGTATTTAGCTTCTGTTCTGTGTAAGAAAAATGTATATTGGTTTTAGCATTCTGATAGAATGGGGATAAATCAATTAATTGCCTCTAAGTTATTATGGTCATAATCTGTGCATTAGACATCAGTGTCTCTTGCTTACAAATAACTATTCATAATAATGAGGCTGGAAATTGGTATTTCTGTTCTGAGTAGTGTTGTGCAATGTAATGGGCTGTATTTCTCTCTCTCTTTTTCCCTTTGGAGAAGGGAGAATGATTTCTCTGTCTATAAAAAATCCACACATCCAGACATGACATTGGAAAGACATTTAATTATACTTTGGTTGAGAAATATGTATCAAAGCCTGCCGCCCATGAAAAGCGGATTTAGAGTCGTCAGACAGCAGTTAATAGACAGCAGTAAATGAAATAGAGGCTGTTGGGGGTACTAAGACATGCTTTCCAGGACTAAGAAACAGCTTAGTCTGGCTGGGTGCTGAAATCGGGAGTTCTGACACCAGATATATGAGGGGGTGCAAGATAATGAAGGCGATTGGAGGGAAGAAAGGGGCAGTAGATTTTTAAGAAGATTGGGATTCCATTCCTGTGCAGCACCACCGCCCCTAGTGGACAAACCCTAAGTCACGGGTAGCCCAAGAAGAATATTTTATTTCCCTGAGAAAGCACATCAAAAACCCAGTAATTTAACAAGGTGTCATTCAGAGAAAAAGAGAAAACAGAGAAATAGAGACACAGAAAGAGAGGTAGGGGGAGGGAGAGAGAGGGACAGAGCCCATACACTTAACATAGAGAATGTGTGATTTTTCTCTAGCACATTTTCTTCAGAGCCTGGCACATCCAGTACAAGACTATTCTTAAACTGCCCCTCCTCCACAGAGACATCGTGCTCTCACATATTTCACCCTTTCCCCGACAGAGGCTAGGGTTCTCAATCACACTGCATCTCACAGCAAAAGAATAAAAAAACAACAGAAGGAGAGGGGGACGGTTAGCCAGAGACAGAGAAATGTACAGCTGCAAGGTGAAGAGTGAAATCAAGAGACCAAGAGCCAAATGAAGAATGTGCGAGACGTTGGACACCCTAAAGATTGGATGCAAGGAAGAATGGGGAGGAGGTGGTGTGAGGAGATGGACGAGGTCCTGGACAAGTTTGGCCCGAGGTGAATGTGTTCCCAGAGAGTGTCTCCCGGATCCTCCTGACTGGTGCTGTGTCATCTGTCACTGGCAGGAGAGGTGACAGCGAAAGAAAAGGTGCCCTAGATGCGCCAACACCACAGTCAGGATGGAAAGTATCTTGCAAGAAGCTTTCCTTCTACTTTTTCTCACTCGATCTTGCTCGATCTGGACCATTTATTTCTCAAAGTTCAGAGAAAAAACCTGCTCAGTTGCTTTCTGCATATGAACTCTTCTCCCCGCTTCTCTCCCGCTCATTCTCTCATTTTCACGCTCTCTTTGTCTCTCACTCACTCACAGGATATCTGCGTATCTAAGTATGTCTGCTATGGCCACAACTCCCCTCTGTCCCCCTGTTCATAAAAACAAGATTGTTTTCCGCAGCTTTCTGCTGACATCGGCTCGGCACATAAACAGAGCCGTAATTTGTAGAACAACAGTAAGCTACAGGGAAGCACTTTTTTCTCCCCAGAGGCATGCATAGAGAAGGTAGGTTGTTATCCCCTGTTTACCTGGCAGGGTAAGTAGTATTTTATATTATGGTAATAACCTACTGTGCTGAAATGCACAGCAATCCCATCTCATTCCGGTTGTAGCAATCGCCTCATTCCAGCTGGTACTATCTGACATATGGTGTTGGTTGTTCTTAGAGCTGTGGCTAAGCCTGTGATGGTATGTGAATGAAAATGTGATGGTGACAGAATAAAAGTGCAAAACAAAGTGCGCTGCATGTCAAACCCCCTTTGCAGTTTTAATGTCTAATATAATTAAGATGTTATTCATGCTCTACACTTGCAAGAAATGGAAATGCTATACAGGGCAGAAGAGATACAGTAGAACCTAGCAGGTGCTAAACAGGGTAGAGAAGAAGAGACTAATGACTGATCATGTATTTCTGCATCACAGTAAGCACAGATGGTGCAGAAAGACTTGACAATGAAACAGAACACAGCAAAGCAGCGACATCAGGAACAGTTAAAGAATCTACAGTGCCATGTCTGATGTACCATAACTGCCCCGCAACAAAAGCCGTGACCCAGAGACAAAGCTTCCATTGCCTTGACTCATTTCAATTTCTGGGTCGACTTACACAGCTTGTGTCATTGTCCCAGGTCATACACAGTCATAAAGAAACAGAACAGTAAAGCTGACACCCTCTCTGGAAGGGATCTACACCCCTTAAAGTGCGGGATGTGCTGAGAGGATATTAGAAGCTTCATCACTCCAGTCAGTTTCAAATTGGTGTGTCCTGATATCATTATTTTCTCCACGTTTCTCCATGAAAAATGAGTCGTCAGAAGAGTATAATCACAGCAAATTGTTGTGTTTGATGAGTAGTGTTGTGTATGTTTTTTTATTTTTTTATTTTTATGTGTAGGTCTATAAATCAAGATGCGGAAAAGCTGAATTCAGTGTTGTAGAAAATGATCTTGTTTACCAAGTGTCATTTGTTTGCCGCTGCGTTAGCAGCGTGTTACCGACTTTGAGCTTTCAGTTTCAAATCAACGTTAAAAAAAAATGAGATCTCTGATTGGAAAAGACTCGATTGTGCCTTTTCTGTGCTGTTTTGCAATGAAAGGTTACAACTCCCTCTGGCAAACAACCGTACACACACACACACACACACACACACATATATAAAACAGAGACACACACATTCATTCTGTCTGTGCCCTCCTTGGAATGTAGTCCAACATGATGGGGTCAAACCTTTGAAAAGAGGTGGTAGCCGTGTCATTGACCCTGACCCTACTGAGCGTAAACCAGGGTGCTCACTGCGGGCCAGGCATGACGCAAAGAGCTGACAAACATCCACTGTCTGATTCTGCCCTGTGTGCGTCCGTATATCACACAGACACCACACACCACAGAGGTAGAGTTCTGCTGTACTTTCCTCACCTCTATTGTTTTCCAAAGACAACCACCTGGTGGCAAGCTGGGGAAACAACTAATCCATCCTCATTCTGTCCACAAACAGACTGTGTAGGAATAAAAATAACAACAGCAGATACCGTCCAAAGGACTGGAGTTGCCAGGCTATACTCATGAGTCTGCCCTCTGCAGCACTTCACCGTTAACTTTTTCTCTCTTTTCTTTTGACCAGACCCCCCGTAGTTGGACTCAATGGGGAAGGGCTGTCAGTTCAAAACAATGTGACTCAGGAGTGAACGCTTGACTGAACTGGACTGGGGTTAGAGGGCTTTGTTTGTGTGTCTGTGTGTGTGACAGGAATATCAAGCCCGAATAGGAAGTATTTAACTTCTCTCGTCTGAAAGCCATGACAAACTACCGATGGAGAAAAGTGCAGGCTGCAACTATTCGTAGCTCCTTAACCCCAGGACAGCCACACAGACTTTTTCCTTTAATTTCCTCCTTCCTCTAATGTGCTTCTTTCTCTTTTGCATCAGACATTACAGTACACATGGGAGTGCTATATTATAAGCGGTTAAAAACGCAGATGGTAGGACAAGCTCAGCCACATCACAGCAAGATGGATTCAGAGACACAGTTCCCAGGCAGCAAGTCACATAGCAATCACAAGCAACTGAGATGTGATGAATAAGCAACTTAATCCGGAAAAACTTACCATGTCCGGAGATCCACAGGAGCAGAAGAAGGACCCAAGGGATCATGACTGGGGAGTGGAGAGGGCAAAACCTACGGAAAACAGTGGGCGAGTGTGAAATTGAAGTTGGCAGTCACAAACACATGCACGAGATGAGACAGTGCTCCTCTGTGCTGCTGGGGGGGAGTGGGGGGGGACGGATGCTACAGTCCCTCAGTGGTGTCTCCTTTTACCAGTAGAAGGCTGGTAGTCTGTCTTCAGTCCTCTCTTCTTCTGTTGATTCTTCTTCTTCTCTGTCTCTCCCCGTGTCTCCTTCCTCTCTGTGTGCCACTCTTCGGAGTTGCCGGCAGTCAGCTCTGCCTCGCACGCTCTCTTGTTGATGTGAGCTTGTGGACTTTCTGTGTCTTCGCTGCTGACTCTGAGCACACACACGCTCACTCTTTCTCTCTCGCTCGCACGGTTTCTCATTGCCCATCCATTCTCAGTCTCTTCAGCCCTCACTTGCCCTCCCTCCTTCTCTTTCTCTCTCATGCTCTCTCTCTCTCCCTTGCTCTACCACTCACATAGCAGACACAGTCAGGGGGATAGAGCTCCACAACTAGACTCCTCCCTCCCTTTCTTCCTCCCTCCCTCCCTCCCTTCCTTTCTCCCCCTCTCTCTCTCTGCCTCTCTCTCTCTCTCTCTCTTTCTCTCTCTCTTTCTCTCTGCCTCTCAGCCTGGCTGTCTGGGTGGCTGTGGCTGTGAGCGTGAGGCTGGGAGACTCGGGTCCTCACTCTGGGAACGAGAGCTGCCATGGGAGAAACAGAGAGGGTGCAGTTCCAATTAGAATGAGAATGGGAGCTTGGCCTCTATAGGTACAAATAACACAGACATCCACAAAACAAAAAGTGCAGTTTCACCCCTCCTCCCAGTTAAAACCCTACGCCTTTTTTTAGATTCTATAGACGACACTGAATTTTGG